>NC_087526.1:15497500-15817086 GCF_963921805.1 Phalacrocorax carbo | reverse complement strand
TCCTCAAACGCGTTATTAAGTGTTTTTGTGGCTGGGAACAAGCGTCACTGTTCATAGCTGTGATATGTTTTTCAAAATATCTCAGCCCTCAGTGCACTGAGCGCTTTTGAAAGCTGGACCTGGAGTGAACTGGAGAAACCAAACACCTCTTTAGTCCTTATTTTTGCTATTAAGGGTCCGAAGCATTTGACCTTTAATGTTGGTTTTGCGTTTCAGTGTTGTTCATCTCAGCCATGTTTGGGCCTCTTCCCCACAGGCGTCTCAGTCCCCACGAAGGCAACACCACTCTGATCCCCATGCTGCTGCCTGCGGTGTTGCGCTGCCCAGGGCTCAGCTCCGCAACCTGGGGAGCTCTCCCGGTGTTTGACGGAAGGAGGAGAAATGTGTATGATGGCCTTGCTGGGAAAACTGTGTCATGTGTGCAGGTATGTGACAGGTAACGGTGAGGCTGGAGCAAGGGCGTGTTGCTCAATCAACTGCTGCTTTCTGAAAAAGGAGAGCAAGAGCAGAAGAAACATCAGGTGAAACACCAGCCACTTGTGTGCCCCAGAGATTCAGTCGCTGACCTGTGCCCGTCCCCCTCCCCGGGCCTGTGTGTCGTTGCCGTCGTGTGTCACCCCCCCACCCCCGTGCCCTCCATTTGCCTCCTGGCAGGAGGAAACGCCGCTCGCTGGGTTGCAGCCAGTTTGCTTTCCCACAGTGCCAGTGCAGGTGTGAACAGCTGTAAAGCCAGGCTGCCTTGTAATAGACTGAGACCCAATGACTACAAGTAAAGCTGACAGGAATTACATTTTTGCTTCTACGTAGCCCCTGATACTTCTGTGTTGCTGTGCTGCTTCTTCCTAGGACGTCCCGTGTGCCCAAGCCGTGAGAACTGCAAAATTTCACGGGGATACTTGTCTGCTGGGTTACACTTCGGGTCTGTAGGTGTCCTGCAGGGTTGGGTGCCTGTGCTGTTACTTTCCTTAATGTCCTCCTTTTATTTTTTTCTGTCTTTTTAGTTTAATTTCACCTTCCCACATGGCTGTTAATACATCTTTTTTTCTCCTTTTACCTCTCTAGTGTCTCTTGAAGTTTAGGCTTTTGAATGCAAATGCACGGCCCGGGTAGCTGTATTGGCCATAAATGCTCCGAGTACATAAAAATGATTTCTGATTCCTTGTTCATACCCAGTCCACTAGGGGTACATGAGTGACTTTAGAAGAGCTTTTACGTACAAAGATAGTTTATTGGTACTTAGAAAACATGGTATGTTTAATATTATTCTATTTTTGTCCCTATTCCTGCTGCTGGCTGGCTGCTTCCTACCCAGCCTGCACTCCCTTCACAGAAAGCTCTTAATGCATTTACTGAAATGTTGTATTAGATGCTGGTATGCAAACAAGTTCCTAATTTCTTGTGTTAACAGCATGTGCACACGCTCTCCCCCCCGTGATACAGTATTAATAGCCAGCTCTGGTGGCACTTAGACACCATCGCTTTTGCCCGTGGGAACGTGGTGCTGCCACGCTCTGGGGCTGCTCGTGCAGCTGTGTGAACCTGTGGTCGGGGCTGGATCTGCCTGGGACGAGTCTCCTGTGCTGCCGAGCTGCTGTATTGTGATGGGGTAGGATGCTGCCTTTGGGTCCCTGGGCCCTGCCACCAGACTGGTCTTTAAGCAGTTTAACTGGATCTATTTAACTGCTGTCACCTTGTCGCACCCAAAGCAGTTTTATCAAAGGAGACAGGCTGATGGAAGCTCCTGAAGCCTCCCAGGTCTCAATCGTGGTCCTAATGCAGGAAATTTTCACTTTGGCCATAAGGAGCTGCTTACCCTGTGCCCAGAGTGTGCTGGTCTGTGCTCCAGAGCTGATGAAAGCATTCCCACCCAGCCACTCACAGCCAACCCAAAGGCCAGGTGGGGACACCCCTGGCTCCTAAGCCTGGCGAAGTCAGCTGCAGTGCTGAGGAGCTGCAGCGGTTGCTCACCAGCAGGGCAGGAGGGCTGAAGAAGTGGTCGGTGAGCAGATGGGGGAAGGCTGCAGCTTTGGTCCATGCTTCGCCCTCAGCAATGTCTGCTTGCAAAGGGCAGCAGGTGTCAGCTGCAGGCAGCTCTGTGGGCAGGGCTGGGAGATTGGGTTCCTGCTCCTGCCTGCATCTCTCACCTGTTTATCCCTTCTCGCATCTTGTCTATCTCTATCAAGCTTTCACTGGATCTCCTCTGCAACTAGTTTGGGTGAACCACTGGGGCTGTGAGCCCAGGGAGGGGGTGAAAGATGGGATCCATAGGAAGCTATATTTGAGGAACCCTCTCAAACCTGTCAGAGAAAATAATCCACCTGCTAGGAAGTAAATCTGGGCAATGAAAAGGTGCTGAACCTGAGGATCTTGCTAAAATGGTACAGCATGTCCATACTGGCACGTGCCTGCCTACACGCCACCACAAGGGGTACGTGAGTGGTGCCAGCAGCATGGGGTTTCGTGCATAACGGCTGCTCAGATCCCGCTGCCGAATGCATGCAGAGGCTTTCAGACGTGGCTGAGTCCTTTTGGCATCAGACCATCCCCAGCTCAGGCTTGGGTGTGTTTTCCTGGCAGAGGCTGGACACTCCACCAGGAACCCTTAGGGTTCTTGACTACATCTCCAAATGTTTCCACAACTGTCTTGAGAAGAGAAAAAACATGGAATTAAATCTCCTGCAGATAATGGGAACACAATGAATGAGGGATAGGACAACTCTCACAGAGGCAGCAACTGGCTTTTACAAATTCCCTAAAGTACGGGTCCTGTTGCAGCTGCAGTAACTGAATTATTTCCAAAGCGCTGCATGGACTTCAGTTGTGGTGCTCATTAAAGTTAATAGGATATATTAAAGTCAGGCTTTTGTTGCGTCTCCTGGCTCAAACCGAATGAAAGATTACAGGCGTTTTGGCCTGACAGATTGTCTTTCCATGTCCAGAACCACATAAAAGCACATAAAAGGAGGATTTGGGACTGGAGTAAACCTGCTTTATTGCTCTAATGACTGCTGAGGCCAGCATATGAAAAAGCAGAGCACCAAAACTTCCTGCACATCTCCTGTTCCCATGCAGAGCAGCACATGTAAGCCCAAAGTCTGTCAGCAACCTTATCCATTTCATGTTTCCTTTGCAGAGGGGCACACAAGGCAGTGGGGATTGAGAGCTTAGGTTCTGTTTCCAACGACAACGATGCTGCCGTCGCCACCGAACGCAGATGGTGTGGCCACGGGCAGAGCAGCAAATGTGAGAAGCCGAGCGGTCCAGTGCACTTGGTAATGAGATGTTGCCTTTGTGGGTGGTGGGGAAAGGCTTTAACAACAGCATTTTCTTTTTACCATTACACAAGATAGAATCTGCATGTACATTCAGTTGAGTTGCTCTGTTTATGTTGGTTGTTTTTCTTCAGAATTTGCAGATGTTGAATTAACAGTTGCCCTGGGGGAAATGCTGGGGAGAATGGACTGGCTCAACCCTCGACTTCCCACATTCCAGGAGGGCAGGGATGATTTACAGGGAGTGGCTCTATGGGGACACTGGATGATGGAAAAGGAGGTTGGGTGCATGAAGGATAGGACCCTTTATATTCATTCAAGAGCTAATGAGATCTTTTTATGTCATGGATATTTAAAATGCCTTGGGGGGGACCACACATCTTTCTGTTAACCAGGCCGAGCCCAGTAATGGGGCTTCTGCTCTTCACTGTGGTCTGTTGCCCTGTGATAGGGGTTTGGGCTGGGCTTGAGGACGAGGATGTGGTTAAAGCGCTGCTTTGTGCTCTGAGCATGCAGCACCCCACACCGTATCTCACGTGTGTGTTCATGCCTGGAAAGATGGGATGGGGGAGTTGGGGAGCAGGCGCTGACTGTGATCAGGTGCACACTTAAACAGCACCGATGTCTGCACTCTGTGTGCGTGTTGACTAAATGCTCTGGAGACCTTAAACATCTACAGCCCGTGTGCTTTCACCTGCCTCTTTCTCCGATGCTCTGTCCCTGTGCCTCATGCCCCTGCAGTGGGGCCTTTCCCCTGCCCGCCCTCCTCACGCCTGGGAAAGCAGCGCTCGGAGGGAGGCGGTGACGGCTCCTCTCTTACAGACCCAGTGAAGTCCACAGGAAGCTTTGCAGCTGCGTTATGGCCTTAAAGCATGAAAGGGGTGGTGTGTGTTCCCTTTCCCACCTCACTGCTATGCCCTCACCTCTTCATTTGAAGATTTTCTGGATGGTCGCAGACAGAACTCAATGAGTAGGAAAAACCCAGAACTCATTCTGTTGAGGCCCTACCTACCGCCAATAGCAACGGTCATTACCATAAGGGCCTGCATAAGAGCCTTTCACGCTCCCTCCAAAATCATTACCAAAGTCAAAAGACTTGTTTGCTAGGAGACCTTGACCATGCTCCAGTGGCCTAAAGCACCACGCTGCAATGCCAGGGCCCCAGCCCGGTGCCAGGCTCAGCACTTGGCCGGTGAGGCAGGGGCTCGGGGAGAGGATGCAGCAGAGAAGGGCTCTGCCCTCCTCCGAGGCACTGAGCCATGGTCACTCTCAGAGCCCAGGTACGCGGCTCAATGGACCTAAGGTTGGGCTCAATTTGATCTCGATAGCCAAACATTTTGACTTGCTTTTTTCTCCCCACCCCCCCGCCCCATTTCCTCCTTCCCAGCCACCAAGACGTCCAGCCGTTAGTCTGACCGTGCTGCTTTCCTCATCTTGAAGTGAACTGGAGACTGATGGCAGGATGGATGTTCAAGCATCCCCAGAGTCCCCATGAACTTGAACAGATGTAACAGGCAGCTTTGCCCTCCAGTGCCGGATAATGGCTCAGGCCAGGCTCAGCAGACAACTCTCTAGGACTGGAAACCTAAGAAGGCATTGAAAGTGTGGTAGCAGCTGGCTTCCCCCCACAGGGTCACTGGTGGCCTCCAGACACAGCTGAGGTGCCAGACATGCCAGGGCTTGCATGCTTACGCCAGTGAACACGGGTACAGCTGGCAACACGGTGTGAGCTTTGCTCTGCTGAGGAAGGGATCGGGGAGGCAGCCAGAGGACATTGTGCTTGAGGAGCATTTATTTGCATCATTGGCTTGTGCAAACTGGAATAGCAGTCTCATTTTTCCAGTCTGTTACGAGCTGGACCGGGGCAAAGTCCAGAGGTTAAAGGCTTGGATTTTATCCCCTGCTCTCCTGCATCAAGGGAGCGTCCAGGCCTCCAACGAAAAAGTTCCAGAGCCCTGGTGAACCCAGATGTTTTGCTCAGCCCAGGTGCATATACCTTGTGTAAAGGGAAGCAAATCCTGTGGGCAGAGCTGAAGCTTAGCAAGGGAAAGAAGACTTGTCTGAAATAGAGGAAAAAAGTGTGTGTGTCTGTACGACAGAGAGAAAAAAGAGCGAAAGCAAATTAGATTTCTTTTGTTTATTATACAGGATTGTATGTACAAGGTCACCTTTCTCCCAAACATTAGCATCACAGTCAGTTCATAGCAAAAACTGCAGCTCATCTCTCAAAGCCTAGAAAACAGCTCTACAACGGCTCAGTACAACACAATGGATAAATTGTACAGGAACCGGAAAAAGGTAGGGGAAAGCACAGTTATCCCTTTAATCCCTCATGAATTATTTGAAACTAAGAAACGCAAATAAAACATTGTGCTTCAAGAGCCATGCTTGCTCCAGGATGGCCCTCGGGGGTGGGAATCGTGGCCCCTGGGACCTGTTTTCCCCTTCACCATTCAAAGAGAGACGCTGTAGGTGAGGTCTGGCATCGAGCACTGGAGCAGAAAGCAGGTGTCCCCTTCCAGAGCACTCTGTATGACCTAGGGGGCCACGCATTTTGTGGGAGCGTTCGACCAAGGAGAAGCTGTGGACACCGGTCCAGATTCAAAGCACTGGGTGGGGGGGGGTGTGTGTGTTTTGGAGGGGGATGGGGTGACGGGCAGGACACACCTGATCTGAATAAAGTGCTGCGTGAGTTTCAGGCCCATGTACCCCTGAACTCAGAAAAACCGGGTAAGCCCATGAAGGAGGAACAAACAAGAAGAGAAAGGCTGAGAGACCTCTTGGGTGTTGTGGTGTAAGGGGGTTCCCACGACAAGCCACATGCTGGCTGCTGCAGCCCTCTGCTCGCAGGATGTGGCATGGGTCAAAAGCAGCTTGAATTTGGCTAGGCAGGGGAGGTGCTTGCACGCCCACATGCATCGTGCTTGGGGTATTCACCGGTACCAGTCTGGTTACGCTCAGGCAAGTTCTCACGCCGTGCAGGCCCGTCAGACTGGCGGCGGAGCACAGCCTTCGCAGTCAGGCGCTGCTGCGCCACTCTCCTGGCGTGCACGTCGGTGTGAAGACCCAGCGAGGCTGGGGCAAAAGAAGGTGTGAGCACCCTGGGGAAGGGGCTGACGTCTCTGGCACTGGGCTGGAGACGTGGGTGGACTGCATTCCTTCCAGGGAGCAGCTGGGCCAAGAAAAGGGCCTCAGCCACACATGCTTGCACCCCTTCGCTCTGCAGAGACTTGCTCAGCCTTTACATAGTGGTTTCCCAGTGGAAAATGAGGAGACCAAACTATTGAAAATTATGTATGCTTTGTTTCTCCTGCAGGCAGCTTCCTTTCCCCTTTTCCTCTCTTCAAGCAGCTGCAAAGAGCACAGCACATGCACTAGCACCGACTCCTTTCCATCTGGAAGTGACCGCGTACCCGTGGCAGCTCATGGGGCAAGAGAGACACGCCAGGAGGTGATCACTGTGGGAGGACAGCTCACCCCACACCCTCTTCCTCAACAAGACCTTCAGCATGAGAACACGAATTGTCCAAACTGAGATAGTACTTTTCCCACAGTTAGCAAACGCTCTGGCTCTTCTCACCTAGCACGGGGAAAAATGTCTTACTTGGGTTAAGCTTAGTTCTCCCTCCTCTCCTACAAAAAGGCTCTAAAACATCTCTGACTCATTTGGTGACACAACCGCTCTCCCATTAGCCAGTCAGTGGTGGTTACGGATTATGCAGGGTTTGGTTCCTGCCTCTGCTGGCTGCAGAGCTCCGAATCCATTGCACGGGGTAGTGGGGATTCACTGGGGTGATGAGTTCTCTTTATCTTTGCTTTACAGATGGATGGAAGATGTTGGGCCATATTGTCCTTTTGAATGCCAGGTAGAGATGACAGCAGCACTTCGATTCAGCTTGTCTTGCTCAACGTGCCAGGACTGGGTTTAGCCTCGTGCTTTCCTCACACTGTTGCTCACTGCTGGTCTGAATGGGCTACAAGGAGAAAAATGTACATAATTTTCTTTGAACCTCAAAGATTTGTGATTTAGGGAGGGGAGTGAGGGGCAGATCAGTGACCTAGCTGAGCATCCAGCCTCAGTGCTAGGGAAACACAGAGGATCGGTGGAAAAGAGCATCTTGTGAAGCAGCAACCGCCCCCCCCCCCCCCCCCCCAACATGCATGGAATAAAAGCTTTTGCTCGGAATCAGCCTCTAAAAAGCAGTGTGTGAGCTGTACCTGGTTACTGTAGCCTGGCATCCTCCACATCTGTGTAATGGCTGTTCTCCTGGAGCGAAAGGGAACCAGAAACAGTAAATCACCACGTGCCCCCCCCGCCCTGCCTGGGACACCGTGACACCGCACGTGCAGTGACCAGCTGGTACCGTGGCGTGGGAGAGCTTGCGCGCCGCAAGCAGCGTCAGGTTGCTCAGCGTGGTGGAGGAGCTACAAAACGCAGCCGATGAGGACACCGGCTGCCATGGCGCTAGCTTCTGGCAGACGCGGTCCCAGGCAAAACCAAAAATTTCCTCTGGCTCCTTATTCTGGAAGGGCTCTGCCAAACTGACCTGGGATGTGTGAGTCCCTCTTGGATTTTAGAGCCTGGCTCCTTCTGAACCTTCAAGGGACTGGGATGAAATTAAGCCCACCTTCCCTTGTGTAAACTCAGGTGTCTGATCTGGGCTACACCGGCGTCAGCACCTCCAGCGGGCGTGTCCCAGGGACGCTCTTGAGCCTGTGGCATGAATTGGTGTGCTTAGACTGGATGCCTAATTTCTGCATGGCCAGATTAAGTCCACGCTCAGCACTTTCATAAAGTTTTCTTGCACAGCTCATGCCTTGTAGCACTGTGAGAAATTAATCTGGGACCTAGGACTGGCCCGCACTGGGAACAGGCATTCCGGCAGTACTGGACCTGCCCAGCGACGCTAAGGTGCAGCCATACCGCAATGGCAAATCGTGCACGATGTAATAACTGCTGCGTGAACACAGAAACTGGTCCCAGTTTGCAGCAGAACTCATCATCCAGAATGATAACACTCGCAAGGCCACAATAACAGTGCCGGCGTGCTGAAGCACTCCCCGTGCAACAGTGGCTTTGACAGCACGGCATGTGAAAGTCCCCCTCCCGGAGCCGTTCTGCAATGCAGTATCATTAAAAGAATTAGGTACTCAGCAGTAGTGTTTTACCTCCTGCAAAGGCTATATTTTGTGGTGAATATTTTAGAGCTGGAAATGTATCCAGATGTCTGCAGGGGATGCTAGGTAATCGGAGAGGAAAGGCAAGGGAGCCCAGTCCCAACCTTGTTAGCAGCAGTCTGGGTTACTGGGGGAGACAGATTTTTACAGTCAGGGAGACCAACAGGGTTTTTGCAGAGCCCCTACGGGGGGGAAGCCTCAGGACTGCAATGCACGAAGAAGGGACAGCTGGAGACGGTGCTCAAAAGCGCTGTGGATGGAGACTCCCAAGAGAGGGAAGTCTGGAGGTTTGTGACTTCTGGCAACAGAACAACGCCTCCTTCTCCGCAGTTACAGAGCAGGTAGTGCTCTGGGAACAGGCTCTTCAGGAAAGCCAGGTGAGGCAAAGGACTAGCCCAGATGCCCAGGGGTTTGCCTTGGAACAGGTGATGAGTCAGCTGAAAGCTTGCGGGTGAGGATCAGGGGACAGACCAACAAGGGCGACGTCATGGCAGGCATCTGCTACAGACCACCTGATACGAAGTCTCCTCTGGACGGCTGGAGGAAGCCTCCTGATAGCAGGCCTTTGTACTCCTGGGGGACTTCAACCACCCTCTCATCTGGTGAGAGCAGCAGGGCTGAGTGCAAGCAACCCAGGAGACTTCTGGAGAGCATTAAAAACAATTTATTGACACAGCTGACTGACCAGCTGACTAGGGGAGACATTCTTCTGGACTGTTACTGATGACCAAGGAAGAACTGGCCAAAGATACGAAAATGGAGAGAAGTCTTGGCTGCAATGACCATGAGGCTGTGAAGTTGAGTATCCTGCGAGAAGTGACCAAGATTAAGCGCAAAATCAAGTCCCTGAACTTCAGAGAGCAGACTTTGGGTCTGCTGTTGGGTCTGTTCAGGGATCTGCTTGGCAAAATCCCATGGGAGGCTGCTCCAGAGGCCAAGAAGGCCAGGGCATCTGGATCATCTTCAAGGACACCTGCCTTGAAGCACAAGAATGGCCCATTCTGATGACAGTCAGGCAGGCGTGGCAGGAGACCAGTGTGGATGAAGAGCAACCTCCCAGTCGAGTTTTTTCCTGCATGAAAAGGCAGAACCTAGAAGATGGACAGCAGAGCTGAGCCACCCAGGAGGAATACAGAGCCATCCCTCCAGTGTGCAGTGATGGAGTTAGAAGATTAGCTGCAGGCACACCAGCAGCAAAAGGAAGGCTAAGGAAAGCGTAAGCTCACTGCTCAGTGGGGCAGGGGCCCAAGGGACCTAGTGACAAAGCACATGAAAAAGACCAAGGTACAAAATGCTTCTTTTTTGCTTCTTGGTTCTCACTGGTCCAGTCTGTATTCTGGCCTCGCAGGTCCCTGAGCCTTGTGGCAGAGCCTGTGGGAATGAAGCATTACCTACTTTATCTTTCCTCTGCAGAGCTCCTTTCCTGCCTGCCCTCTCTGAAAAGAGCACAAACTCATGCTGGGGGGGTGGGGGGGCTCCCTTCGTCCTTCTCCCTGTGGGCTGCGGCATTTATTTTGGACTTGATTTCCCCAGGTGGTATCGGAAACTTCACCAAGCCCAAGCCGAGATTTGTGCACAAAAGCAGGGCAGCCAACTTTGCCCTGGAAATGGGGCTGAAAGGAAGTATTTGCCCAGCTCCCAGTGACTTTCAGTGAAAATTGTCTGCCTGACTCCCACTCCCTTGGGGTCTAAAATGCTCCCCTCATCCAGCTGGGGCTAACGCCGCTGTGAAGCATCACCCTGCTTAGCTGTGGTATTTTCACGAGCTCTTTTTCAGTGAATTCCCCTATGAACAGGGATGCTCAGGCCTTCTGGTCCCCAGGAGACATCCTACAGTTGTCTATACATTGTAGGTGGGACCTAGGCCCAAGTCCAGTTGGATCTTCCCCACTTGTCACCATGGGGAAGAGGTTCATGGCAGGGGAGCTTCTGTTCTGGGTACTGCCCAAGCGTTGGCAGGTCTGGTTCCTGCCTTGCATAAACTATGTGTTTCCCACTTCTGATGGACGCACTCCTCCGGTTCGAACTAACTGGACTTTGAGCCAGGCAGCTGCTCAGCAAGCGAGCCTTTTGTGTGAGGCTCGCAGTGAGAACCCAGCACCAAAACCAAAAAACCAGTTCAGCTGGAGACTGGGCTGATAAATGGCTGAAACCGCACGAACACAGCACAGAATCTGCTTATGAATCAACCACTTTATGCTATAAATAGCTGCAGCCATCAGGGCCGACTGAGCTCTCCCTCCATAGCAGCTGGCTGCGTGGTGGGGATCTCCCCTTGAGTATGGACACCTCTCAAGGTTACTCCTTGAGGTGGAGAGATCCCTTACCTGACACCAAGCATCGATGGGTTGGTAAGTGACATTTTTTGCATGCATGTAACATTTGAGATAAGTATAGTAAGCTTACATGATAATCTTTGTCTCCCGTACTAACTTTAAGTGTGGCAAACAGTATCGACCACCAATCCAACTGTACTTATTAACTATTTTACATACCTAAATTCACTGATTAGAACTCAGTAAACTAACCACTAGATCAGATCTGTCTGAGTGACCTCTGACTCTTCTGCAACACCACTGCCCCACAGAGCCAAGGGTAGATACTGTTTTTAGGGGCCGGTGTGGGCACCATGTCCATGGAGAGTGGCTGGCGAAGGCTACACTGATGTGTGCAAGCCAAAGAGATGTGGGATAAAGGAGTCACTCCCCAGGAACTGGAAAGAGTTCAAAACTGTTCAGTGTTGTAAGGTCAGGAGCAAAATATAAAGGGTGGCTTTTGTGATTTGCCTTGCAGTGTTTAAGAGACCATCCCTGCAGACGAACCGCACGCATTAGCCTGCCCTGTGCTGAGCACATGTGAGCCTGTCTGATGTCAGCAGTAAAATATTTCTATCTCGATGCCACTTTAGGACCAGAGAGTTACAGAAAATAAAGATGGAAGTGAGATGAAATAATTATCTCGTTCATTTACTCTTAATGAAGACCAGCTTTTCTTAAATCATTGCCAGCAGATGCCTGTCCACTCTGTTTTCTTATACCACTAACGGCAGAAAGGTCCACATTTTTTTGTTGACAGCCTGTGTGCTGCTTTATCATCATTAGCGTCAGCAAGTTTCCCCCTAATTTCTACCATCTGTTTTCCTCGATGTAATTCAAACCTGGCCTTCCTTATCCTAACTGACACAGAGAAGGAGGCCAGCTTTTGCCTTTCTTCTTCATAGTGTCTGTTGTGATGTCTCCCCTTAATCACCTGCTAGGTTTAGCAAGAGTCACGGAGTTCAGCTATGGGGCCCCAGAAACTGAAGCAGCTGAAAGACCCCATTCCGCTGCCTCATCCATCATGACTGAGGTGGGGCAGAGCAGAAGAGTGCAAACAGGCTGGGAAGTGTTTGAGTCAGAGGCGGTTTTTGGCCGTAGGAAGCGTGCCGCGCATGTGCAATGTGGGGCAGTCACCCCAGCGGTGAGGGGGTGAGGAAGAACAAGGGATGCCGCACTTCATCCTCACTTCTGCTGCTACCAGTGCTGGGGTAGGGAAGGAGTGGAGCTGTTGTGGGCGACACTCAGTACAGGCTCAGAGGCTGCCCCGACGTGCCCCAAACCCCCATGGGAGCGCTGTGCCAGCCAGCCCAGCGTCCCAGGGCTGCGGTCCTGGGGAAGAGGCAGCAAGCGGGGCTGTCCTTCTGCCCCAGCGCCCTGTTGCCCTTTGCCTGGATCTGAGCTGATGCTGTTCTCGGCGGGGTCTTATTTTGGGATAAATGACAGTGCTGCCAGTGGCAATACAGTGCCTTGTATTACACTGCCATCAGAGTACCCAGGAACAGGGCTCCCATCCAGATGCTTTTTAGGCACAGAATTTGCTCACTGGGTTCACTGGGAGTGGCACCAGTGGGGCTGCGGTGTGCACGACATCCGACTAGCCACGCTCAAGCGCTGCCCTCCCTATCGATGCTCAGCACAGTGGTGGTGGCTTGCTCAGACCTTACAACTAGATTTACACCATTTGCTGTCCATCCAGGTGAAAGGGCATCACAAATGCATGTTGTTAGGAAAGCGCACGGCCTCTTCGTTGCCATGTATTTCAATCTAATTACTTGGGAGCAGAGCAACTTGTTTTGACCATTGATTACCGGTTGTGAAATCAAGGATAAATGTGGTCCAAATTTCAAGAGCCAACCGTGCTTCTTCAGTGTCTCCACACGCATTTGCTAGCTCAATGCTTCTGCAAGCAGCAGAACATTTGAAAGAACAAGCTGTGAACAATCATGGGATTTAAATACCATTTCTTTTGAGGAAGAAAAAACTATTTTCTGGGGATTTAGTTAGTTCCAGTAAAACTGCGGTCCATTACTGAACTCCTTTGGCTAGAAGGATGTATTACCCAAACTCTCTTACCAGTTCATCTTCACACTCATCCCGTGCGAGACCCTCTTCCTCACCCTCGTCCCCGTTCAGCGGCTCCTCCGTGTTGACCTCTGCTTCTGATGCTGTGTCTTCCTGCGAGATTTCGCTTTTGCTGCCATCCCCCTTCTTCCGTACTTCTGTGAGAGCAAAAGCCACGCAACCAGGATCAGGGGCTGGGGTAGGCAGCGTCTGGAGCCTGATGACACTAACCTGGTGGGCCCCCAAATTCTGTTGGTAGGTAATTAACGGATCTAGGGTTTGTTGTTTTTTTCTGCAATGGGAAGTTTTGCTGATTTTGAGGAAGCTGCCTGAAGGCAGTCCTGGAGAGGGCAGAGCAGGTCATTGTTTGGCATGAGTGAGCGTGGGAGGCAGATAGGATGGAATAGAACAGGAATAGAATAATAGAACAAAAAAGCAAACTAAAAAAATACAAACTATATGACAAAACAAAAAAAATCTCAGCATTTTAAAACCCAGTTCTGTAATCTGGGATATTTTGGCATGTAATTTTGGCCTGTGATTCCACCCTGGAATCTGGAGGTCAACATTTCACCGTCAGAGCCCAGAGGATGCTCTAAGCCGTGGCGGTTTCAAGGCCAGCCCTGCAGGGCACTTCCCTGCACTCTTTGCTTGTTCTCGGACCGGCCCCGAGGCATCCGCATGCACCCAGCTGACCTGCGGACATCTTCTGTTCTTCAGCAATCTGCTCCAGTCGGCCCAGGAGAGCATCAATGTTGGATTTGATCTGTGTCAGCTCAGTTTTGATTGTTTGCAGCTCGCTGCACTTCACTTGGGAGGAAGGAAGGAAAAAAAGGTCGTTTTTGTGCCGCACGGAGCACCCAAGGCATCTGCCTACCCCTCTGCCTGGCCCAAGTCACCTTTCTGAGCAGATTAAAAAACTCAATTAGAAACCCCACGCTAGAAACATACTCCTCACATCCTTGGGGTCAACGTGCAGTGATGCTCACACCTTGCTGCACGGTGTATTGGAGCTTGTCTACGCTGGCAGGAGCCACAGTGCGTGGTGAGCAGGGTATCCTGCACAGCTAACAGGAGCTTGGTGGGCGTGCAAGAAGATGCTGACTTTGCGTGGAGCAGCAACACACCCACCTGCGCTGGCAGCCCTCGCTGCCCTGCTGCCTGTTGCTGCACCGGCAGGGAAAGCTAGGGGGGCTGCTGGTGGTCGTATGCACCCAAATCTGTGTGTCCATTGCCCAGGCACACTGTGGAAGCTGACACCAGGCTTTGGCTGGCTCAGGTCTACCTTCCCCTCCTGCGGGCTTCTGAAAGGCCCTTGCTCGGGCTGCTGTTTCCAGATGTTTTGGTTTTTTTAAGGTTTTCCCTGGGAGCACCTGGCCCTGTGGGTGAATGCCTGGGGATGGGAGGTCCACGTGTACACCAGTCTCCACACCATCCTGCTGCACCCCAAGCACATACTCACGCTTCAACTTGGCCGAGCTGTTGGCGATGGCAGCCGATCTGGCAAAGAGTTTGACGGGGAGAGTCGCCTTCACACGACGGACGAGGGGGATGGTGACCCGTGGCCGCTTCACAGGAACCACCCTGGGCACCGGAGAGACTCGGCCCCGGTACTCAAAGAGCCTAGAGGAGGGGGGAAGGATTGGGGGGGGCCTGAAACAGCCCTGCAGCACCCCCAGCCCTGCCGTGCCAGCAGTCGGGTGCCAGAACCAGAACCCAAGCAGTGCTGGTGGTGAGCTGGGCCACAGCCTGGCCATCGGACCCCACCGCCCTGGGCTGGCTGGACCACCCTGCACCCCACCTTGCTCCCCCCTGAAGGTCTTGCCCCATAGAAAGCCCCTTTGGCTGATGCCTCCCCAGCTCACCTGTCGTAGAAGTCATCTCTGTAATAGTCATAGTCGAAGTCGTAGCCACTGCAGAGACAGAGTCAGGATGGCAAGGTTTAATTAGTGCAGGCAATTTATTATTATTATTATTATTATTATTCCCTCATCACCTGCTGAGCCTCTCAGGTCGTTTATTTATTTCCCCTCCATAGGGGAGCCCCTGTCCTTCCACCCCGCAGGACGTGCACACTTGTCCCCCCAGCTGCGAGGGCCTGCAGAGAGCTGGGCTGAGCCCGGGAGAGAGATTTGGGGGGGCTGAACACACCGGACAGGGTGATGTCGGCAGCAGAGTGTTAACCTGGTTACCTCAAGGTGGAGCAAGACGTGCAGGTGGATTAAAACGTACAAACGGGTGGGGAGAAATGCCCGCTGTGGGTATGCCTGCATTTGAAGCGACAGCTGAGCCGGTGGGGGTGGGACCAGCGCTCCATCCCTGGCCAGCCACGCAGAGACGTTGGATGTCTGGCTGATGCGCTGTGTCTGTAAAGCGGTGGTTGAAGTGTCCTCATGGCATTGCTGACACCCCTCCATCCTGCCTTCGGTCCAGCGGGACCGTGCCCATGTCAGGAGGGCAGTGCCCTGCTGCCACCCTTGTAGGATTTTTTTTCATACCGCATATAATTATTGGGGGAGAAGGCAGGAAAAAGGGGACATTTATTTAACGTTTTTGCTATAAGAGATGCTTAAACCTCTCTCCTCCCAGTGAGACATTGCCCGTGCCCTGTTTTCTTAACCTTAAACTGCATTTTAACCCAAGTTGGAGCAATCCATTTCTCACTCCCTGGAGACGGCCCAGTAACACGCTTTCTCTCTTGCTGCCGCTCTTTGTTCACAGGGCAACACAAACCAGGTGGTTACAGCAGGCAGTCACAGCTCTTCTGAGACAAGACCCGCGCTGGCGCTGCCTGACGCCCCGGCACGCCCCAGCAGCGCCGGCGCACCGCTGCTGAATGTACCAGCTACGCGCAGCGTCTGGTTCACTTGGGTGCTGCCGGCCGAATTAACGCTGGTTAAATAAGAAGCTTGGCTGACATTCCCTCCTCTCTGCCCTGTACGAAGAGGATGGTTATTGCAGCCTTTGAAAGCAAAGAGCCTGCCCTGCGTTGTGAAACCATTTGAAGTGGCTTATAAAAAAAAAAAAAAATAATATGAAGAGAGTGATGGGGAGAAGGAAGGATGGTGAGCCAGGAGAAACTGCGGCATGGGGAGCGGGAAGTGTTCAAGTATGTAGCTGAGAATAAGTTTGGTGTCCTGCATCTTAAGCGAGAAGTTTGCATGGTTTGGACCAGAAATTCCAGGCTTGACCCAGGATGCCTGTCCTGCCTATGCTGGCTTCCCACCCAATGTTTTAGTTCCAGTAACTGGCTGGTTTCTTAAACGGGTTTTTCCATGCTCCTTGGGCACGCGGAGACTCAGCCTATGCCTTGGGGGGACCTGAAGCACCCTCCGGGTGGTTGGAGACACCAGGGCTCCTCTGGGGCCAAAGACGGTGCAAGGGGTCAAGGACAACCAGACAGCATTTGTACTCACTGCCTCTTTTGGGCTTTGCTGCCACCATCATGCACTGCCACGGTGACTTCAAGTGGGGAGGTATTTTATAAAGCTGGACCTTATCTCTGAGCCGCTGCTGACCACGGCATCCACAGCTGGCCAGGATGCTGGATGCAAGGTCTCACTGCCGAGCAAGCAGCAATGGGGGGGGCGTGATGGGACTATGGAAGTGTTATTGCCATAAGCCTTCCGAATTCAACTGATGAAAATTCAGTGGCATGATGAAAAATAGCCATTTTGCTGATAGTCTCAGCATAGAATTTCAACATCTTTTCAGCCTTGGTGTTCTCCCCTTCTGACCTGACGTGTAAACACCATCTCTGCTGGGCTCACAGAGGAGAACTGAATACCGTGGCAGCCTTCTGCCCCAGCTACCGCATGGTCTGTGTTTGGTCCCTTGTGTGTTTTCTGACCTGAAAGGGAAAGGTAATTCCTACCACGTCAGCTCTTGCTGGAGTATAACCAGCCTGTTCGTACGGCTGAGGGGATGGGCAGTATGGAACAAGGAAATGTATTTTCATGGAGATTTTCGTGACTGGTAAATTGATTTTCATTCTAACCTGGGATGAAACCTGGAAATATAGAAAATCTCCAAGAAAATAGCTCCCCTCATCCCACCAATCTATTTTGATCACCAGGGATGTTTGACTCCAGTTCTGTTTGAAGTCAGTAAACATAGAATACGATCAAAATAGGAAGTAATTTGAAAGGAAAATGGAACTAGTATGCTTCTACACTGTCAGACTCTTAATTTTTTTGGTGGTTTTTTTTTTTCTTAGATGTAACTTGAAAGAAATTGCTGCAATTTTGTAATCTTTGTCAATCCTGACAGGCTCTGGTGAACTGCTTCTGGTTAGATCCAGCAATGGCCAATGTTTTCTGTCCTCTGTAGCCACAGGCAAGAGAAGACAGTGGCCTCTCCCTGCAGCTCAAGGACTCTAAATGGGGTGAAGCAGTGGCTTTATTCAAAAAGCAAGGGAGCAAAAACTCCCTCCATGGGCTGTTGCTCTTGCTGGGACGCTTGCTGTGGCTTGGAGGCCACGAGGGAGCTTTAGCCCGTTTGCGCATAAACAACACAAAGCTTGGGGGCATTTGGCAAAATTTTGAAACGCCCACACTCTTTATTCTTGCCCTATTCATGTTCCTGGAAGAAAAGCCTTGCTTTTCTTCCAAGCCTTTGCTCCCCGGCGGGAGCCCCACTGGTAGAGCTGTGGACACCAGGCTCGGCGCATGGCCAGCTCCCTGGGGAGATGGCGATCGAGGGGAGCTGCCGCTCCAACCCCAGCGCATGGCCATTGCCCTCCTGCTGCCAGTGCTGTCCAGGCAAAGCCGTGCACCTAGGAACAAGGAGTGAAGTCCTCAACAGGGTGGGCACCCTCCACCTCCATCACTGACCCTGCCCTGTGGCCTTCGGGCCGCCTCCGCCTCACACCCAGGCTCTGCTACAGCGCCAACAGGATGAAGCTCGGCTTCAAGTACCTGTAGATCCAACCTGGCTTGGACTGGAGAAGGATGGAGAAGTGTAAAACCTCAGGTAAAGTCCTAAGCCTTTTTCAAGACTAGTCAAAATGCAGTTTGGTATATGAAGCGGCTAATAAACGCTGTAAATGTTATTACACGATCTGCAGTAGGGAATGTGTGAGCAAAGATGGGTGGCCTTCAGTTTTGCTGGTGAAAATCACTACTGGCCCAGTTTCACAGCTTGTTTACAGAGGCAGTGGAGTTGGCTTACAACATGCCTGATCTCAGGGCAGTGTGTCCAAGAGCATCTGCTAATATTTGTGGGTGAACAGCAAAGCAGTGTCAGGGGGTGCTCCTGCCCTGGGCCCAAATCCTCACGGGACTGGAGACACTTCCACCCATTTCAAAAGGAATTAGGGGCATAATCATCCTGGGGAGCTGGTCCTGACTTCCCAAAACCAGTGTGATTCATCTCACTCGGCTTCAGACACTGGGAATGTAAAGAGGTAAATCCAAGCCAGGGGGGAAAGAGGCAGTTGCAGGTCATGGCACATCACATCCAAAGGCAGACATCTAAAATACTGTCAGGTGAAGAACTGTTTTTTTTATCCAGCAAGCATAAAGGCAGTCCAGACAAGCGGGCCACGTAAAAGCCTTGACAGCACAGAGAGCTGAACGCACAGGAGGTGAGACCATGCTTAGACTCAGTGCGGTGCGGGACAGCAAATACTCTGATCCCAGCCTGTGGCGGTACCGCTTTCAGTACCCACTAACCATGAGACAGCCCTCAAGGAAGGCAGCAGGCTGATATAAGGGCTTTTCAGAAGTCTGTGACTGTATGACCCTGCTATAACATGCCAGACAGGTCATGACTTTACAGATGATGCCAGGAAGGCAGCGGCTGGATGCTTTTATCAGCATCCTTTGAAGTCATGTGTTGAGCAAAAGGCAGGTCTTTCAACATGAATGCAGAAGGAAAGCTAGTATAAAGTGCCTTAGTGTGGGTGATTTATCTGGACTTTGTGTGCCTGAAAATTCCACTGCACATAGGAAAAACCTTCCTGAGACTGATGGATCATTTTTCAGTGACCTGGCAGGCCTTCCTTTGTGTACAGGAATACATTTTTACCGTTTTTCAAGCATATGGTGACATTGCGCCCTTTAAAAATAAGGCAGGGACAATCAGAGTGAGAAGCAGCAGAAGGCTGTAAGGCTGTGTCGAGTAGCACGATGCTTCCACCTCCCGATGCATTGCTTCTGCTTTGGTTTTCTTTAGGAATTAAATAACATCCATAAATGACTCACAAAGGTTCAAAATCCAAATATTCATAATTGAAGGGCAGTTGTTTGTATATGCTGCCTTTACATTACATTTGTGGTGCCATTTCTGAGCATGAACATCAATAGCAAATGTACTTTTGAGCGGCTGCGCTTTTAATGACTGGCTGACAGCCTCGCACTGATAATCACAGTGACACGTTGTGCTCCGCTCGCATCCTTCTACTAATGGTTGCAAAACCTTAATTATTGCAGCAGTAGAAATAACACCTGCAGGAAAACTACTGGAAAATCAAATAGTGAGCTTTTAAGATCTTGTGTTTCTGGTGTGAGATTCCTTCCTCCTGCTAATAACCAGGGCAGCGGGAAGCGAGGAGAGAAACGTGGGAAGGCAGGCTGGCATGTCTAAGATGCCGGGGCTGCTGGGGGCTGGGTCAGCGTGCACATCCGTACTGCCAGTGTTGGGCCTGCTGGGTTCGGGTACCATTGCTCACCTCCTTCTCTGCCCTGTGGTTGTTTCTCAGCCCTGTCCGTGTGGATTTGGCACTGGGGCTTGCTGGGGGTGTCACTGCTCCCAGCACCGCTGCTGACACGTGGGAGGAGTTTGAAGATGGGCTGACACCAGCTTACTGCAGGGTTTGTAATGGGTATAACAAAGGGTGTGAACACTAGCTGAGCTGGAAGGATTTCATCCACTTGCATCTGTAGACTGTGAAAATAAATTGGTGGTGGGTTGCATCTGTCACCATTTCGGAGATAGTTCCTGAGCTGCCAGACACTTGGTTGCTCTTGCAGTTCTTCCTTACGTTGTCCTCACCGTCCTTTTGGCTACAGAGCAACATTAGCACCAGCATTACAAGGAAGGGCGGAGGTTGTGCCTCCAAAGCTCAAGTGCAGCACCGAAAAACCCCACTGCCCTGGGGCAGAGCCACCTTCCCTTCCCAGCCCATGGCGACAAGCAGCCAACTCACAGCACAGCAGGATCACTGGCACTGACCCAAACGTGGCCCAAACTGCCCTAGGAAATCCTGTCCAGACGTTTGCTATGCAGGCAAAAGAAGTATTGCCGGAAGGCAAAAGGTTTTGAGACACAGTATGTGAATACTTGGGGGACTTGGTCAAAATGCAAGTTCATTTTCCGGCCATCCTCACTAACTCATCTGCAGTATCTCTGGCACATCTGCGTTCAGCAGCGGTGGCTGGAGTGCCAGGCAGCCGCACCCAGGGGACTTGCCATGCACAAAGGGATGCTCTGGCAAATACCAGAGGCAGAGGGAGGGAGGCCCTAAAGATCCAGAGAAATCAGGAGAGAGCAAAGTGACAGCAAGGTTCTATGTTAACTGAAGGTCTCTTGTGGAGACACCTGAGAAAATCTGTGAGGGCATGAATCTGGCCTTATGTTTTACCTATTGGAGGTAGATGGGAGGCCACATCCCAAAGGGTTTCTATCGAACACCCAGATGCCCCCCTTGGGCTGGTAGATCAAGTAAGACTGTCAAGATTGTTGCTTCCTCTATGTCCAAGATGAGATTTCCCTTCCCCTTCCCCTTCCCTTCCCTTCCCTTCCCTTCCGTTCCGTTCCGTTCCCTTCCCTTCCCTTCCCTCCCCTCCCCTCCCCTCCCATCCCCTCCCTTCCCCTTCCCCTTTCCCTTCCCCTTCCCTTCCCTTCCCCTTGACCCTCTCACACAGACTTGGAGTGAGGCAAAGTAAAACCCAACCTTTGAAAAAATAGTCTTATGTGTTTAACACAGCATTTCTATATAATTATAGTGCTGTGATTTTTGAAGTCTAACATTTAGAAAAATTTATGATGGTGAGAGAAGCTATAACCATGGCTCACTGCAAACCTGGATTCCCTGCCTTCCGTGAGGTATCGTAAGTTCTGCTAGTCCAGATGGCAAAGTTTAAATCTGTCACCAATCTGGGATGAAATATTGCTGTAGCTCAGAGCAGCGTAGTTCTCTGGCCCATATTTTAGCATATCTGTATTTGTGTGAGGAAGCAAACATCTCTTGTTCGCTCTCTCTTCATCTACGTGGCAGCCTGGAAGTCTGAAATATTGGTCGTTTCAACAGAAATGGATTAGCGGTCAAGGCACGGATGAAGAGTAAATGAAATTGCAAGATGTACGGAATGAATTGGTTTGCATTATGGCTACCAGCACCACGTAAGTAGTATACATGCAGCTAAACAGACAGCTTGGTGTCATCTCTATTTCCAATCATCAGCGTGGGCAACGAACAGAGTCCACCTCCCCTCGCCTGGCGTCCCCTGTGAATCCAGAGGCGCAAGTTCTGGCGAAGGGCGAAGCTGGCTCAAGGTGGGAGGAAACATTTGCCTGGTGAAAGCTGCAAAGGAAGAGTTCAGCCGAAGGACTTGGGGAAGGTCTCAACAGACGCCTCGGGGGCGGTGGTGGGAGGGTTGCTGGAGCTCTGGTGGGTTTGCCTATGCCAGAACAGCATTGCCACCACTGAGGTTTGCCATTTTGTAGCACACTGGTGTTGGACTGCGTGGCTGAGTCTGGATCACAGGGTTTTTCATTTCTCTTCATCACTCTCACTTTTTTTTTCTTTTTGTAGAAAAATCAACAGTTCTCCCATGATCTCCTTTTGTATTACACCCACCTATAACCCTGATACTGATTTAAGTCTTTTCTTCCTAACATCACACCCTCTAAATCTTGACTCAGTGCCCCAGTCTCCATACCATGAGACTGGCATAAAAA
The DNA here is from genome assembly GCF_963921805.1 of Phalacrocorax carbo. Classification (NCBI taxonomy): domain Eukaryota; kingdom Metazoa; phylum Chordata; class Aves; order Suliformes; family Phalacrocoracidae; genus Phalacrocorax; species Phalacrocorax carbo. The sequence goes on along the minus strand of NC_087526.1, from coordinate 15,795,356 downwards.
CGAGACTTTATAAATACAACACATTTTGGGATCTTGTTATTTGGTTTTGGGTTCTTGAAACCTGCAGTGTACGCTCCAAATACCTTTTCAGGTTTTCCCTTCTGCAACTTCAGGAGCAAGAATTTAATGAGTTTCTCCCATATTCCCATGATGCCAGACTGGGGCTTAAATGAGAAACTTCAATTCTTGTGAAAATCTTGATAAGGTCTCTAGAATTGGCCACAGTGGCCAGTTCTGACTGACACTCTGACATCTGTAACACCCTGTATCTCCAACAGACCCACTTGTCCTTCCTGTCCCCTCGATCACTGCTCTGCAGCACAGGCTCCTTGGGGACTCCCCTCAGCCACCTCCTTGGTCCATCTCCATCTGTTGCCCCAAGGACTTCCCACTTTCTTCCCTTCTTCTCTTCCTGTCATTCTTCTCTTGCCCTTTTCTCCATTACTTTTCCCTAAACTATCCCTGTTCTCTGTTCTCCCCTAACACCCAACACATGCCACTGTGTCCCACTCCTATCCCCCAGCCGGAGGAGCCGGGGCTGGAGGGGAGCGCTCCTCTTGTTACGCCTTTTTCAAGACCCCCGATGTGGTTAAAGCAGGTACTGCCCATTTTTCTCCAATGGTCTCCAGGTCCAACACCATTCACAGGTTGGACCATGCCCCGGCAGAGTCCCACAGCGCCATGGGCATTGGCCAACCCTGGGTCTGCCCGTGACACCTCTTGCTGGCTCTCCTCCCTGCAGCCTGCCACTGAGGGGCAAGAAGGCCAAGAAGCCCATGAGAGGAGAAGATCTGAACATACAGCAGAAGCCCATGGCTGCCTGGGGTAGGGACCAGGGAGCTCAGGGCAGCAGCCTGGAGAGTGTGAAAATGAGCCCCATCTGGAAGGCAAATACCAGCCCGGAGGGAAGTGGCGCGGTGGAGGCCTACCTGTACAACGCAGAGGCTGCCCTCTTCAGCCCTTTAGGTCTGTTGGGTTTAGGTTCCCCGGCCATGTTGATATCTGCAATGAACAGACACGCAATGTGACACGGCATGCCCGTGTTCACTGGGAGCCATGTCCGACCACGGAGCAAGGGAGGCTGTGCACAGCCCTGCCAGCAGCAGAAACGAACTCCTCCACACCTCCCGCCACGTTTCCACCTGCTTTTAGCATGTCTGGGGCCCTCCTGGACCTCCACGAGAAGGCGAATACATTCTTGCACTTGGCAAGCCTCTTCCTTTTCCTTTACCAAGCTACTAACCATTTATTTTTGAAGTCAGTGCCCTGCACATGGTCTAACCTACACACACAAATTCAGGAGAACTTGGTGCTGTAATGATAAGGCACGGAAAATATATAAAATCGCTGTATGCTGCTAACTGCTAACAATTTATCCCTTGCTCCTTCTAGAATAAAAATAAATGCTAAGCATGAGTCAGCCAGGCATCGCTGCAGACTGGGCTGCATTAAAAGCTGCATGGGGTGCAAGCGCACGCCTGCATCCACCCCAGCTGACCTTGGAGGGACACTTTCTACCAGGGGAGGTGAGAATGAGCTCTTCTAATCTGCCCAGGAAATTTCTCTTCTCGGACTCGGTGCCAAACGTGCTTTTGACATGAAAATAAAGCGATACAGCCAATTTCACGGAGGCTGCCAAGAGCCTGGCAATCTAACTCTTCGTGTGGTCGCAGAACCGCAGAGGTATTAGCTGTTGGGAGCACGAGGCCTAACCCCCGCCTTGCTTCCTGGTGTTTGGTCAGGAGTGACCGAATTCCCTGCTGGCTTCTCCAGTCAATCAACACTAAACTTTTTCTGTTCTTCAGGTCCTTTCTGTCTAAATAAGTGTCAGACCTCTGGGCATGCCAGAACTGAGCCAAGCAAGGCAGGATTTCCTTACATAGACCAAAAGCACCGTTTGCACTGGGCTGGAGAGGGGCTGCCCCACAGCGCTGGCCTTGCTGCTAGGCTGGTGGCACGAGTCACAGCCTCTGAGGTGCCGGTGGATTTGAAGGTCACCATCTGGGGTGCAGGATTTGTGCATCTGTGACTGCCAGCTGGGGTATTTGAAGTTCTCGTCTCTTCAGGAGTTGCAGGATATGCCCTGAAACTCAGCATGTTTAAGCTTACTAATTGTTGCTTTTTCCATGTTGCATGACGGCACTTTAGGGAGAATTGTGCACAGGCTGGTCCACTCATCATCAAAATAAAGAGCTTGCAAAGTGAGCCAAAGTGAACAGGGTGTTGACTTCATTATTAACCAAGAAAATAATCTTCTGGAGCACAGGGAAGCTGCAGCACTCCTGAAACAACCTGAGTGGGAAGAGGACAGGCTGCACGTGTGGGACACGGCTCTGGAGCAGCACGGACGTGCTCCCACTGCCCAAATGACTTGCTGTGCAATTCCTTGGACTGCCTTTTAGGGTATAGCAAGAAACATGATTCCTACTGAAGCTGAAGCTTAGCCTATTTATAAGCTTGCACAACAAGCGTGGTATTAGGGTGTTGCTTAGCCACTACATTGAATGTTCCTCTGGAGGCACATTCAGATCAGCGTGTGTTTTCTTTGCTGCCTTTCACCCTCCAACCTCCAACTGCTAAGGGAAATGCAGAACAGCGTTGAGCCTGACGACTAGCAAGGATGTGCGTGGCCATAGGACAGGTCGGTGGAAAACTGCTGCCACTGTGAACATTATGCATGCGGTCGCCTTTCTCAGTCTGTTGAGCAATGCAACGCTTCTGGCAATGCTGTCTGCTGTAAAGGAAGAGGGGGATAAATGCTTCCTTGGTGCATCTCAGCACACACCCCTGCTCAGCTCCAGTTCCCTCGTTGTGAACCCTCTTTGCTGTCAGGGTGCCAGCTGCCAGTCACTTTTCTTGAAAAATTAAGAGCTAATGACAGCACCGTGCTGATTAACACCCTTCAAGGGAGATGCAATGAAAACCCAATGGTGGATAATGACAACAATTAGCTCAATTTGCTGGTATGCACTGCTAGAAATAGCACTGTGGAGCCTTTATCAGAGCATGCACACAGACCAGGAAATTTATACTTCAACCTGTAGTGGTGATGAGCAGTCAGATCTCTCAGGATTCCCTTTTTAGTGAACAAGGAGAGACAAGAGCTCAGGACGCACATCAGCCTGGACAGATTTTGCATCTTGTTCCCATTCTGCCTCCCTCCTCTGCATCGCTGAATCCATCTGCCCATCCCATGGCAGCATCTACCCCTCCTGCTCATATCCAGACACCTCTGCCACACTAAATGGGGACGTCGTGCTTTGTCTAGCCAACACGGTAGAATCAGGCTATGGTGTGGATCCAGCTTCCAGTGCAGAGCTTTCCTCACTGGAATGGTAACTCCTTCGGCAACGACTGGGGTGCCTGGGAGATTCCAGAGAAAGCACAGAGGTTGCCAGGACCTGCCTGGCAGAGCAGTCCATGTCCCAGCACATGATGGGCTACAGATGTGGTTTCAAACACCTGTTTTGTGATGCACCCAGTATCTTGCTGATCATTTAAAATGTAAGCTTGATTATTTGCATATCTGGTGACAAAGGAAGAAGAAGAAAAATGAAAAAAATGGAAGAAATGCTTGAAAGCTGACCTTAGCTGGGAGATGCGAGCTAGAAAGATGCTGCTGCTTTGCTCATTCATTCTAGTATGTCCTGGAAAATGTTGCCTGCAAATCATCATTGGCACCTGGGAGCAGATGGAGGGCTGAACCCTCCTGCCACCATTGGTGCGTGTTACTGTCCCACGGCAGCGCAGCCAGCTGTGCTCCTGGGGGGACAAGTACCACTGACAGCTGGAGTCATTGACTTAAGGGTTTCTGCAAGGACCACCTTTTCTATAATCTGTTAGAAGGAGTTGCAAGAGCCCTGGTGGATGCTGGGGAAGATACGAGATCCTTAGACTACAGGCCCACTCAGACGAGTCAGGCATGGCACATGCAAAATTATGATGCTTTCCCATAGCACTTCTTAAATGTTGGTGCAAATTCTCTTTCCCGTCTGAACAGCCGAGGCAGGAAAGGCAGTTTCACTTGAACTGTGCCATGCAGGGCTTGCTACCACTGAGCAATTGCAGGAAGTGCTTGCCCTGCCGGAGCGGCGCTGCGTTTGGCTGGGGATGCTGACCTGCTGCGTGACAGACCACCTGCTGGCACTGGGGACAGGTGGCCTTGCGCTATCAACTGAGCAGGTTGTACTTTGCCCCTACGCTGGGCACTGCCTTAAGCTGTGCTGCCCCAATGTGCAGGCAGTGACCCCCCACGAGCTCCTGCCATGCCGGACATTCGCCTGGCACTTGTGGCTTGCAGCACTTCCACGGGATCGCATGGTTCCACCCTGCTGAAGTTACTGGCTGGAGCTACCAGGGCAGAAAGCAGCCTACCTTTCTGCTGCCCGCCTAGGGAGGGAAGTTTTGTCATCACCTCAAAGGAGCCACCCCCCAAACCCTGCCCATGAACAGAAGCAGGGACAGTCTCTTCAGCAACGCGTCGGCCATGTCCCATCCCGTCCTTCCTCTCTACACCCCTATGCGGTCGTCACCTCCTCTTTTTAATGGGGAGGGACTTTCTACCTTGTTTTGTGCGAAGACATTTTCTAACCACATTGTTCAGCTCTTCTTCTCTGCTGCTCCTCCTGAAAGGGGAGTGTCCCTGTGTTTATCCTGGTCCACGAACAGCAAAGGAATGCCTGCTGAGCTCTTCTGTGGTAAGACTGGCCCACGAAGGGAAGGCAGATGAAAGGGCCCCGAATTTGCACCTAGTCCAGTAGATGTACAGGACTCCCAGTTATAATACAGTCGTTTTGTCTTGTTGGCACGCCAGACCTCTGGGACCAGCACTGAGAGGAGAGTAAGATGTTCCTATCACGGTAAACCATTCATGTCTCTCTTCAGCTAAGTGGGCAAGTGTTGCCTGTCTCTTAGCTACATCTCCCGTATCTGTCTGGAGCGTCAAAATGAGATCTTTGGTCCCCAAGGCCCTCTTTGTCATATCTACGCACTCTGCACACGTGGGCAATGCCTGGGCTGGAAGCATCCCTGGCACACTGCACTTTGCCTCGGTCAGCAGCTCCGTTCTCTGGACCGTAAGAGAAGTGAAAAGAAGTTTCTGGTATTTGAACAAACCATGGATTGAAACAGCACGCTGTCTTAAAGATCAGATCTAACGTGCAAGTTTTTATTTCAGACTGCTGTGCCAGAAGCAGGGTGGGAATGGGCTGCAAATCGCTGCCTGGGTGCCCAATGACCGCTGCCAGCTTGGAAATAACAGTTTTTCATTAAAAATACTGTCTCCAGTTCCAATTCACAGCTTAGAACTGGTGACAAGAGCTTCTCAGCATGTGACACTTCAAGAAAAATAAGGATGAAGCTGGGAGCAGCTGGGGTGGGTTTGTTTGTTATTTCTTATCACACAGCAGCAAAGACGACTTTTATGTGTCTGGGGGAAGTTATCTTATTTAACATCAGCTGGCTAAAGTTAGTCTGAGCTAGTCTGAGTTAGACTATCACCGCTCTTGACAGGCAAAGGGTAAAGTCTGGGCCAGAAAGGGAATCAGGAAATGTCTTTTCCCACCCTTGTTCTTCCCCACCAGATCAAGGACGAGGACATGGGATAATTCAGAACTGCGGTTTAGCTTCTACCATCGCAGCCTGTACCACGAGTTTTTGGGCCCCAGTGTCACAGCCCTGAAGGTACTAATATGGCTGAATAGCCACGACCAGCCTCACTTCTGTCCCCTACCCATATGGGACCCTGGAGCCTTCGGCCTCTACCTGAGCTGTGTTGTAGGAGTGCTGGTCTCCAGCTGTCACAGCCACAGCTATGCCTGGCCATGGACCCTGCTGATCCTGACCCATTGGCTGACTTCCCAGCCTGGCTGCAGACCTGCCTTGTCACTATGGACCTGCTCGGTCGTCACTGGGTTGTGTCTGACCCGCTCACCATCATTGGACCTGACCCCAGCCTGCAGATAGATGTCCCAGTTTGACCTTGGACTGGCCAGCCTTCAACCATTACCTAAGGAGCAACCAACCTGTGTTGCACTTGGACACCTAAAATGGCTTAAAAAAAGACTTACCGAGAGTCTGGCCAGCCAGCACACGCCCGTTCTCGCCCAGGACAGCAGCACGCGCATGCCTCTCATTGGAGTACTGTACGAAGGCATAGCCCTTGTGAACGGAGCAGCCCACCACTCGGCCGTACTTGGAGAAAATGGTCTCCACATCTGACTTCTTGACCACGGCTGTGTTGAGATTGCCAATGAAGACTCTGGAGTTGATGGACTTGGGGTCATTCTTGTTCGTGATGTTGCTTGTCTGCACCTTCAATGACATCTTGAACATCTGAATGAACAAATTTCAAGTCAGGAAGGTGTGCAAGGGAATTGCTGGGGTCTTACAAAAAGGGGCAGGGGATAAATCTCCCAGTAAGCATGGAGCAAGAGAACCGGCTTCTCAACTTCCACTGGTCACAGCTGGGGGAACCCCACCTCCAGAGAGGCCCTGTGTGTCGGGGAGGGGAATGTCACAACCAGCACAAATTTTTTGGTGGAAACCTATTTATCTGGCTGACACTCTGGGTATAAAATGGTTGCTTTTGGGCGACAAAACAAGATTTAAATAAATTTTACATCTAAGTAAAAGTTTTAATGCTATTATAGGAAAGTTTTAACATCTCTATACTTAATTACAATTCAAAGGACTGCTCTTTTTAAAGCAGTTTGCATTCATCACTTTTGCTTTCCCCTGCTAAGCACCTTCCAGCACAGGCCAGCTCTCGCCACACACGGGGACAGCCTTGTCCCTGCGGATCCCCACTTGCAGCTGGAAGAGGATTTGAGTTTCCTGGATGCAAATGAAGAGGTTTAAGTGGCAGAGCAGCCCATGCGCTCCTATCTGGTCTCTGCGGTCTGCTGCCTGCCTGTACATTTATACACTGGGCTTTGAGCTGAATTTTGTGCAAACAGGAGATGTCACTGTTAGCTTGGGAATCAGTAAGCCATCAGCCAGATCCGATGGAAGCTACTCCAACCCACTTCCCACAGCTGCAAGGCGTGATCCCCTGGGTTTCTTGCCTGGGGTATTTAATGGGCAGCCCCCACAAACAGGCTTCACCTCTGAGGACAAAGAGGAGCCAAGGACAGAGCTGGAAATTGTGAAATTAAAGCTAGTCTGGCTGCCTATTACACTGCCTGCTCACATTTCTGCAGCAAAAATTACAGCTGTCCAAAGATATCAGTTTGATTTTCATCTTCCAGAAACAGAGGGGATGTTTGGGGATTGCTATTGTGTGCTGCATACAGAGTGCGTGCTATTTACCTGGGAAAAGTCAGCTCGGATCTGTGGAAGGTATTTTATGATGCACGTTGCAGTGCTTCTCTTCCCCAGCCCCTCTCAGCAGTGCTGCCAGGTACTCCCAGTACCAGGGGCAATGCCACCGGGGTGTCCATGACCCCAGGCGGTCACCCAGCCTATAGCCCTGCACAGGGGACACGCTGCTACAGGGCCAAGGCGTCCCCTCCCTGGTAGTCCCCAGCATCTGCCTTGGCACTGGGCAGAACTAAAGCATCTCCTGGCCTTGGGACTTTGGCTCTCTGGGCTCAAAGCCCAAATTTGTCTGAGCACCTTGGGCCAAAGTCAGGATGGTGGCAGTTGCCCAGCTGCATGGATGAGCTCCCATGGACCTGGTCACCCTGGTTCTCAAGCCCTGTCAGGCCCTGCTTGCCCACAGCCCAGCCTGCCCGATGCTCTGGCTTTGCTGAGCCTTAAAACACTCAGTTAGGCTTTCCTACACTCTTCACTAGACAGGCAGAGGCCTGGGAAAAAGCTGCAACATTTCCTGATGTGCTTTTTGGGGTTTCACCCATGACCCAAGTCCTTCTTCTTCCCTGTCTTCTCTTGCACAGAGCTTCCACCCAGGACATGAAATCTCTGGTCGCTCCTATCTTCCCCTAAACCTTTTAGGGGGGATAACTTTATTACACCTATCTTACCCCTTTTGCCAAGTAAGCCCCATTTTGGCTTCTTGGGTGATGGATGTCCTTCTCATGGAGCCTGCTCAGCTGCTGGCCCCTCAGGACACCTGGGGGGCTGCTTCTGCCCATAGTCCCATTTTGCCTGAGGGTACTTCTACCCACGCAGAGAAGCATTCGGGCTCGCTGCCACTAGCTCTGTATCTCCAGGATTTGAAACTTCAGTCCAGCACGAAGGTAAAGAGACAGCAGAGGAGACTCGCCCAGCCCTGCACGCAGATGGTGCTTGCAGCCCGACCCGGGCAGACATGGAGCACTTGAGCACCGATCGCAATGAATGAGCTCTGAACAGACAAGCTATGATGTCCAGACTTCCACCTTTCTAATCTTCAGAGTACAAAAGACTGGACACTTGATTCCTTTAAAGGAATCATATAAAGCCAGACCATACAGAACATTGGAGATACCTGGCAAAGATGATCCTCCGCCTGGAGCCGGGGAGGATGCGATGGCACAATAAATCTCATCCAGCTCTAACCCCTGTGACTCTGTTAACCTACCATTGAGGCTGGAAATGATTTCCCTGCTAAATCCAATTTAAAAAAATCAGACTTTGTCTGAGTCTGGCTCGTTATATTTTCCCTTTCACCCTTACAGATTAAAAGACCCTGAGACTTCTGTTTTATTTTTTACAAAACAATTCCTGGCAGCACAGCATTCCTAAAAACACTGGAAAAAAATAACCAAAGGACAAGACTTTTAAAGGCATCTAAGTGAATTAAATCCTCGCATCTTTGGCAAGTCGTGCCCAACCTCTTCAGGTTGCTCAAAGTTCCAACCTATAGAATAACATTTGTTTAACAGTGTCTATTTTAACATATTTTTGCAGTGCCGTCTGGAAGAGGTTCACAGAGGAAACTGTCTCCATTCCTGGTGCAGAGGTGGAGAAACAGAGGAAGAGCCAAGGCTGTTTCGAGCCATTCAGTCACTTTGGGTACCCAGCTTGAGCCTCAGGGACTCATTTCTCAGAAATCTCGAGGATCTGCACAAAGCATGGCTGGGGGCTCTTCCTGGATGGACAGTTCCCAGGAAATCTCCATCTTAAACCCCCCAGGACCAGTGAAGGCTGTGTAGGACCTTCAGAGAGCCTGCATACGTGCAGGGTACCTGTATCCAGGTAGCTCTGGATGGTCTTGGTACCCAAGGACATGTCCGACCCCTTGTGAACCCACGGCTCTCCCTGCCCTGGGGTTTCAGCGATGTTGCAGGACAGTGACTTCAACATGCGCTTTTATACTTGGTGAATCCTGCAGTTTCCAGTTCCTGATGATATTTCTATTTCAGACTAAATCTGCCCTGGCACCTCTCTCGCCCACACCAGCCCACGTCACATGGACATCTTTAGCCCCACTTTGCTGCTTCTCCTCTAAACGATGCACTCCCACTTTGCCATCCTTGCTTATCTGCCAGAGTTTATGCAAGTCTCCAACCCATTTTGCTACCCGCCCATGGCCCTTCTTTCCCCCATCACCAGTCCCCAGAGGAACTCCTCCTGCAACTGGCCTCCAGGCAGATTATGAGCCCTTATCACTGCCCTTGAAGCCCCACCATCCAGCTTGCACTGCTCTTGGAGGCCACCCATCGGACTGCTGTGTCCCAGCTTGGATGCCAGGATGCAGTGGGAGATCACGTCAAAGGCCTTCCTGAAGTCAAGGCAGACATGTCCCAAGTCATCTCCTCAGCCACACGTTTGGCACAAAAAGCGAGTAGGTTGGTCAAATTTGGCCATACCACTTCCAGGTCTGGCCCAGCCACACGCAGGCAGGAGGAATGCTCTCTTCCTCAAAATAAAATATAGCGCTCAAATAAAATAAACCCATCTCTGTTTTCCCACCCCATCTCTGAAGAGTTTTACTACTGCTACCCCAAGCCCCAGCTTAGGGAAACCCAGGCTGCTGTTTGCCCAAACCCTTCCCCAATTCTAAGAAGCCCAGAATTGTGTTATTTACAATAGTCTGAATCTCTGACCAGCTGTTTGCAGCTGCAAACACCGATAACATCAGGTGTCATTTGAGCTCCATAAGCCCCTGTAGGAGGGATGTGGGTTAAGTCGCCTCTATGCATGGGAATAGAAAAGACTGGCTGGAGGGTTCAGGTAGGATGAGGGTGTGTGGGGACATAAAACATGCCTTTTCCCCCAAATCTAGTGGGCTGCCATCTCTCAGCAGGTGCAACATGAGCCAGCCGTGCTGCTGTCAATGGATCCTCCATTCCATGGGTTTGTTTTAAAAATAAAAGAGCTGGATGAAGATGACATGTTTCTCAAGTGGGCACTAAGGCACCGGATGGATCTTCATTTGGAGAAGAACATCTCCTACAGCATCTCCTTGGCCGCCATGGAGGTGGGGGGTTGTAGGGGTCCCTGCTCCCCCAACCCCATCTTGCACCTTCCTCGCCTGGCTCCTGTGACCTTCCCCCACACTTTTGCAGTTGGACCAGCGTGTGCTTGCCCCCTGACCTGTCTCCTCTCCTCCCCACCTGGGATGCTGGGTCCCCTCAACCCCATAAAGTCTGTGGCTGTAGGAGCTGGAGATGAGAGAACTCACGTTCACCACTCATTGCGGGGCCAGGGGCAGAGCAGGTAGCTCAGCACAGCCCCTCCCTCGGTAGAGCCTTTCTCTTGGCTCCCCGGTGGAAGTCCCAGCGGCTCTGTGCATCGGGGCCATCTCGGGACACTGCAGGTCTGCACAGGAGACGTGCCTGTGGCTGATGAGCAATGGGACAGGGCCACCAGATGGCAAACTCAAGGTCAGGCAAGGTGACAGCCATGCCGCTGGGAAAGACTTGGAAGGAAGCCAAGGAGGACCCGACATCTCAGCGGATAGGATGATGGGATGCTCTCCCAGTGCCATCTGCCACTGACTGCGGTCCCTGCCCAGGCAGGGAGCAGGGCTTTGGCACGGAGCGCTGTCCAAGGCTGAGGAGCTGGAACCCTGGGCTTCTAGTACAGCATCACCCTGAGATTTCAGTCACCATCAATGATGTCCTCCATTTAACAAGCGGCCTGTGTGGCTCTCATTTAGCAACTTATAAAACAGTCAGCACTGGTTGTTCAAAAGCCCTGTGCAAAGTGCTCTTCTGCCGTCCCCATGCAAGCCCAGCATGCCCTGGAGAAAACAGCCTCCCTTGCCTTCTCTGCCCCATTCATTTAGGGTTTCTTTCTACACACAATATTAATTTCACATCACTTACTGGCCCCCTTACTGCAACAACTGGAAAGGACATTTTAATCATCGCATATTAATATTTCATCCTCCACCTAACTGCCTTCCGTCAGAGCACTCTGCGTTGTGCCCAGATTAAATCCTGCACAGCATCAGCAACGTCGGCTTAGTGTCCCTTCCCTGTGAAACAACACAGCTCACCAGTGCAGTGCTATGAAGTACAATGTCTTCTCAAGCCACTGTCCTTTCGATAGGCCACGCAGAAACCAGTGGGCATGAGTAAGAGCAGAGTATCTTGGTGATATGTCTGATTTAAAAAATATACACAGCAGAGACACATATCACTGTTTATAGATTAGTATTCTAATAACTGTACTGTCTTCGGCAGATGCATTTTCACAGCTATTATTTTACCTTTCATCCCCCAACCCCGAATTGCAACGAGGCAGACTTGAGTTTGAAAAGAGAACAAGACAAAATGCAACTAGTAATAATATTTGGACATAGATAAATGAATGCATAAAGGGCTCCTTCATCTGTAGGACCTCAGAGAACACCAAGGACAGAGTAGTACGATTATCCCTGTTTTCTGCAAGGGAGACTGAGATTTCCCCAGATAGGAGAGGTCTGGGGCTGGGGGTTTGTGCCACCAACCTCACCAAAGCTTACAGAAACACCGTAACGACACCCACTGCCAATCACCCCCAAAGACAGATGCATGTAAGGATGAGATGATCAGAAGTTCCTTCATGTCCCGTGTCCCTCGGCATGGGGCGGGTGCCTGTCCTAGCCGGGACCCTGTGAGCTCTGCAGGGGACAGCAATCGAGACACACCACAGTGACCCCAGAAACAGGTCTGTCTGTAGGCAGGCTGCGCTGGCCCAGCGCAATCCAACCATCACCTCTGCAACCTGACCCTACCACAGATCCCAGGACCGCAGCTCTCCATGGATTCACCACCCTGCTATGAATGGCACAAGGCAACGTGTTTGCCACCACCAGGCTGAGAAGAAAACACAACATGGGATTAACTGAGCTTTGTACCCCAAAAAGTCAAGGACCCCCCATTCCATTTGTTAGGGGTGGTGAGAACCACTCTGAGCTCCCAAGAAGCTCCCACACTTGAGGGAAGGCTGTACCTGCCTGCACGTGCCCCTGGTCCGGACACCCACCAACAAAGTCCCCTCCCCGCCAGCGCTTCTCCTCTCCTCCTAGGACAGCATGGCTGGAAACAATGTCACGGTCCCTGCTGCTGCTAACATTCAGGAATCCCTTAAAAATATTGATATTCAATCTGGTAACAGCCCAAGGCCAGAGCTGGTTTACTTGATAAGCTATTTTTCCTCACTGCTTTAAGTGCCTTGCTTCACAGATTAGCTGTTTAATTGAGAGCCAGGTGTCTGAAAACCCCAGGGGCCTCAGTCTTAGTGACAAACTGTCAAAGAAGAAGCAGCAAAAGAAAAACCACCGAGCCCCACCACGCTCTCCTGCAGAAAGCACTCTTTATTCCAGTGTGACGGCAAAACGCAGCTGGGCTGTTATTCTCCTCTTATCACACTTGTTCACAAAAGGGAAGATGTGGTTTTTCATCCTGTCCCTGTCTCCATCCAGTAACAAGTTTTCCCAGCTTGGTGGCTTTCCACTGGGAGCCAGATGACAAATGAAGACATCCCATGGGGACCTCTGGTGTGGGGAGAAGGGTCAAATCCACTCCCTGCCAGGTTGGGGGAAAAATTGGTGTTTGGGGTGCCGAAAAAAGCACCAGCAAACCTGTGTCTTGCCAGCACAGGTGATGGACGTTACAGCCTGTGGTGCACCTGCTATGCTTCGGTGAGAGCTGGGTGGTCCCGAGCTCTGACCACAGGGCTGGCACACCCCTGCTACACGCTGGAGGAAGCCTGAACGATGCAGCTCGGTTCAGGTCTTCTTTAACCCTCTCCTGTATCCTTGCATAGGACAAAACCCAATTCTGCACCACCTCACTGCTTTTTGGAGGCTGCCCCCGGCTTTCACCCCAAACCTTTAATGTCCGTACATCTTTCTTGCAGTTAACATGCCCTAGAACAAATTGGCACGGCTGTCACATGGCAAGCATCTCGCTTCAGGCAGCGATCAACCCAGATGTTCGGCTCTGAGGGATTTCTGACTAAAACAGTCCTTCTTTTAGCCAAAACCAGCAGTTTTAAAAAGAAACATGGCCACCTGCAAGACAGGACTCCACTGGTTGCACTGCCACAGAACCGTCGGTAGCACGGGAATGCACATGCATTTAAAAGCAAAGTTCCCGCTACCCCAGTGCCAATCACTCTTCCCCTGAGAGTTGCGAGTAATTTGCTAGTGGGTCCCCAAACACCAGAGCCAAACTCCAAAGCATTAGTTTAATAACCAACGCAAACCCTGCAATCTTTTTAATAACTTCTGAGTCCCCAACAAGTCCTGCACAGAAACCCAGAGGGGCTCAGCCCTCCTCCAGTAGAGCGGAAAGACCCTGTTCACTGTTGTGGTTCAATAAATAGAATAAACTGGAAGGAAACCAGTTCTTGGATTTTGTGGGGAAAACAGCTTTGATTCTCCCAAATGTGATCGTTAAGGGACCAAAAAGTTATTAAAGAAAGAGGATAGACAAAGATGTCACAATTATTAGACTAGTTCTGCAGGACCAGGGCTGTCCTTTGGGGAAACTTCCATTACGCTGAGCGAGCTGGAAGGGCCAGAAAGCTGGAGATCAGCTCAGGAGGAGTGAGACTACCTTGTTGTGAAGCTCTGGGTTCCCTTTGCAAATCTTTTTCCCCCTGTAAAGTGCGGCTGCTGGTAAGGGAGGATGCTTTTGCTGTGGGCAGAACGGGTCCTTGTGTCTCTCGAGTGCTGTTTTGGGCTGCCCCATCTCCCATCAGGCAAGGCACTTCTTGTACAGGGTATGTGAATTTTTCCAAGCACTTCCCAGGGCTCCACCTTGCAGATGAGTCAGCCCAGACCTGTCCAGCCTCAGGCTTCATCAGCTGCAATCACTGACCTGGCTCCTGGTCCTGGCGCAGTTTAACCCCAGCTGCCAACTCAGCCCCACGCAGCCACTCACCCACTCCCCCCTGGTGGGATGGAGAGAGAATTGGAAGGGTAAAAGTGAGAAAACTTGTGGGTTGAGATAAAGACAGTTTAACAGGGAAAGCAAAAGCCATGCGTGCAAGCAAAGCAAAGCAAAGCAAGGAATTCATTCACTCCCTCCCTCCAGCAGGCGGGTGCTCAGCCATCCCCAGGAAAGCAGGGCTCCGTCACATGTAATGGTCACTTGGGAAGACGAACACCATCACTCCAAACATCCCCCCTTCCTCCTTCTTCCCCCAGCTCTATGTGCTGAGCACGACGCCACGTGGTGTGGGACATCCCTGGGGTCAGTTGGGGTCACTGTCCCGGCTGTGTCCCCCCCAGCTCCTTGTGCCCCCCCAGCCCCTTGCTGGTGGGGTGGGGTGAGGGGCAGAAAAGGCCTTGGCTTGATGTAAGCACAGCTCAGCAATACCTAAAACATCTCCACATTACCAACACGGTTTCCAGGACAAATCCAAACTCGCCTCTGTAGCTAGTCACAGAGGCCCCATACTCGCTTCTGCGAAGAAAACCAACTCTGTCCCAGCGAAAACCAGCACGTGGTCCCCACAGAGATGCCTCTCTCTTACCCACCCCAGTGCCAAGCCCCAGCTTGCCTCCAGCCTGCGACTCTCGGCAGTCAGCCAGCCCCATCCCCCTTCCGTACGCAGGCTGCCCCCGCAGGGCTGTGTGGCTGGAGCACTGATAGGGAAGGCACTGATGCTGCCTTGCAGCCTGCCGGGCATCCCTGCATCCCCCAGACACTTTTGCTGGCGGGGGGCCACTTTCTGCCTTGAGGACAGTTTCCTCCTCCTGAGCATGCAGGCTCCGCAGGCTTAGGCGGCCAGCCCAGTTTCAGCCCAGTTTCCACCCTGCACATCATATTTTCCTTGATGGAATGAAACAGCATTAGCACCTGACACCTCAGGAGACAACGCCACTGTAACAGCTCTGGGTGGGGGCTGCCCATAGCGGCACACACTGCATCCGCACCCCCCTGGGTCACAGGAGAGCACCCAGCAATTACTGCTCGTGCAAGCATGCTGGAAACTCCTGGGGAGCTTAGGGTCACAGCTGTATTTATGATCTGACCTCACTGCTTGCTCTCCACCGAGCACTCGGGTCTCAATGTATGGGGTGGGAGAAGGCAGGGAGGGCACCTGCCGCCCACCCCTTGCCTCCTTCACCCCTGTTTAGATGGATGCTGCACCAAGAAGGATGCCGTACTTGGGCTGTACAGAGGAAAAAGCAAAGCTACTGAGCATGAGCGAGAGCAAAATTCAGCCAAGTCTGGTTCATTAAAGCACATTTGCTGCAGGACGGAAGCAAATAATCCAGACTGACACCACTGGCTTGTGGCAGATGCCGAGCTCTGCATTTCGCAGGGCTCTGGCAGGAGGGGCTGACTCTGTCCACTTGATCCATTTTACTTTATGCCACATGTGATGCACTGTGAATTTTTCCATTGGTGCATCCTCTCCCAGAGCGGCTCCGGTGCAGCTCCAGCACGCCGTCGCCACTACACATCGCCTTACGCCACCTATTGCCGAAGCACCGGGACCTGCAAGCACGGGGGCATCTGCAGCGGCCCGGGCTGGAGCCTCTGTGCCGGGCAATGGCACGCGAGGCAGGATGAGTTTCCCAAACCTCTCTGGTTTGCAGTGATACCTCCACAAAATCTGGGGTTCACTCTTGTTTGACGTAGGGTGCTGCTGCCCAGACGAGTGGATGCTGAGAGCGCACAGCAGCACGAACAGAATTAGCTCCCTCAAAATCTCGATTCAGCTATTCGTCTTGCTATGCAAATAGCCTCCTTTTTAAATTTTTAATTAAAACAAATCATTTTGAACTGGAAAAATCCTGCCAATCATTTGAAAGCCTGTCTCTGATTTAAATTTCAGTGCAGCTGGTAAATCCTTCATAAAGGAGCAATAAATAATCAATAGCTGTTTTAATAAGTATTTAATCAGTTGTTAGAGGTACAACAGTTACAAAGTTTATCAGGTCAGCACATAATTTATAGCTGTGGCTCGTAACCACCTGTCCTATATATTATTCATGCCTATAGAAAGCTTAAAAATCTATTCATTAGAGTTTTAAATCCCTCCTAATAAGTCTGATAAAGGGATGACCTATGGCTGGGAACTCTGAGATCGACCCAAGCGGCCCCTGTAGCAGCACTGCTCCTCACCCTGCCCATCTCCACCGGCCCGGCGCTCTCTCCAAAGGCTGCACAGCTCGCTGCACACACGCGTGTGGCCGTGGTGGAGCTCATGGGGCTCCCGGCGGCGCAGGACGCGGCTCCCAGAAGGCAGATTCAGGATGGGAGTACATATGTATGCTCCTCACCACGGAGTCCCCAAAGCTGCTGATCTCCATGAGCTTTGGGGGCAGTGCTTTCTCCCATCTGCTTGATAAAGCCTGGGTCTCACCCTACGAGGAGGAGCTCTTCCTCAGCAGCTCTTTGACTGTCTACTTGAACAGGGACTCCCCACGTGCAATGAACTTTTCTGGACTATGCTTTTCCATAAAAATACTTTGCAAATCAAGGCATTTTTCTTAAAAAAAAAAAAAAAGAAAAAAAAGAAAAAAGCTAGGATCATCCTTTGATTGCAGAATATGCAACAAGTAGACTTTTCAGGAGTCTCCGCTTCTAATCATCTCGGAAATCTCTCGTGAACAGATTAACATTCTTTTTGACAGCAGCAAAATAAATTTTAAAGGTCAACTGCATCAGATAAGCCCAGTCTGGCAGCATTTTTAAATGCAGAATTCCATGGATAACATTTAGGTTATGTTCGAGAACAGAAACAAAATTCTTTGGAGGAAAGAATCTTTAAAAGAAAAAAAAAAAAGGAAAGAAAATGAAAAGGAAACAGCAATTAAATAGAATGTCATCGGTAATCCCACTGGTGCAAAACCTGATGATTACCTACTGGGCTATGGACAATGCTACATGTATTAATCTAATTAAAGTCCTTTTTTACAGGCATCTGAAGCCAGCTCATTAGTGTGTTACCAAGATGCTCATTAATGGCTGGCCATGACTAATTTCTTGAGAATTATTCTTTAATTCTTTATCATTCACAGCCTAATAGGAAAACACAATGTTTCCATCCCCCACTCTCCCACTCGTACGCAGTGGAGACAGGTTCTCATCAGCCACCTATTGACTTGATGTTCCTTAATGAACAACCCCCCCACCAGCCCAAATGTTGTTTTAACAGCAAATGATTTATTTATGAGGAAAGGCAAGTGAACTTTCTGGGAACTTTCTGAAGCTGTTAATGAACTGGCATCTTTGCCGCTGCTTTTTGCATCTCCCTGCGTGTGGCAGAGAGGAAATGGAACGGCGGAAGAGCCCAGTCTGGCCGCAGAAGAGCATCCTGCCCCAGTCCATCAACCCAGTGCTCGCTTCCTCATACAAAATCCCTCTGTCCGTGTCTAACGGGTGACCTGGGGAGCACTCCCAGGCTCCAGCGTTGGGCCATGTCCCACCCTACATAGGGCACAATGTACCCTATGTTCCTGTGAGAAGGACATACGGACCTCTTACTGCAGGGTAATGTTGAAGTAGGAGGAAAATCTGGGCTCCAGGAGGGACCCCACTTCATGCTGCCAACCCACCACCAGATCATTTAATCACCTGCCAGGGCTACCCAGCTCCCGAAGAGCTGCTGCAGATGGAAATTCACAGATGTAATTCTCCACTGGTGTCTTCTAAGCAGATGTCCTGCACCTT
Organism: Phalacrocorax carbo; assembly: GCF_963921805.1. NCBI lineage: Eukaryota > Metazoa > Chordata > Aves > Suliformes > Phalacrocoracidae > Phalacrocorax > Phalacrocorax carbo. The sequence continues at coordinate 15,777,348 of NC_087526.1, read as the reverse complement.
GATGCCACAGCTTCTTTAACACAAATGCTGCTCTGTTCCCAGGCAAACAGGTCCTGCTCATCCCCCGGGATGTGCTGTGCTCCTGGGGCCATCCCTGCCATGAGGGCTATGGCTGGTTTTTCCGAATGACTGAGCAGAAGCCCGGGATTTCCGTATCACCACGTGCTTCCTGCTGCTAGGGATTTTAGCAAAGCCCCAAATGCTGGGAGACTTGGCAAAACCATGAGCTGAGGAGGACACTGTGAGCGCAGTCACCACCTGCAGCTCAAAGGTGTCTGGGACCCAGGCCAGACTGTTCCTCCAAAATGCCTGTCCATGTTTCCCTACAGAGAAAACCAGCTGATTGTGCCCCCATCCTCTATGGGACTTCATGGCACCGGGTATCACTGAAGCCATGCACTCGCTCCTCAGAGGCTATGCTGGTGGCAGAGGGCAGCAGGCCGTGGGATGGGGAACCTTAGGGAGCGCCGAGCAAGAGAAAGTTGCTAGTCCTTGGCAGGCTGACCCTCAGTTCCTTAACAGCTGGAGTTTTTGACACGGTCCTTTCCTCTCTCAGAGTTAATTATCAGCTGATTGTCTTTCAAAATTATTTCAGACACTTCAAATATGCAGAATTACATAAATTATTAAGATACAGATCTCTGTAAAGTTGCTACGATGTGGGTTCCTGCTTCACTTCCGGTAGGATTTGCTGGGGTTTTGTTGTCTAAACACCACTCCCAAGGCTCCACAGAGACTGGGGAGGCACCCTCACCCCAAGGAAAGCATCCAAGATGGGAGGGATGCAGCCTGCAGCGATGGGAGAGGGAAACCTGAAAAGCAGCTGAGCTGCTCGAGGTAACCGCCGTAGCAAGACCTATGTTGGTAGCCATTCCTTCTCCTCCTGAAAAATAATACATCCTGCACCCCATCTACTGGTCTTTGCCTCTCCAGTTCTACATGGATGCAAAGACTAAAAGAAAGCCTGGTTTTACGGAGGGTATGCCTGCTCCCATGTGCTGTGCTACCCTCGGCATTGGGTTGCCTGAAGCCCAGAGGTGACTGGCGATTCTCCCACCATCTGTCAGTGGGCTTTGGGTCAAAGCCGGAGATGACAGTACGTCACTTACTGCTCATTCTCCATCAATATCATCATGCCAGTTTTGCATACCGTGATTTCGTGTGATGGTTCAGGACTGCATGGACTTTCGGGGCTCCCCGTTGATGCTGTTTTCATCCCTTCAAACTCTGCCAGCCCTTCTCTGGAACAGCACCACCCCTCCTTTCACAGCGTTAAGTTCCCACAGAGGAGGCTAAAGAACACAGACGCCTTTTTTAATAATACAGAAAGATTAGTAACCCATCATTGTTTGTTGATTATGGTCATTCTTTTCTGTAAATGAAGTTTAAAAGTCATTAAAAGATTTGTCAGCTGTGACTTATGAGCCCTTCTTGCCATAGGGGAGTGAAGCAATGACAAATTCCCTCTACCACCATATCATCTGTTATGTGTTAGAAGTTGCCACGTTCCAATTACCAGGGACCCACCAAATCCGTAAATGAAACACAACTCAAATATCTTACACAGCTGCCGGGACCATTAGTCAGAGCTGGCGGGTTTCACTGCTGGAGCATCAGGCTGAGAGGGAGTCAGGAATAAATAACATTTTGCATGCATGCGGGGCATCAGTGGCTACCACACGCAGCTTTATCAATGTTAATTATGCCTTGGACACATGGCTGAAGGGTTGCCGGAGCTGAGTGCTGGGGCCACTGGGACATGACCAGCATTAGGTAGGTCGGGGCCAGAGAGCTCTGCAGCCCAGTCAAAAACTAAATAAAAAAATCAGCTTGCTCATTTTTCTTGCTCACAGCACTGTGGCAAAGGATACAGTTAGTGGTGAGCGCTGTGCTGCCTGTCTGTCGCCTCCAACGAAGCCTTTCATGCTGGGGCAGCCACAAACCCCTGAAGTCACAGAACTCATCTGCCCTGGTCCAGCCAGCCCCAGCAGGCAGGAGATCCCGGCTCACCCCGCTGTGCCTCACCCCCAGCCCAGGGATCTACTCCTGACAGCACAAGGAGGAGGAATATGAAGCCCAGAGAGCCTGTGCTTGCTGGGAGAGCAGCCGGTGATGTACACGGTACAAAAGATCTGTCTGGGGTGCAGGATACAGGGCCACCTTTCTCATTGTGGCAGGAGAGCCTGGCATGGTCCGTTGCCCCTGCTCTGGGATGGGGGGGCTGCTCCCCATAGCTCATCCTGATGGAGGCAACCTGTTAAAGGCAAATTTTCCTGCTAGGGCAGGGGCCAGTGCTGGCACCAAGCACGCTGTGGGGACCCTGCAGCTCCTCGCCAACACGGGCTGCTCAACCTTGCCCTTCCCATGGGATGCTGAACAGCTTCCCTGTACCAGACAGGAGCCCCTCCTGCCCACAGAGGGCTCCCAAACACCCCAGGGAAGACAGGACCAAGCTCCTGGTCCCTGAGTCACAGCAGGAAGGTAGAAGCTCTCCAGGTTTCTGTAGCATCCTTTCTCTAACCCTTGCCCTGGGACCAGCCCCAGTGTGTGGGTTACATCAAAGTTGCCTCCCAGCAACTCCTAGTGCTTACCCACCGCTGGGGAAGCGCACGCACCAGATGTTACCAAACCGTCTGGGTGATGTCAGGGGAACACTGTAGAGCGCCTTGTTAACACAACAGCTTATAAAATCGATTAGATCACATTAAATGGCAATTTGGCCCTCATCACACTTAACCTCCTCTGTGAGAAGGGTAATGGCCCATGGAAGTTTACTGCCTCTTTGGCTTTAATTTGTTGGGCATGGTGGAGGGAGCATTCACAATGGCAAATCTTGCTTCCCCAGGCAACAAAATCTACCACTAAAATCTTCAGGATGAACTTCTCCCCAAGCTTTTCTCTCTCAGAGCCCACTGGAGGTATCCTGGAGGAGCCACACCAGAGCAGGGATGCGACACTGCATCGTGACCCGGTTGTGGGGCTGCCTCGACGGACCAGACCGCTGTGTCAGGAGCTCTGTGTTCTGCCTCCGCAGTGGCCAACACCTAACTTTCCCATAATGCCAGGAGAGAGGACTGATGTGCCTGCTCGGTGCAAGGAACTGCCATTAGGTCCCCCGAAGCGCGTGGCTGATATCCTCACGCATGAAGGTTGATTATGTTTCGTTCACCCTCCCTCAGCGCGCACAGCAGCAGGCAGGCATTTATCCCATTAACCCTATTTTATCCTATTTAACACTATCAAATCTGATCTTCTATGAGCAAAACTGGCTGCCTGAGGCTGTGTCTACCATCACCAATTCACAGATCTTTGGAGACTCACCTGAGTCAGCGTGACTTTCAGCTGCTGTTTGCTTTCCTTGCTGCACAGGGCATCACTGACTATCACCAAGAACTGTGAGCAGAAACAGTTCTGTCTGGACACGGCTGCTCCATAATTACTCATTTTAACAGTAGCAGTCATTGGAAAAGCAAAGGAAGAAGAATGATTTCATTTTCATAACCTTGAGTTCCCCCTGCCCTGCTTGGACGAGTTTGCGTGCATTATTTTCATCCCCCAGGAACGCAGACACCACGTTGCTCCTGCCTACAGAGCACACCATGCACCTCTCACACGTGCTCAAGACTTGGTCTTAGCGCTTGGATGCCCAGGACTTGTTCCAGTCTGATGGATGGTGAACCCCCCACCCCCATGCAACCAACCCACACTTGGATCCTCCAGTTAGTGCTCATCTGCAGATGCTAAATGAGCTGGGTACAAATTGGGGTGCTCCGCTCCAGCGGGCACCTCATAATAAATAACACGGGAATTCATGCCATCGCTGTGCCAACAGCCCAGAGCTGAGCACTGGCTCTTTGATGAACCGAACCTGATGAAGTTACATAGGGAATTCAAACTGGTTTATGAAACCTTCATGGTTTGCTGTGGTGGGGTTTCAGCCATTTCCTCAGCTTCCACTTTGTATGGGTGCTGGCTGTACACGCAAACACACACTGATGCACCCACAGCCACAACACAGATAAACCCTTGTGATACACCAAATGGTCTTGTGAGAGTCTGGAAAAGGCACGGAGGAGGTTCTATAATGTTATGCATTTATATTTTATAGAGGAGTCTGAAACACGCCAACACCTCCGTACAACACGCAGTTAGTGCTTAGGAATTCATTACTGCAAAATACCAACACTAGAGACGGAGAAATCAAGAAAATTCCATTTTAAGTGTTTTCCTAACCCCCGTCCATCCACAAGACTTTAATTTTGTTAGGTCAAAGTGACAGCTGCTTTGCTCTTTGCAGGTGCAGTATGTAAAGGCAAAGGGGTAGCACTTGGCATTCATGTTTAATGGTTGTATTGGGAACCCACTGGTAACCAGCATTTTCTCCTGGCACCAGGTGATATTGTGAAACCTGTTTGATTTTGCAGGACACAACTCCCACCCCACCTCTGCAGCGGAGAACAGCAAATGTATCCTAAACACTTGGGCAGGAATAAAGAGAAAAGAGTGTTTACTTTTAAAATTCCCATCTTTTTAAAACCGAACTAGGAAAGAGGGTGAGGGAGGGAAAGATCAGCTGCTGAGTCCATGGGGTTGGCAAGAGCTCTTCATCAGCTGGTGCAAGGCAGGTTATCTCCAGGAGCTTGGATAAGCCTTCTCTGGGTTCTGGAAGAGGCTGCGTGGGGTCAGGAGACTTTTCATCAAGGATCACCTACTGAATGTGCTGGCCCTCAGGGATCCCGCCCGGTGTGCCTGGAGGGAACTGGTCCACCCCTAGAGAGCCACTGGCTGAGGATGTCCCACCCATGGGTACATTCTGCAGCTCCATGAGACCAGTGCCACACAGGAGCATTTGGGTTGGACCAGAGATGTGATGTGAAAAAAGATTCCTTGCTTTCTGATATCTGCAGCTTATGGGGCATCAAGTCAGCTTTTATCATATCACGCTATTTATAACATTTTTTTTCCAGGGGAAGAACTCATAAACAGTCGTGTTTACCTTTCTGGCTTTGCAGAAGCTTTTTTCCACAGCGCTACCTGCCCAGCTGACCTCTCACTCCTGAGTGGAGAGGAGTAAATATCATCGCAGTCACTTCCTCCGAAGTTATTTAATTTCTTAACTTGTCTATATGGCTCACATACGCTTTATCTCTGCAACTGGCTGCCAATTTGAGAGGACAGATGAAATTGGGAGGGCTCTGCATTAAGGGTGCTGATCATCCTTCATGTGAGGAGGTGAAAACCTCACCCTTTGAAGCACCCATGAGAACACCTTACACGAGAAAGCTCGGAGAAATGCCAGTTCATTCACTGTGATCTTTAACCTCCCTGTGCCATAGTCCACATGAGCATAAAGGGGTTGCTTTTTGGGTTCAATATAAAGTCTTGAAGATTTGTTCATGGCTGCAAATCACCTTGATGAAAAGCAACCTGTAAATGCAAATGATGACAGTGATAGCTCCTATGTGTAATGTCTGTGAGCTCATTAATGCCAATCAACTCGCATATAGGGAACATACATCTTGCCAAAGTAAAGTGAGATCATTTTACAATAAGATCCCAAGCTGGGTTTATAGAGGTAATAACAGTATCGAAAAACTTAGTCTTCTTTAAGATATTTGACTTGGGGCACATGTTTTCATTAAGAAATCAAGCAGTAAAACATCAGCTTGGATTAAGACCTGGCTAAACAGCGAAGTCTTGAACTATCAGCACACAGCACTCCTGGGCTCCCACCACAGCTGGTTTCTGCACCTATGCTGTTTTCTGCCTTTATTAATGACCTGGAGGAAGGCATTAAACCCCCACTGCTGCGGTCCGCAGGTGAGATAAGGTTGGGGGAGCAGAGAACAAAAAAGAGAGCGGGCCGCAGCCGAACGCACGGTACCGGAGCAGAGCGTGGGGGCAAGGCTCAGTGGTGAGGCACCCTCGTCTGGGAAGCAGAAACTCTGGAAGGTCCTTGAGCTTATCATGGAAAACCACCTGGACACAAAATGGCTTACGAAATCCTGGGGTGATCAGACCAGGCAATGGTTTGAGGAAGCACTGATAATTCTGCTTTTGGCTCTGGCAGAACTATTCCTGGGCAAAATGCAAGGAAAACACAGACAGTTTGGAGACAGCTTGGTCATAAGAACTGTCCAAGCATTGGAAAACATACTTTTTTACAAAATCTTTGTTGTTTGACAAAGAAGAATTTACCTGGTGACTTGGCCAGGCGCTGTGAGTGCCATTATGGAGAGCACAAATGGCAAAGAGAGTTTATCAATCTGCTGGACCATGCCATGCCAGCATCCAGCAACTGGAAGATGAAGCTAGACAAACTCACATCATAAACAAGGTACAAATACTTAACACTGCGGCCTGAGAAACTACTTGTTTTGATACATTCTCTATTGTTTTAAAAGCAAGGTGGATTATTTTCCTAAAAAACCTTGATGCCTTTAACGTGTTAGTTCAAATTGGAATTCAGGGCAGTCCCAGGGCCTGATTTATACAGGTGGTCAGATTAAGGGATAATTTGACTTAATAAATTTATTCAGCACCTTATCATACACATGGCTGCTCATGCACATGCTGCATTTGTTTCCTTCCAGTTTCAGTGCCACACGAGCTCCCCTCCCTTCACTACCACCAGGACATGCTGTCAGAAGCAGGAGGTGACCCAGTTGCCTTGATAATGCTAATGTTAGTTGTAACACTTTATCTAGACCCCTAAGATCTATAATAATGTGCCTTTGGCTGTAAATTACAAGCTTCCCTATTCAAAAGATGTTTAGGTCCTATCTTCAACTCTTTTTGAAATTAAATTCACATTCTCATTCATTTTTTGACAGTCACTATTACCAGATGAATCCTAATTTCAGTCCAGCACCAGTGATGCTGTTGGCATCACTAAAGCTGAGCAGGGAAGAGACACTCCGGTGTTTTGCTCAGGGTTCGATACTCATTCAGTGTGAACAAGAACCTGTTAGTTTAAACTTCAGGTGCCCAGCTACGCAAGTAGACGTGCGTGCCTTGAACTGCTCCTTTTCTGACTCATGGACCAGTACCCTTCTCCGTGTCCACACAGAGACTGGTTCTTGATGCAATTAAATATCACTGCTCTGCTGAGTTCACTAGCAAAAATACAGTAGGAACATGTGAATTAACATTACAACATTTTTTTTTTGCTGCCTGAAACCTCGCGTGGTACCATTTCTTTCTGCGCTCTTCCTGCATCGAGATCAACTCGGCTGCAGTGTCTCCTGGCTCTGCTCAGCCTGCAGGGCAGGAGACAAAGAAGTGCTGAGTATGCAGTGACATCGAACTGCAGGCAATCGCAGCCACCCGTTCAGGATGCAGCATGTGGAGTGCACACACGCTGCAGAGGAATCTCCCTTTGGGACAGGGATGGGATGCAACAAATAGCACGCGTCTCCTGTGCTCTGCGTGAGCAGGAGCAGACAGTACCTTCTCCATCTGCATTATAGATCTGGTGTAGTGCCCGGTGAGCATGTAAGGAGAAGCAAGACCCAGAGGAGAGGTATGGGAGCCACCAAGCCTAAACCAGCCACTGGCATCAGGAGGAAGCCATGGGCAACAGTCCCTGGAGACACCTTGCTAGATACAGAGCCACCCATCTGCCAACAGACTTGGTGGCTCCACAGGTTAGCTTCTTGCCTGGGGACCTGGATCAGGGATGTTATGCAGAGGCTCCTCTGGCAGTAAATGAGAGATGCTCTGTGGGACCAGTTATTCATGAACAGGGAAGAATGGAACAAAGACCTGAAAGTTAAGAGAAGTCTTGATCGCAGTGACCATGAGACTGTGAAGCTGAACATCCCAAGAGAAGTGAGCAATAAAAATAGCAGGTACTAGATCTATGAGAACAGATTTCAGTTTGTTCAGGGATCTGCTTGGCACAACCCCATGGAAGCCTGCTGCGGAGGCCCAAGGAGCCCAGAGCAACTGGGTCATCTTTGAGGACACCTTTCTCAAAGAACAAGAATGGCCCATTCTGATGACAGTCAGGCCGGCACGGCAAGATGCCAGCATGGATGAACAGCAAGCTCCTAACTGAGCTTCTTCCTGCACAAAAAGGCAGAACCCAGAAGGTAGAAGCAGGGCTGGGTCACCCAGGAGGACTATGGAAATGTTGTCTTGCTGCTACCATTCCACCTCCATGTTTATTTCCTTTGGTGGACCATTATATGGCCAGACAGAGTTAAAGATGCTGCTGAAGAACATCAGGCCATGAGGGAAAGGAGACATTGTGGCACAGGGGCTTTACTCAAAGAGCAGGGGAGTAAGTTGGGAAGAGGGTCTCCTGAGCTAGCACGACTAACCTCAGGAGTAGATGTATGTGGAATGAGACGTACTTAAGTGAGGCGGTGAAAGTGTGGTGGACCTTCCCACTGCCAAAGAACGCCCAAAACTCCTGCAGCTCCGAGGCTGCAGAGCTAGTCTCAGCTGCTCAAGATGCTGCCCTTCCTGGCTCATCCTTGGTGTAAGAGCTCCCTGCTTGGCTGCCCAACCAAGCTTCTACAGGATAATGGGACCTTACAGCTGGCCCTCTTGCACAGCCGACAGGGCATGAAGGACAGCGCCCAGCTCAATGAGACAAAAAAGGCAGGTGGCAATTTTTAACCTGCCCAGCAGCTTACTAAGAGATGGCCATGTCCCCATCAAGGCAACCATTCCTCATCCCCCCATTGTCACTCTTGTCCTTCCTTGTCATACCTGTGTTTCTTTGACATGACACCTGCAACCTGCCAGAGCATGGCTGGTCAGGACTGGCTTGACGTGGGGGACCTCCCAAGCCAACCTGCTTGGCAAACTCTCAAGAGTGCTGCTGGGAATTGGGCTGCCAAATTTGTGATCCTCGCTTAAGCGAAATTCCATAGAATTTGGGACTGAGTTTTGCTAAAACAAAGATCTACCATCGCCAAACCAAAGGGCTGAGTGGACTTCTGCAGGAGCTACATGACTAAGCCAGGACTAGAAAATGCATGCTTTCAGCACATTTCAGGTGTACTCTTTTGAGTTAGTTGTCCATCTGGGCAACAAAACACCTCTGGAAATGCCACCATTCACTCTATTTAATTCACCAATTTAAGCCTCTGGGAAATGCAGCGTAGCTGAATGAGGAGGAGGTGGGCAAATACAGACATTAAATAGGTACAGATGTAAAAATTACAGCCAAGCTCAAATTTGCCCACCTTGAAACTGCATAGATTGTGCCCTAAGCTCGTCACATGGAATTTGCTGTCTACTAAGGACAGCAGAGCAGTACCGTCCCTGGCCCCCGTTGGTGCTCTATAGTGAGGGAGATGGATGGTCCATCTCAAATGTGCTGTGATGGAGATGGGTAAAACTGCCAGAAGGTGGGAGAGAAAAAGGACTCGCAGCAGGTTTAGAAAGAGATCCCTTTCTCCTTAACTGGCTTTCAACTTATGAAATCATTATCTCACACGTTTGGCATTGCCCTTCCTTGATCTGCCTCCAGCAGTCGGGTAAATATGTCACCACAGAGCTACCAGGAGCACAGAGCAGGAGGGCATTACACAGGAATTCGGTGAGATTTCCACACCTTTACAAAGCTCCCTGCTGCCTGGACGCCTCCTGACTAGGCAGATTAAAGGGATTAGAAGCTTACAAATGATGAGGCAGGGAAGTGAAGGGCTTTAGAAAATACCAAGGTCTTAATTTACAAGGGATGTTTAAAAAATGAAAGGAGTCAGGATTCCCTCCCACAGGAACGTGGGAAAATTTATTCTGAAGCAAGGTTATTTGACCAGTAAAATGTTTTGCTCATCCCATGTGAAAGTACTAATGTATAGTTTATTCGGTGCAGAGACAAAGGTGTCTCTCATTTGCTCCTCTACAAATTAGGTGAAGAGAGTGAACGGGGTTGGTAGGATGCGTAGAGAATATGGTTTTATGAATCCAAAAAATAAAACACTGCTAGAGTAAAGCTGGGAAGCATGTTTCCAGATGAGTAGTTCATTGACTAAAAATTATGTCTCCTTCTGGGGGAGGCGAATGCTACTCCCAAAGCATGCAAAAAGTCCAACTGGAGCACTTGCAGAAGGATATCTTATTTTCCACAGACATATGGGCTGTGTTTTAGTTCACCATTGGCAACACTCTGCCAAGCTCTCTCCTTTCTTTCATCCCCCATCCCTGCCCCTGGGAGGGTTGCGCTATATGCCATGCTAACTGGTTGCTCGGGCCAGTTTAGTATCCAGCCCTGGTTAAAACAAAATTTAACTAAGCCTGTAAAAAGCAGGGGGTGGAAAGAGCTCTTTGAGGCTTTCCAAAGTGGGGTTTACAAGTCAAGAATATGTTCTTCCCTTTCTATTCTCCCTAGGCACAGATCTGGCAGAAAAGGAAAGGGCAGGACGGGTGGTGCCGAGCCGCCTGCAGAGGCTGGAGGATCCTTGCCCTGAGTACAGGCTCACAGAAGATGCCCTCCCCAGCTTGTTTCTGCAGGTTTCTCCTTGGCCTTGAATGCAGCTCCTGCAGGAGGAAAAGTGGTTCCCAGTGTACATGCTGGCTCTTTCAAGCATGGTTTTCTCCATCATCAGTCCCTGAAAGTCCTCATGGGTTTGTAGAGACTGTCTCCAAATGCCCACCAAGCTTGTGCATAGCTGCAGCACTTCTAGAAACCCCCTCAAAACTACAGACCCCAGCACCAAAAGGGACTCACAGCAAGAACTCTGCAATACCACTGAGCCAGTCTGGAAGGGCCCCAGCCTCTGCAGGCATCTGCTCTGCTTGCGTATCACTTATGGGCAGGGTCCCAAGGGTGCTCCCGACAGCCCTGCACCTCTTGGTGCAGAAGAGATGCATTGAGTTTGCCGTGTCCATCATGCATGAGCATAATGTCAAGGAGCACCACCCAGCCTCCTTTGCATTTGACATGAAAAACAAAGACAATAAGCGGGAGATTAATCTACACAGGGCTAAAGGTACTTTACTACAGGTTGTCGTCCCTCTCAAGTCAGCAAGGCAGAGCAGCTATGTGATGCTGACATACATCAGAAAGTAGAATCCACCCGTGAGACGCAAAGTGGACGGAAGCCAGGCTTGGCTGGATGAAGGGCTCTTCCCCTAATGCACATAATTCCCCAAGCCACAGAAAGCTGGTGCAACTGAATCTGGGCTAAGCTGGCGTCTCCATGCTGTGGGGCACAGTGGACTGGGCAGATGGTCCCAAGGCAGAGCACAGCAGTGGTGGCACCGAGATCATCTACAAGCCCTGGAGCTCCTTTGAGTTACTCCAAGGGCTGGATCAGGAGGAGGAGAAGTGGTTGGTAATGGCCAGATAAAAAGCCTTTTTAAATGACGCTTGGTGTATCCAGCTGTAACCAGCTTATCCCTTGCAGAGCAGAGCAGAACGGGAGTAGCACATTACTTCTGCTAGTCAAAAACCACCCAAAGTCCAGAGATTTTGGTGCAGAGGAAACACTAAACATGACATTAAAAGGGAAGTAGCAAATGAGAAGAAATTGGCTTTCTATAATTAACCTTGGACACTTCTGAATGGCTGACATTCTGAGATGTACAGAAGTGTTTTTCAACTGATTCAGGACTTTTGTTTTAATGCAGATACAGCCAGATTTTCATCAGCCAGCCTCTACCTCCTCAGCCTGGTTGGTCCAATCTTCCACTACCCATGTGGCTAACACAGCATTGAGTCCCTTCCTGGTGCAAATCGTAGGTATGTTACGTGCAATCCCGCCAAGGCATACGCCTGGCCACTGACGGTCACCGGCACCACCAATGCTGAAAGCAGCAGCAGAGCTAAACACCCCTCGGTACTTCAGAGGCCACGCTGGCAGCAAGTGCTGCCTGGCTCACAGCTGTGTACCGACGTAACCAACCCCCTGCAAACAGGTAATTTAGATTTTTTTTTAAATTATCAACAGGGGGGCAGAGAGGTATAAAATGTGACATAAAAAGAAATGTCTCCATGATTTTAGGGTTGTGGCTAATATTTTTATGTAGTTCAGCCTCCCCTGCAGTGTCATAAACCATAATGAAAACAGGTCTACGCCAGAGGGTATGAGCGAGAGTAGTAAACCTGTTAACCTACTTATACTTCAAAAACCCTATGCAAAGTTAAAAGAAATTAAGACAGATTAGGGCTGTTAATGGAATTCAATGGATTCAGGTGTTTCAGTTAAATTACAAAACCCCAGCCAAAGGCCTAGAAGGTGGGCAGCAAGGATGCTCCGCCGGGGTGCCCAGTTCCCAACAGCCTGACCATGGCTATACGGTCTCTGGAGTCAGGCTGTCCCTTGGTTCACTTGCACTGTGCCTTGCACAAAGGGGCCGTATTCGCTACTCTGATCTGTGGTTCACTCCTGCAGAAAAACCAATAATCACTGTAATCACACCCTAGCAGTGCTCCTGGTCTAGATCTCTCCCATTACCCTAATTTTGAAGGTCGTCTAACTTTGCTGATTTCCATGACTTGCTCCTGATTTATTTATAGGGTTGTCACCTATCGGTCTCCGAACGGCCTCCGGCTGTCGCAGAGGACTTGCTGGTGTTTCCTGGGGAGCGCGGTGGTGGGAAGGCAGTGGTCCTCCACCCTGGGGGCTCTGGCTTCAGAGGGGCAGCACCCTCCACCACATCGCAAGTGAGCCGACCACGGGTGTATCCGTTCCAAGTGCCGGCTGGCGTCGACCGTCACTGGCTGAGCACAGAGAGCTCCCTTCTCCCTCGGGTGCAAGCCCTGCGAGTGACTCCACTGCCCCTCCGATGCTCAACATGCCCTGGATGCGTGCACAGACTCCACTCGGTGCCAGCGGTGCTCAGTCCTGCCCCGTGCTGAGATCCAGCCACAGCCTGAGCAGAGAAATGCCAGTGATTCAGAGAGGAGGCTGAAATGCTCCCGTTTAGGGCGTAATCTCTGCTGGCTCTAATAGCAATGGCGGTGTGACTTGACAGAGCGCTTTTAAAACTTTGCAGGCTTGGGGTGAGATTTACAGAGCACTGGGTTTAGGAAAGTATTTATTGTGGAGCAGGGGCGAGTGAACCTGGGGAGCGCGGGACATGGGAAGGAAGGCAGCATGATTCATCAGCGGGGAAGAGCAAGACAACTTATCTGTTTTCTGCAATTCCACTTACAGCCAAGAAAAATGAGCCATCGTAACAGAAATTATGTGTGACAGGGAAGGACAAACCGCTCTAATCAAAACAACAGCAGTTCAGATAACTCTTGGAAGAACCCTGCCACAGGCACCCGACTCTATCTGGAGGGTGATATTGGGCTGGGAGGATGCTTCTGGCAGGACAATGAGGCACAGACACTGCACACCCTCACCTCCTCCGGGATGGATAAATAAGTACTCAAAAAGCAAGCAATGCACCTCCAGAATACTGATTCCCGAGCACGAATATTTTCTGACTCCCTCCTACAAAGCCAAGGCAATTTGATTTAAGCCAAAGCATAATAAATAAATAAATGCAACCTCCCAGCTGTAGGGTGAGGTGAGGCAGAAGAGGAGGGTGAGGAGGAAATATGGAAGCAGTGAAAACCAAAGATAATAATGCTAGTCACTGAGAACAACTGGCTCCCCGAAATGCTTGAAATGGCTCCTGAAGGCAAAACTTTCATCTGGGTCTTCAATGCACTGTTTATTTTGCTCAAGTGAAATGTGAACCTTGGGGTCGACAGCATCACCTTGAAGCTCCTCTCAGGTTAGCTGACTCCTGAGCAGCCATCAACTCCTTTCTGCCACTGTGTTCGCAGAGATCAAACCCCAGACCTAGAGAGGTTTTTATCTTCTTCTGGTGGAAGGAGAGGATACGTTATCAGTTCGAACTACCTGTGCAGTTAGGCAAGCTAACTGCAAGCTAACTCCAAGCCCCTGCTTGGAGACTAGTTAGTACCCCCTGTTAAAAAATTGATTTTGGGAACAGGTTCAGAGAAGATCCAAAATCTAGGAGATGACTATTTAACTAGAGATCCCAATCTCCACACAGATCATACAACAAAGACCCAGGCAACACCTGAGTCTAAACCAGACCATTCAGAAAGGTCACAGTCACTTGGGTGCTGAAATTTTATGTTTCAAGTCCGTTTAACTCCAGCTATTCCAGAAACCAGCTGGGTCTTAAGTCTGTTTGCTTTCTCCTGGAGGAAGTGAAGAACCAGGCAGACCATGCTTTGTGGCGAGAGAGGATTTCCTACTGCAAAGGCTCTCTGATGTTTTGCCTTTGCCCATGACGAGGCACAAAACCTGGAGTCGAGCACTATGTTGTTCTGCCATTGTCATGGTTTAACCTGGCAGGCAGCTAAACACGACACAGCTGTTCGCTCGCCCCCCGCCCGCAGTGGGATGGGGGAGAGAATCGTGAATAAAAAGTAAGATTCGTGGGTTGAGATAAAGACAGTTTAATAGGAGAGAAAAGGAAAAGGGGATAACAACAACAACAACAACAACAACAACAATGGAATCTACAAAATAAGTGATGCACAATGCAATTGCTCACCGCCCACCAACCAATGCCCAGCCAGTTCCCAAGCAGTGACCCCTCAGCCAGCTTTCCCCTAGTTTTATATACTGAGCTTGACGTCATATGATATGGAATACCCTTTTGGTCAGTTTGGGTCAGCTGTCCTGGCTGTGCCCCCTCCCAGCTTCTTGAGCATCTCCAGCCTTCTCAGTCGGTAGAGCATGAGAAGCTGAAAAGTCCCTGATTTAGTGTATGCACTGCTTAGCAACAACTCAAACATCAGTGTGTTATCAACATTATTCTCATACTAAATCAAAACCACTGCACTATACCAGCCACGGGGAAGAAAATTAACTCTACCCCAGCCAAAACCAGGACAGCCACGTTCACCCTAAGTGACTTGACCAAGCCCATGCAGTCTGGCTGTGGACGAGGAGATGACAGTGCATATCATGCGAACAGCAGGCTGGGTCTGAGCACGGGACCATCCTCTGAAAAGCAATTCAAACTTGAGGTCCTTCAGAGGACTTGTGCGATGCAGATGACCATGCCAGCATATCATGATTTTCTAATAGTTTTTTAATTTCTGGGGCTCTCACTTGGGTTTGTGCTGGTCTCCCGCAGCCCGAGGTGCTCACCTTCTTGGTCCAGGCATGGGGTCCAGCCTAGCCCTCTCACACTGCCTGCCTTCAGATTTCCCAGACGCTAGCTGGGATGGACTGAAATCCAGACAAGAGCCTAGTGTGAACAACTCCCTTCATTTAAAAATCTAGATCCTGTATCTGGGTCTGCCACGCAGCACGACACAATGCGGAACGTCCCCTCCCTTCCCATCTGCGCAACATGGATGCTTTACCATCTCTGCCACCCCATGTCATCTCCCAGTTCCCTCTAGAAGCCGAAATCCAGTGATGAATTTGGACTCCTGATAATCTTAAAAACATATATTTGAGTCGTTTTCATTATCCTTCTGCTTTTTTAAAGACATATTCAGGGTGAATTTTCAAGCTTTTCACCATGATAGGCGCAAATACACTACTACTTTTTTGAAAATGAAGTGAATATGTTCACAATGGCTATTCCAGTAAGTTTTAAGAAAATAAGACTATAGGCCCATGGTAAAACCACAAGGGCTGGCAAACCCGCAACAGACTGAAGCTGCAGCATGACACTTCTCTTCCCTTTTGGTAATTTATTCTAGAACTGAAATCTTTTATTCATAAAACAAATGTTGCTTTATTATTAAAAAGTCCCCCTCCCAAACACACAATTCTCATGACTATAACTCTAATAAAATTATGAAACTATCAATGAAGATACAAGAAACAGAAACCTACTGGCAATCCAAGCAGCAAGACCTGTGGATCAGATGCTTTATTGATGCAAACTGATGGACCGCTGGTGACTTTAATGGTGTATTATCAGTTTACACTGGCAGAGATTTGGCCACAGCTGACGAGATGAATAATATTAGGACGGGGCTGGCAACCAGATTTCCAGTGGTGTAAGCTGAAGTCAACATCAGTCAAGAAGCATACTGTATGCTTTCCAAAAAGTGGAGTCTTAATGCTTTATCTTGGAGAATTAATTTCAAACTTAAAAAAATAATGGGCTCTTTGGGTTCACTGCAAAGGTGAGGCAAGCTTTGGGTTCTGCAGCTGCACCTCTCAGAAACCTCTGTGCATGGGCAGCAGGCTCAATTTATTGGGCTCGCTGTGTGTGAACTCCTCCCATGGAGCAGCGGTGATACCTGCTGAGTGCTCATCTGCTGGTCCTCCTCAGGCCTGCAGCCAGGGGCCAGCAGTTAAAACAGCAGGCATCTGGTATGAAAAGATGTTAAGTAGACAAGATGCAGGGAGTAACCCTTTTGTCAGGCAACAGCCAAGAAACACCATGTCCTGAAGTTTTAGGGAACTGCTGTGGTCCTGTGCTGGTGATGAGGGAAAGTGCAAACAGGAGAGTTGTGCTGGGAAGAAGAAATAAGCTGGTGGAGAGTGGAAAATAAGCATTTAAAGACAGTTCATTTATGTAGTTTCCAGTCTCTAAAATGCCCATGTCACGTTTTGGAGCATCATCTCTGGAGGGATGGCAGGGAAAAACTAAGTGAGAATAGCCAGGGTGAAGGAAGAAGGCAGCTTTCACTGCTCTCCTTGGGAGGTACAGGAAGAAAGGGAGCTGAAATAGGGCAGTGCCAAGAAGTTGTGGCGCTTAGATGTCTCAAGGGTCCAGAGAGCAGAAAATTCAGTCAGAAACTCATTGTCCAGCATTAAAACAGGCTATTAAAAACACACTCCTCTCATGGAGTAAAAGCCACCTTGCCCAGCTGGGAGCCCTGACACCAGCCTGGGATGAAGTACTGCAGAGGGGAAGATGCTGCTTCACAGGGCAGGGGAAGCTGAGCTAAAGGCCACCAGTCTCGCACAGGCATGCTTCATTTTACCACTCACTGCACTGCACTACGGTTCATTACCCAGACTGGTGCAGTCTTTCTTGGCCTCTTAACACAACCTGCCTTCTTTCATACGCAGGCCCAGTGCTCAGGAGAGTGAAGTCCTGGCTTTTGGCACTGAACTCTTCCTGGGCCTCCAGAAGGTTTGCATTGCTGTTCATCTGGAGAAGAACCCAGAGGCTTTCAAAGCCCGCTCCAAAGTTGGTTATGCCCAAGTCACCTGAATGTCACTGGGGGACGCTCCAGATTCAAAGCTATCTCCCCTGACTTCGGTGAGCTTTCGTGCCCTCCAGAAGACCAGTGACAAACCCAGTGCCCTGCAGCAAATGTGCAAAAGAGGAGAGCTTGTGCCTCCCATCTCAGGGTCTCCAAATCCTTGCACCCAAGTCCAAGCAGAACTTCTTCATTACCAAGCACCATGAGCTCTGTGAGACCAGAAGGTTGGCCTGTCTGCTGCTACTGCTGTGAGGCGCTGGACTGCTCACTTAACTGTCTCCCTCTCTTTTTCTTTTTAATAGTTGGGTTTTGCTGCTTTGTTGTCTCAGTCTTCATTCAAGGTTCACCCTTTGCCTGAATTGTGAGGGAATAACCTGTGACAAGCTGGCACCACCCTCAGCAGGCAGGAAAGATCTCCCTCACACATGCTCCCCATGCAAGGAGATGTCTGGGCACCTTTTGGGCAGAGAGCTCAAAAGGGACATAAGAAACCAGAGCCACGCAGGCAAGGGATGAAGGAGGAAAAGGAACACATGCACAAATTCATTCCTGAGCTGATGCCAAAGGCCAGCTGGATCTAAAGGCAATGACAGCATTTAAAGGCAACCCTCCTGTCTCCGGTCTGCACCATGGATCTCCTTTCCTGCCTTCACCAGTCGTACCTGGCATTTACAAAATCCATCCTGAGGTCTCTGCCAAGTGCATTATGAAAGTAAAAAGTCTCGTGGGGCAATGCTAGTGGTGGCCACACAACCCAGCGTGCTGGAGCACACACTGGTGCTGTCCTCCCAGAGAGCTCCTGCTCCTTGCACAGTGTAAGCCTGGCTGGAGCCCAACAAGTCAAAACCAAATATCCTCACTTCAGGTGAAACAGGGCCATGAGGACGTCAAAGGCCTGAGCATGCACCTCACTGTCAGACCTGGTGCTGCAGAGGTCCTGCTGAAGGGAATAACAAGTCTTGCTTTACCCATAGCTCCCCAGCAGGATTGCCAGACCGTCCCCTTCCCAAGCCAGACAGCTCTGGCTCTCCTTACAGCTCTCCTGTTCCCTGTGATGTACGACGTGTGGGAACTCTCATATATCCGGTGGGCAGGCTCATTTATACAGTGTTTGAAAAATAGATGGTGTATGAAGTGCAATTTGGTGTTGTAGCAGAGTTCTGTCCCCCTTGGGGAGTCAGGGCATTTGATTAAAACCCTTTTATGGGAAATCAATATTTTACTCATTATAACTTTCATTCTCAGACCTAAAAACTACCAAGATGGACTTGTAAGGTGCTGCACTACATGCATGCACACACAGGTCTATTCATTAGGGGAATAATCCCTTAGCATTTATTTTTCTTTCACAAACACACAGAGAGGTAAATAGCAGTGAGAGGATGCCTTTCTAACAGGTTAACGACAAGCTGCAGCAGGGATGCACCACGTACTGCTAGATTTAAAGGCTCCCAGTTAGAATCCCTAGTGCAGATCATCCCATGATCCTGGCCAAGGCGAGAAGAGGCAATCATCTTGGACAAAACTCTTCCAAGGCCAAAACAGCCTGAAGCCTTGGTTTACACCCAAGGGCAGTGGATGACGCAGGAGACTAAAGAGACACTCAGCTGAATGAAATTAACAAAGCACTGACTTGAGATTCATAAGACCTAGAGTTGACATCTGCTTCTGTCTCTGACCCCCTGGGGACCCTGGCGAGTCCCTTTGCAGATCTGTGCTTTGGTTTTTCCATCTGTACAATGGGCTGAAGACACTGTCCTTCTGCAAGGTAACACCTGCAGACAGACTCACCTTAGGTGTTGGAGGAGGAGTGGGTTTGTCGCTGGGATTTTGGCACAGAGACTGTTATCAGGCAGTTCCGGGCTCTCCTCAAGAGCGGCTGCAGCGGTCGTGGACAGGACTGGAGGCAGCACGACACAAACTGCCTGCACCGCGTGCCAGGCTGCTCTTAATTACCATCTCTGCAAACATCCAGCAGCAAAAGAAATGAAACAAGCAGCAATAATAATAACAAAATAATATTTAATAATCCCTTCCCAAAGCAGCACTGATTTGTTTCTCTAAGGGGTTGCTTTGCCTCCTACAACCCGATCCGTTAGTGCTGAAACCATAGCAACAGCCTGGATTATACCATTGCACCTAAGGATGCACAGCCACTGTCATCCGCACCAGCACCAGCGAACCTGCCTTGATTTTACAAAGACAAAAGATACCCAGGTTCCAGCCTACGGTTTGCACCACATCTCACAGGCATATGACTGCAGGTGCTGCACGGTGTGGGCTCCCCGGGCTGCCGGTCCCAGCGCCACAGGGCTCGGCGTGCTGCGTGTGCTGACACGTGCTTGCCAGGACTGTCATTCTGACACCAAATCCAGCAGGAAAATGCAAAGCTGGCAGTGACAGTGTCTTCCAGTACAAACTGGGGCCAGAAGAGACCCTCCCTTAGCAGAGAACTGCAGTAGGTGTGAATCTGATTATGATAAAAACAATTTCCTTTCTGCTCAGCACTGAGAAGGAGGCAGATGACATGTCCAGCACTGCTCTTTCTTTTTTTTTTTTTTAATTAGAAGTACGACATTCCAGTTTATTGTTGGGTTTTTTTTTTTATTGTTTACGGTGCTTTTACTTTTGGGAGCCAGAATAAGGGACACAAGAGCAACATGGCACATGATGCACAAAGAGGATAGGTTCCCAGTCCAACCCAGACCCGTGTCCTCACTCCATACCACTCCTCCCTCGTGCATCTCTGCTACACTCTGACTCCGTCCTACACAGACCACAGTAACCTTTATTACCTTCTGTTTAAAGCAGTTCAGCTACGCAACCCACCAGCAGAAACAGTAACAAGTGACAAAAGGATGAGCTTCTCAACAAGATGAAAGGAACAAAGTGGCCAGAGATGGCAGAACGAAGGGACAGAGTCATGGCAACTCCCAGGGGTTATTTCTGTTTGTTATTTTTTTTTCTTTCAAAATACAAAATTTCATTAACATTTGAAAGCACTGAATATTTTTCACTTGCTCCCTGGAGGTTAGGAAGTGGGAAGGGAAAGTTTGCGAACATTTCAAAACTATCCTATTGTTTATTCTTGGAAAAATGTCAGATGTTCAAAACACATCTGAGGGTTTTGTGCACAATCTATATGTAGGTAATTATGCTGCTTTGCAGTGGGGTGAGTATATATGAGAAATGCCTCCATTTAGAGAAAACATAAGTGGGTTGGGGTTTCTACAGGATGAGTGAGATCAGACAAAGGGATTTTTGAAGGGGACCTAGCTGGTTACTGGGGGACAATCTCGCTCGCAGTGAAAGCAGACTGGCAGAGCCCGGCTGGTATCGGCTGCTGCAGAGAGTCAACCCCAGGCTGATCTGATGCTCACCTGAGCTGCGCTATCTTCCATGGCTCCTTTGCTGAATCAGTCACACTCTTGCAAAGCTAAAAAATGAATTAATTTGTCTGGGTAATGACATCCAGACAAGAAATCAAAACAAAATCAAGCGTCACTGCTCCAATGGAGAGCAAATGACTCCCCAAAGACATTCCTCAGGTCAATCCTATCTCTGCATCCACATCCAGGAAGAAATATTTTTCTAACATTGACATGGAAAGCAGCAGCTCTGCCCTTCACCAGCTGCCTTCCCCAGACTTCATCGTGAGGCTCAGTGGTTGCAATGACCAGGTTTAAACCTCCACACAGCATCTGCTGACTCCCTCCGCGGCTGCACGGGGAGACGGAGCCTGGGGCTCGTGGGAGAGCAGCTCAGCAGCCCCCCGGATTTCTGTGGTTGGGAGTACAGCAATGCAAGAAGCCAACAAGCCATCTCCCGTCGCCAGCAGCGCTCCTCGGCGGGGCTGCGGAGCTACAGGACATGCCCTACATGGGCTCATTTTGGGTGATGGG
The DNA here is from genome assembly GCF_963921805.1 of Phalacrocorax carbo. NCBI lineage: Eukaryota > Metazoa > Chordata > Aves > Suliformes > Phalacrocoracidae > Phalacrocorax > Phalacrocorax carbo. The sequence goes on along the minus strand of NC_087526.1, from coordinate 15,756,333 downwards.
CATTTTATGGCCCACGTGGCTAAAGCTGCCTAATGACCTGTCCTCTTTCAGCGATGCCCAGGAGCAGGTACACCCATCTATCTAATGTCCTCCCACCCTGGGCAGAATAAATCCCTGGTACCCCCTGACTCGGCATATGACAATACAGATCTGATCAGCCATTCACACACCCCCTGCCCCAGTAATTTTAGGATTTGCCACCGAGGGATTTTTTTTTTTTCATTTTGAGAAGCTTAAAAACCAGAGGAGAGCCCTGCTGCTTCCCAGCGCAGTCAGGACTTACAGGCAGGGGTAGGGGAAGGAAACCTTATGAGATTTATACATTTTTTTCTTCAAAAAGTGTAATTTTCTATTTACTGACCTGGTTTCCAGCCTCACATCTGCACGTCCACTTGCAGGCACCCAGCTTGAGGATTAACGGCAAGCAGGCAGTGTGCTTTTTATTTTATTTTAAAGGTATTAAAAGTGAAACCAGACCACCCTCCTGTGCACCCCAGCAAAAGGCATCTATCGGAGTCCCCGTGGCATTTGGGGCCAGACACATCATGGTGACCCATCCACGTGCACTGCAGAGGTAAAAGCATCTTTCACAAGAGGGCAGCTCTTGCAAGCGATAGTGGGAGACCAAGAGCAGTCATATGTAGGAAATCCAACGTACGGCTCAAAGCAAACACGCATCTGACCCCATCCCCTCCTACAGGCACCCTCTCGGCTCGCAGCCCCTGCCCGCTGCTCTCTGGGCTGCAGGGGATGCTCCCCCGCCTCGGCAGCCACGGTGATGTACGAGGCTGGGGACCCCTGGGGTGATTTTGAGCTGCTTCTCACCAGGTGCACAACATGCTGCTCAGTGAGTCACAGCGGAGTCAAGGCAAGCAGAGTCGCTGCAGGGCACGGGGCAGTGCAGTGAGATCTTCTGCCCTGCCCGGGAAGGTGTGAGTATTAACCTACACCTGCACTGGAGGGTGGCCAGGCGCTGGGGGCCATGTCTCTCCAGGGACTGGGTGGGTTTCCCTGGACCACCTCTCTTCTTCTTATTCCCCCTGAGTGGTTCCCAGGATCACAGCTTCAGAGGATGGACGTGAGGAAAATCTCACGTCAAGGACGAAATCCAGGACAGAAGGGTGACACTGGGACAGCGTGCATATTCTGAACCTGCTCCTGGCAAACCTGAAGGCTGCTCATGCTACTGCACCTTAGATGTAAATTCATGCAAGTTTCATAAATATCAGTGGCTAGGAAGAGAAGGCCTCTATGAAGGTCTTAGAAACCCTTTTGGGTAAGACTCTAACATAAGCACAACACTTTTTAGACATCAGGGAAGTTACAAGGAGGAGCGGGAGGTTCTGAACAATCCAGTTGTAGAAAACCTTTCGGCCTGAGTTTGTGCTCAGCCAGACATTTCCTCCTGCACATAATCTGAATCTCTTCCTACCATTAGAGCTTTCGTGTTTTATACTCATTTATACCCACCAATATCTAGGAAGAGTTCAGCTCGTGCTGAAACATTGGCACAATTCAGTCAAAAAGTTCATGAACTGAGGCCAAAAGCTGCTCTGCATGAGATTCAGTAGCACCAGCTGCTCATGAAACTCCCTGCACTCAAAGAAGTCAATTAACTATTTCATTAACATCAGCGGAGCAGGATTAGTCCCTAAGGAAACAAGAGGAAGACACTATTTGGTGTTATTTACCCTCTGGAAAACATTGCCAGGTGACAATGCTCAGTTAAATGATTACTACAGAAGTATCATCCGTCAGAGTATTTACAAACCCTTCCACTTTCAGGATGAGTGAAAACAGCACGTACATAGTTCAGCCCCCTTCTCCAAAATGCCTTGTAAACTCAGGGTTAGCACAGCAGCACGATTTGGGGTGAAAGAAGACATCCTGTGACATACAGATAGTTTGACTAGAGGCAGTAACAGTTCTCAAAAGGCCAGTGTATTGCACAACTCAGCAAATATTATGGTTGTATATAGGCTGTCTGACATCACTTGCCCAAGAAGACAACCCAAGACCTAGAAGACACTTAAAACCAAGGTCTTCTAAGTCTTTCAAATCTGAGTAATTTTTGCCCCCAAACTGTATCTTCTTGAGGACCCTCCTGAGTGAAACCATCCTTTCTCTCACTGAAGTGTCTTGAGCTAAATGCCCGGAAAAATAAACAGGGAGTAAGCCTTGCTTAAGGAACAGACCTCCAGCGCCAGTAGCTCAAACAGCTGTTCCCATGTAATTCTTTACTGACTTTTTGGTCTTCACTAAGGCTGAAAAAGCATTGATCAAAACCTGCTAAATGACAAAGGAAAATAGATCTAGAAATGGAGGCACAGTACCAATGCCAAAGCACAGCCAGAAGGAACATGGGCTTGATGCCTCGCATACAGCAGCTATTACTCAGCTGGCTGCAGAACACAGCGGGGACTCCGTCAGGGACCAGGAATGAGCACATGGACCTGACAGTTCTCTGAGCTGACCAAGTACTTGGAGAAACAGTCTGAACATCATCAAGGTTTAATAGGAGGAGAAAAACTAGTATGCACAGAGGAAATCTAGCCCCCGGCCCCACACTCCCACCCTGCCCTGGCAGGATGCCTCCAAGACCCAGCACACGCACACATCTACACTCTGGTTTTGGGCACAGGATTGACATGTCCAACAAGTCCACAACACCCACGCTGGCTCTGACTGTGCCTAGGGACTCTCAGACAGGGCAGGACACTGTGGTTTCATGACTTGAGGTCAACAAAACTGTAGCATTTAAGAGAAATTAATCACTCCCTTTAAGCTGGCTTCGTAAGAAAATGCTTTCTTGACTAGAGATGCTTTCCTGCAGAAGGGCCGTATTAGAGGGTTTGCTGGCGGAAGCCAAATCCGGCTGTGCTCTGAATGTCCCATAATTTAATGCACATGCACTAAAAGTTTGATTTAAAACCATCACCCAAAGTTTGATTTAGAAAAAAACCTCTTATAAATATTTATTAACCCAGGGTTTACTGCTATACTGTTATTTTTCATTTTTATAAAATGTTTTAAAAATATGAAATTCTACAAAACATGGAATTCCACAAATGCAAAACCCCCTTTGATTAAAAGAAGATGCTAAAATGGTTGTTCCTAATTGTGGAAACTTCTGAAATTCCTGAGAGGTGCTTAGCAGCTGTGACAAACAGAGCTAATAAATACCCTCTACTCCCACAGTCAGTGCCATCTACTTTGGAGCAGATACATTCCCAGCAACGTTAAATTACGTTCGTTAGAAAGATCATTAAATTTCTTTTGATTAAGTGTCAGGAATAAACTGTAGATGAATGATGGAGTTTTTTAATGAGTTTGAAGTCCATGAAATAATATTCTTCCCTGGGTCAATTATAATTTCAAAGAAAAGTTCCTATGGGACCAATTTATTGGGAGTGCAAAGAGGCTTTTGTTCTGCAGCTCCCAGCTGCTCCATATGCTGCCTGACCCTGCTGGTGTTTGCTTAGCTGTGATTTCGCTTACTCAGATAAGATGCTGAATGCCCCAGCAAAAAGCTCTGGGGAACAACTTTCTCTTTCTGGCTTATAATACATATTTTAGTGCTATTACTTACAAAAGAAAAAAGATAAACGTCCTGCACAATGAACACTTCCCACCGATTTCTGAAACTATTCAGGGATTTTTGCAGGCACATTATGTAGACAGAGATGTTCGATGTAGTGCGGGTGAAAAGAGCTCGCCCTCAGAGAGTGAAGGTACGGCATCATTACCGGAATACCTACAGACAGACGTCTTACCGACATCGGTCACAAAATGCGCCTTTCACGGTGTGATATGGGATTGCACTGCATGAAGAAAGCATTGGACCCAAAGCACACAGAACATGACTATGTTTTAGTCTCAGGCGCACCTGTCTAAGCCAAATATGCACAGTAAGGATGATCAGAGAAGGTGGCCACCGTGACAGGATCTATCTGTACTTCCATCTCATTGGGTTTCAATGGGAACTTGACGCTGCTGTTGGATCTCTGTTGTGAGACAGCCTTCAGTCCCCCAAGATCCCAGCAGAAAGTCATCAGCCAGCTTCAAAACCACTGAGAGAAACACAACATCTCCTGCCAGTGCCAACAACCACAAAAGCATCCAAACTGCTGGCCCAGGTCAAACCAACAACCCGTCCAACCTGCCTCTACGGGAAGCTTAGAGATGAGTACATGGGACAGCGTGTGCACGCAGTGACACCAAGTATACCCATTAATTTAATAAAGTAACTGAAGAAACATGGCAGAGAAGGCAGAACAGGTGACTGCAGTCCTACAGAGGTGGCAGCAGCAGTGACAGAGAAGAGGTGATAGCCACGCAAAATACAAATGAATTAAACCCTACCCCCTTATTCCTGTGTCTGAGCTACGCTGGCATGCAGTGAGCATACACAGCCCACAGCAGCAAGGTCCCTTACCAGCGCAACCTGGGCAAGCTCTGCTGCAGTTAACTGAAGTATCAATTTGTCCTTCCAAATCTGGGCACAGCGTCTAACCAGCACAACCCTGGCACCCCAACAACACTCTTGTCCCACGAGAAGGTCCTGGAGAGCAGATTTATTGCAGACTCTCCCTCTCAAGAGGGACTCCAGCCTGCCTCCCTCCTGTCTTGAACAGCAGAAGAGTTTCCAGCCACTTTATTTAGCACCAGCTTTTCATTTTGTCCTCTCTTTACCCACATCACTGTCTGACATAAGCCCTGACCTCCCTTTCTGCTGTTTTTACTGAACAAAACTTAGGCTGTCATCCACAGAGGCAGGGAAAACCTGAGAACTGATGGCACTAAGCATTTTGAGAGACCTAGGCATCAGACTGCACAGTCTCTAGACCATGGACCTGGCCTTTGATTTAACCACCTAGAGGTCCAGGTGCCACTCTGGCATGTAACACATCAGATCCAAAATAACATGGCATCATTTCTGCAAAATCCATTCCTTGCTCAGTAGGATGCACTAAAAAATAGGATATTCATTCTTCAAAAACTTCCTAGCATGCCAGCTTCTGCAACTTCTACAATAAAATACAGCACCAGACTCAATGATAAAATAAGACACGGGCTCAAGTGCTGCTTGGTCCAAACCTCTCCTTGGTGAAGTGAATTCCCAGATTTCTGGTTCTCCATCTAAGGCAACTTTATCTTCTGCCCTGGCCAGCATGGCTCTACCATCCAGCTGAAGGTTGAAACCTCCAAAGTGGAGAACAAAAGTGGCTGACACCTCCTCAGCTGCCGTTTGCAGCCTGGAGGACTCAGCTAAATTGCCACTGATTTCCATGGCCATTAGCACAGCAGGTGGGGCGCTGCCACCAGATCAGGCTGCATCTTAATTCTGGTCTCAGAATATTCTGCGATTAAGCATCTTCCCAGCTTCAGATCATAGAATCATAGACTCATTAAGGTTAGAAAAGACCTCTAGGGTCATCAAGTCCAACAGTCAACCCAACACTACCATGTCTCCTAAACCATGCCCTGAACTGCCACCTATACAAGCTTTTTGAACACCTCCAGGGATGGTGACTCCAACACCTCTCTGGGCAGCCTGTTCCAGTGCCTGACCACTTTTTCAGTACAGAATTTTTTCCTAATATCCAATCTAAACCTCCCCTGGCACAGCTTGAGGCCATTTCTTCTTGATCTATCACTGATGACTTGGGAGCAGAGACCAGCCCCCCCCTCACTCCAGCCCCTCTCAGGCAGCTGCAGAGAGCGAGAAGGGCCCCCCTCAGCCCCCCCTTCTCCAGGCTAAACCCCCCCAGCCCCCTCAGCCGCCCCCCAGCACACTTGTGCTCCAGACCCTGCCCCAGCCCTGCTGCCCTTCTCTGGACACGCTCCAGCCCCTCCAGGCCCTTCTTGTCCCGAGGGGCCCAAACCTGAGCCCAGCACTCGAGGAGGGGCCTCCCCAGGGCCGAGCACAGGGGCCCCATCCCTGCCCGGCTCCTGCTGGCCGCACCAGTGCTGACACAAGCCCGGGGGCTGGTGGCCTCCTTGGCCACCCGGGCACTGCTGGCTCATGCCCAGCCGGCTGTCAGCCAGCACCCCCAGGGCCTTCTCCGCCGGGCACTTCCCAGCCCCTCTGCCCCGGGCCTGGGGCATTGCCTGGGGTTGGTGTGACCCAAGGGCAGGACCTGGCACTGGGCCTTGTTGAGCCTCATACAGTTGACCTCAGCCCATCGATCCAGCCTGTCTAGATCCTTCTAACAGATCCTACTACCCCTCTTGGATCCTTCACTGGAAACGGTATATAGGATGGGAACATAACTCTAATCTTTAAGTTGACCCTTGCTATCCACAGGATGATCCTTGTGGTCCTTTTCAACATTGATAAATATCCTGCCTCATCCATCGCAGTCAGCGGAACCTTCCAAATTCCACTTTACCCTACACTTGCCCCTTTTGTGTACAATTTCCCAGATTAACAGAATTTTTCCAAGGCTTTGCACCCAGAAAATATACTGTTCAACTGGCTTACTACCCAAAGCGCAGGCATTTTTGAAAACATTTCCACAAAGCCTTCACTAAAATCAAGACAGCCTTCATTTACTGCACCTTCCGTATCTCCCAAAAGTGAAAATCTCATCAAACCCCAAAAGTGAGTATATTAACCTATTCAATTTTATAAACACAGATCAACACACATTCACCATTTCATTGCAATGATGCCTTTCGCTTAACACTGGTCACTGAACAGGCGCTATATGGCAATAATGAAATTCAGGACCTTCTGGCCTGGGCTGGCTGCAAACTGCGCCTCCCATTAATGTGTGCTGCTGGGGACTGTGGATGGAGCCAAGCGGGGATCTCCACGATCATATTTTGCAGTCTAACAGCAAGAGCTGAGAAAGGATCTGGTTGAGCAAAGCAAAACATTTAAACATGTCCTCTGAATATGACTACAAACTTTTCAGTGAATTCTCCATGAGCAAGCGTGTCTGCAGAAATGAAATAAGTCATATGCCCTGCTGCTCTTGCATGCCCCAGGGGCAGAGCGTCTCCACTGGGAGCGGTGACTTTGGTAACTAATCACAATGAATGTGACTTATCTATGTACATTTTTTTGTGGATTAAGGATTTCAAATTGGTGTTTACCAGGGAAGAAATGATAAACAGCTGCCAGGTACTAGGCGGGCTAACGCGATCCATGTGAAATACTGTGCTCCACAACATGAAGAAGGGGCAGTTTGCAAGGTGCTCAGAACCCTGTTGCTGATCCAGCAAATCAGTTAATTATTTGTTTAAATCTATGCACACAAGCAGCCTAATTACAGGCAACAGGATACCCCTCCAGCTTAAGTGTTTTGCTGGACTGGCTCCCTGATATAAAGTATAAAGCCACGGGCTCTGTACAGAATACAGAGGGATTTTGATTAAATTCTTCTGATAGGGAAGGAGTGAGGGAGAAATGCAGCCTTTATTTAATGCCCTCCTCAGTTTACAATTTATATTCCAAAAAGCTGTGAGCAATGGTCTTAAGTAAGGAAGAAGGAGATTTGCATTGCCCACAGTGTCTCTCCCCCTCCCCCCGTCCACTGTACTGCGTCAACATGAAATCTAAAGAGGAATCAACCTTGTCTCATCCTTTCAGTTGAATAGAAAGAAACTGAAGGACTGTGCTTCCTCAAAGGAGGGATGAGATTGTGTGACCAAGGCTTTCCCACTGATTTTGGGTGCCCTGATGGACCAGCGCATGCCTGCAGAGAGCTGGTCCTTGAGCTGCTGTCTCCTGAGAGTAACCCCTGCAGCCCACTGAACGCATCCAGCTCAGCAGAACCACCTCCAGATCCGCTGTGAACCTCACCTGAAGCTATGCAAAGCACAGGGGAAAGATGCTGTATGTGTAAGGGTGGGAGGTTTGGAGGTTCTGAATTTGCTCAGCAGGGAGGATGATAAGGGGAATTATCTCAGTCTACCAGCAACCCTCCAGCTCTTTCTCCCCTAACCCTCCCCATATGAATCAGCACCCTAAAACCTTGCATAGACAGACCTGATCTCATTCCCAGCTACGTGCTTGTAATGACCAAAATGACTATTTAGCATTCCCTTAGCCTGCACAGCAGCGAAGATTTCAGCTATGGTAGTGACCTGGCAATCACCAGCCGTCAGCACGGCTGCAAACACAGCGTAAACCCAGCAGACACAGCCCGGAAATCCTTGGCTTTGCTGAGAGCCTCAACAAACCCCATTTCAAAAGGAAAGCAAATCTTCCAAAGATCAATCTATGGAGCTTAGTACTTGAAAACCGCCCAAAGCAATAGAGGGCACAGAATCCCGAAGGCCAGCGAAGGCTGCTGGTGCGTTATGGCACGGCACTGACGGCTCCTTCTGCGTCAGTGGGGCAGGGACACGCTGCGTCCAGCCCTCGCCGCCGGCACGGGCTCTCGGCTGTACTGGAAACTACCAGCGTTTCAGCTTCCACAAGATGGCAACTTCCTCCTGCATGTTTCCACCTGTCCTTTCATCGTTTTTTTTACGAGCAGCCAGTTCAGAGGAGGTTTACGCTACTGCCTACTTTGAACACGCCGCCACTGTGAGTGGCCAGCGCTAAATTGGAAACCAAGCTCTGCACATAAATACTACCATGTTTGACCAAATTCTTCTGCTCTGAATGTATCTGTCTCCCAGTTCTTCATCCATCCCAAGCCGCTTTCTGCGACATTTCACCACCGCCAGCCCGTCCCTTCCCAAGCGCTGGAGCGGTGTGAGTCCCGCAGCGCTGCAGCAGGCGGCTCGTGCCTCGCTGCCCGCCGGGGCAGGACCAGCAGCCTGGCACTGAGCAGGCTCTCAGGGACAGTCACAGGAGAACGCGGGGATCTGCTTTTAGGTCCTCATTCAGCCGCTGGCCTCACATGCAACCCTAAGCAGCTATTTAACCTTTCCTGGGCCTCGATTCCTATCTATAAATGGAGCTAATGCAGCTATGTCTTGCATGTCCACTGCTAATTTATTAACTGTTTACAACTGCATGTCACTGCCACCCCTTCGCAGAGAGATCAGATCCCACCCTGAAAAGATATTTACAAAGGTCAACAAGCGAGCAGCAAACCCACATCAGCAGCTGCTCAGTTTTTCTTCTTTTTTTTCTTCTTTTTTTCTTTTTCTTTTGGAAACAATTCTGTGCAGACTTGTACATTATAACGCATTCACATCACTGTCCCTTTTAATGTGTTTTAAAATCTGGAGTTGAATAAAGAATAGAAAATGCCTACTACCTTCAGAAAATAAAAATGTTGTATTTGCATGGAGTAGTAATATTTTTCACCTCCAAATCTATTTTTGAGTCTTTCTGCCTATGCATACCCATGCACAGGGCCACTCAGAGAGGGAGCTGTGTAGTCTTAGCAATCCTCTGCCTACAAACAGATCAGAAATATTTGTCAGGAGCAAAGACAGTAGAGAATGAGAGATGCTGATTAGACCGTGAAACTAAAAAAAAGAAACCCCTTTCACAAGTGACCAAGGCCATTAGCTGTGACTCAGAGACAAGACTAAGCTTTAGGATTATCCCACTTAAAGCTTCAGAAGAAAATTCAATTAAATTACAGTCTACCTTGATTGCCGCCGTTGTCGGGACAAAACGGGCATGCCAAGGAAGGCCTGTCCAGGCCAACTGATTGAAGTACGCTGGTATGAGTTGTGGGGAGGAGAAGAGTGGGAAGAAAAAAGGCTGCGTGTCAAGGGGTAGGAGGTAGGAGATGTACAACCTAAAGCAGATGCTGGAGCAGCTGAAGCACACCAGTTGCAGGAGCCAATTTAAAGAAAGGAATTATGAGAAAGACATGGAGAGCCTAGAACAAAACTCAGAAAGTCATTCCTTTCAAAACCAAGTGTGAGACAGGCTTAGCAGTAAGAGGTCCCCAGCAAGGTGAGTAGTACAACCTGACCTGGCAATTTGCAGGGAGATTACAGCTCGATTTGAGCACCACTGGGAAGCAGAAAGCTGGAGAGTTAGTGGCTATTGCTGCCCCTGAAATGGCACTTGCTTAAGGAGTTGGCCACTGATACCAAAGCTGGATGATGTCTGTGTGCTGCTGGCATGTGCCTGATGGAAATGGGAGAGCACACACAAACCCGAACGGGTGACCCACCTGCAAACATCTCATTGAGATTCATTGCCTTGGAGGTCTCCCATCAGCCAGCCTTGCTCTCTCCTGGGAGCTCTGCACCATCCACTTCTAATCCAGCATCCGTTTCTCTCCAGTCCAAGCCACGAAGCCAGGAGAGCTCATCTGGGAGTATTCCTTTGCCTCCTCCTCACAGCCTGGCAGTGCAGGCTCAGCGTAGAGCATGGACCTCTCAGACCCCCCGTCCTTCGCTCCCCTCCACCTGCCCTCCTAGCTTGGATGGTTTCTCTCTGTGGTTGATGCTGAAGCCATGCGGGGCGGAGGAGCGGCACATGCCCACAAGCGAGGCTGCTCGCTTTTGGCTGCCCAGTGTCCTTGCTACACATCCCGTAACTGCTTGGACAAAGGAGAGCCAGTATGGGATGCACAGGGTCAGGTTCACCATGCCATCCGGTACCTCACTCCCACCTAGAAACCTGTGTGCCCATGGGGAGACTAGCTCTAAATAACTCCATGTCAAGCAGATAAAAATACTGGTGCCTAAATTGCAGATATGAAAAGCATGTTGGCATCCGACATTGGGCTCCTTGTTTGTTATGCAAATGTTTCATAACACTCTACAGTATGTAAAAAAAAACCCAAACAAACCCAAAAGCAACGAAAAACCCAACAGGCTACTCGAGAATTCAAGACAAAATTTTTGCTGGTCATTAACTGCTGCCTGCTAAATGGACACACAGTCTTTCATTAACCAACAACTGCAGCAGAAAACTCAGGTGACAACAGAGCTCAAAGCTAAAATAAATCTTAGACTCTCTCCAGGTAACACAGTAGAAACACAAGGGTTTTCCAGCAATCTGTGATGCCTGTTTAATAGCAGGGTGAAGGATGTTAAGAAAAGAAATTGGCTGGGCGAGCTTTAACTACACTGAACAGATCACCTTAGGTTAGCAATAGCTGTAGTCAATACCCAAGCCTTCAGATTTAGACTTTCAATCAAGTGCCTAATTAATGGAGCCTAGGAAAGCAGGGTTCTGAAATTTAATGAGACACTCAACACAGAGCTAAGCGCTTCAGATATCTAAGCTTTCAAAAATCATGAGAGGGTAATAAAAAAAAAAGTGTAGATTATGCAAATATAACCCCTCTTTGGGTTAACTGTAAGGTTTGCTGAAAAGAAATGAGGATGCACCATCACTGGAATGTCTCTGAGACGGTGATGAGAGCATTTATCAAGGGGCCTGATCCTCAGTGGCTGCAGAGTCCCACAGCTTCTTTGATTTCAAGAGGATACCCCAGATCTCCAACTGCTAGAATGGCTGCGCTACCAGAGTGCTGCCTCCTGCAGTCCACTTTCCACTCTTCCTGCTGGTATCCTCACCAGCAGGAAGAGGCTCCTCACGGTGAACCAGGTTGGAGGAACGAGGCAGTGACCCACAACTGTTGTGGCAACGTAGAGAAAGTTTCAGAATAGTTTGGGTCACTTCCTGGGCTTTCCTTTTCTCCCCCACATATTCTGATGGGAGGATCAGAAAGCAAAATGCCCAAGCAGAGCCGGAGGTGCCCTCAGTGACAGCGGCCTTGGGAAAGTCACTCTGCACAGGGAGTGTGGTGGTTCCAGCTTGGTAGATACTCAGTGCAGGTTTGGGTAACCACCTCCTCGCGGGCAACGCCTGTCTGAACCCTCCCTTGCAGCACAGCATGTCCCTGGAACAACCAAGGGAAAGAAAAAATGCCATGAAAGCACCAGGGAGCAAGGCTAGGAGGAATGAACTTCAGACCAATATAAACACCTGCGTGCACTTGCATTTAGCGTGATCCTGAGCTGGCCTTTCCAAGAGGGATTAAAAAGACATGGTTGGGGTGTTTGGTAGGGCACCAGATCAGAAAGGATATGCCGTATCTGTCCTGGCTTTGTTATGTGCAAAAAGGTCTTATATCAACTAGTGAGTAACTCATGCGGACTCAGGTTAAGAAGATCTCGGCTCAAAATTAGATTGCCAAAACCGAGCCGGGTGTTGACCCGCAGTCTTCTCCAGGGGTTTATTTACAAAGGCGTTAAATAAATGGGTTGACATTATTTTAAACTGAAATTCATTCTGCATCTTCAACAAGAGGAACACAGGCTGGGATTCTAGCGTTGGCTTTAGCAGAGCAGAGCCTGTGCTTAGCTGTTAATCCAGACTCAGACTGCTCAATGCGAAAAATCGGTCCATGAAGTGTCTCACATTCCTCATCTGAAAGGGTCAATGGGTCTGGTCAGGCGACGAACGGCAGCACTGATGGGGCAGCGCAGGCACGTGGGACCAGACACTAATGTCAGCAAGTGAGATACCAATGCTGGCCTCAACGGCGCTTGCTGTGGCTCTACCGATGGACAAGAGAGATTCCCTTTGCTTGCTGGCGGACTGAAGAGTAGCAGGGCTTTGAACGACCACCTGGCAAAGCCACGGCCAGATCTCTTCCAACAGCCTTCGTTCCTGCTACACGAGATGGTGGCCAGCGAGAGGATGGGTTTGGCGCTTGCAGCCTACAGGGCAGAAATGCGCCCGTCCGTGCAAAGAACACGGCAGGAGACTGCAACTTGGAGGCGGAGGGGACCTTCTAGCAAGGTCGTTTGAAGACACGGACTCTGCTCAGACCTGTGCTGCATCCTCCTGCAAGTCCTTGGGATCCTAAATCCCAGGCACTCAGGGGCTTCCTGCTTGACAAGCATCGTGGGGGGGTTCGGAGGCTGGGGGGCTGTGTGGCAGAGGGTGAGATCCAGGACATCAGAGGGGAAAATCTCCATGCTCAGGGCTTGAGGCTTGGCAGGACTTTTGCACTTCTGCTTTGAAAACTTAAACACCCAATTCAACATCCAAATTTTATGGATTAAAAAAAAGGAGAAAGTGCAGAATACCGCCATGAAGATGATTCAAGGGTTGAAGAAAATGCTTGACAAAGAGAAAATTAAAGACTTTGTTCTGTTTAGCTTATCAAAAAGGAGATGGGAAGGTGATGTAATTACTCTGTGTAACAACTTTCATCTGCAGACAACACCGGATACAAAAGGGCTCTTTAATCAAAAGGGTAAAGACAGAACAGGAATAAATGGCTGCAAGCCAAAGCCCAACCAATTCAAATAAGATAAAGGGCACAAATTTTAACAGGGCAATGATTAACCACTGGCACAAGTAACAAGGGAGGCAGGGGAGTCTTTCACAGCTGACATCTTAACTTGCATTTCTTTTTGAAAGAAACACTTAAATCACGCACAGGTTCCCAGGCTCAATCCTGGCCACAGCTGGGTTAGATTGTGCATGAACACCAGGAGGCAGAACCAATGGTGGAGCGACGGTGATGGGCTGATGCCAACACCCTAGAGATTCCTCCAGGCTTCTTCTTACTGAAATCCATCCCCAGGGACACCTTCCCATCGCTCGGAGGCAGGAAGTTAACATTGCACTTGTGGGAGATGCCAGCCTGCTGCGGGACGCTAGCTGGGCACCCCAGATTTGGGAACCCTAGCCCCGACGCAGTCCGTTTCCTCTGTCACTCTGCCTCTACTGTATGCTTCGCAGGGGAGCAGAAGAAGCTGTAAGCACTTGACTGTCTGTGTAAAACCGCAGCACCAGGTGAAATGCTTTATTTGCTTCCTTAAATCACAGCCCTGCTTTTTCTACACTGCTCTAAACATGAATGTCTACCCCTCAGCTCCATTATTTCCAGCATTTCACACCCAGAGGATATATCCTGGCAATTTCTCCTGGTTCTGGTTTTTAAGTACAGTGAACAATTACACTCAGCTGCATTCATAAGCCAACATTAATGAGGCTCGTCGACACACTTTACTGATAGCAGCTGCTGCACATCATATTATTGATCTGCATGCTACGGAGATATTGCAAACCCTCTCACTAAAATCCAAGTTTCCTCCTTTGATGTGACCACTACAGAGTGAGATGTGTGTGAGCCCTTCCCTGCTGCTTCTCCTTTCACCACCAGCGAACAAGCTGCCTGGTCCTCCCCAGCTGGAGGTCTGAGCAGGCACAGGCTTCCCACCGAGGTCAGTGCACGGTCAGCGCCGGCTCTCTGCATCCACTGCTGGCTCCGCCACCGCACACAGGTACCACCCTCTGCCCCAGCGGTGTACTGGGAGAACCGTGGACCGATACAAGTGAGTGGCTCTGGGGAGCCCCAGCTGAAATCAGTGGGGTATCTGCTTCTGGGGGTTATCTCCTCTACCGACCATTTCCAGGAGCAACGCAGACCCAGTGTGGCTATTTCTCCAGGGGCTAAAGAAGCAAGAAAGATATATTTTCTCTGAGCCCAAGGACACACATCGCCCACCAAGGGACTGCACTTGGCTCTGTGGGGGAACTGGGGAGCTCTGCCCTCCGCTGACATGGGCACAAGCTGCCCTGCTCAGCCCAGGACTCGTTCATGCCAGCAGAGGATGTGCCCGTAGCTCCAGGAGTGTATCAATACAAAGTCGCTGGTACTCACTGCTCTGGTAATATTTATTCACAGGCTGCCGAGTGCTTCTTGACAGAGCAAATATTTGTGCGTTACACCCCAAGTGACCCACTAACCGTGAACAGTGTCATCGGGGGATGGATCAATAGGTAGCTGCACATCTGAGGCTGCTCCTCAACAGCCAGAGCCCCAGCGAAGTGAGGGACATGCCTGGGGACACTTCAGGATGCCCTCCTGGGGGGATCCTGAGGCTGCTCCTTGCTGTCACAGGGCTGGTCTTGAATGAAAGGATGCTGCTGGGATGCCCCCAAATCCAGCCCTGAGCAGAGAGGACAAAACAAGCAGCTAATAACTCCCTTCTGGAAAAGCACAGCTCAAAGGGAGAGGCTAAAAAAAAGTCCTTCTGTAGGCACAACCCATGAAATCTCCTGGGCAAGGCTCCTTTTCGCTGTTTGAGCCAGGAGGCGGCAGGTTTTGGAGAGGTCACCACTGAAGCCAGTTGTTCCCACCCCTACGAAATGCCGGAGGTCACTGCTGGCAGTAACTGGATCCGTTCCCCTTCCCTGCGGCCGGGAGCGCTCCTGCCCATCCCTGTCCTGGGGTGCGGGAGCTGCCAGAGATGCCGGATTTGGGCATCACGGGCTGCCCCGCATCAGGCTCCTGCCTATGCCATGGGGGCACGAAAGCCTGTACTTGAACCCAGAGAGACTCCAGGCTGGCCACCCAAGAGACAAAGCAATTACTGCTAATTAGGAGGTGAATAAATAGGAACCGGGTGAGGAGAAAGGCTGCAGGGGCACAGAGGAATGGGGGGATGGCGTGAACCATCTTGTTAAGGAAACAAGGCAAATGCTTTCAGCATCTTAAGGAGAGCATTTAATAAGCTGTGATCTGCAGACGTGCTGTGCCCCTGTTTGTGTTTCATCTGAGGAAAGGCTGGGTATGGCGACGGCGTTCAAGGACCCAAGTTTATTCCCCACGTGCCAATTTGTCACTTGTCTTTGGCAGCCCACACTGTTCTGGAGGGGCTTGAAAGCAAATTTTGCCCTTGAAAAATAAGCGTCTGCTGTGAAAAGAGATCCTTCCAAATGAGATGCGCAAGTGTTTGCTGGAATGAAAGCGGCAGTCTCTGGGGAGCGAGACACACCACCCCAGGTCAGGACGAACGGCCGCCGCACGGAGCGTGGCCTTGCAAAGGAGCCTTCTCAAATCTATTAGAAAATTACCCCTTGCTTGACAGTGCCAGAGAGCAGCCGGTCAGGAAGTAGGAAGGGTTTTCTATGAAACATGTGACATGAAATCACAAAGCTTGTAGAAAAAAATATCCACTATGTCCATTTTCTTAGATTAAAACCCCAAGTTAAAATTTACTGTTTCTCAGTAAAAGTTACAAGTTTCATTCTTATTAAACACATAACAGCTTTGAAATAAAATGCTTCCTATGACAATTTGCTCTGAAAAAGTGATTTTTAACCTGAAAAACATGAATTAAAACTCACCCTTGTATTTTTTGTTCTGTAGAACAAAAACCCTGATGTTACCACAACAGAGAACTATGAAATCCACTAAAGGTGGATTTCCCATCAAATCCTATGATCATTGCATTATTGATGTATTGTTCTCTGCAGGACTTCCCTGCAAAGAGAGTGAAAAACACTGATTACCTGTAGCATTGGTCAGCAAACGGCAAAGTGATAGACTGTTTTCTGTGCTGCTCCCATGATAAATAAATAATACTGCTGCTTTGCCCTTTATAGCATTGATTAGATCTGGATAAAACAAATACAAAAAAAAATCACAGCAGGAACTTAGAGTTGCTCATGAACTAAATCTCAGCCTGGGGCAGGAGGCATTAGTATTAATTATATTGTTTCAAAGGCAGTCGCAGTGGGATGGTAAAGATTTAACACTCTCCAGCTGCGGCTCGATACAACGCGCACTGAAGCGAATGGCAAAGCCCTCTTTGACTTTAGGGTTGCAGGATCAGGGGTTAAACATTCAGGCACACCCCTGCCTTGAGTGCAACAGTACACGGGCGATGGTCTGCGCCAGAATCCAGACATGCAGAGACAGCCTGAAGGGTCATGAAAATGGTGGCCAAAGGGGTAAACTATCCTGCAAGCACACAAAGCCAATTAGTGAGCAAAAGACTGCAGGAGAAGAGTGTCCTGGTGTACACTGTATGAGCAACCCCTCCGTCCATCCCCTGTTCTACCTCTCTGAAGAACGCCTGGTGGCACTGGCCATGACACAGTACCATACGGAGGGATGTAGCTTTGATCTTTCCTATCTTGCTCCAACACCACCATTCGTTTTGCAGTTACAAGCCCTTTAAACTGCAGCAGGCTCAGAGGCCAGGGGACACCATTCCGCAGACCCCAGGAGAGCTGCAGGGATTTAAGGAGGGTGGATCTTGCTCATGCTGCAAGAGCTACAGCAACAGACACCAGCTGAAGATGAGGGCCTTCTACCTCCACATCGCCTTAATTTACACCAGGACAGGAGATGGCTTGGTGACAAGGTGGAGATGGCAGACACTCCACCTCCTGTTGCATTTAGCAGACTGCAAGTATCATTTAAGGAGAGAACATCTGCACTGCAGTGAGATGCAATGCAGGCAGGAGGTGCAGGCAGGACTGTACCGTACCCACATGGCAGCCAGGGACACTCTTAGTACGGAGACATAAGAGGCAACGTGCTGCAGAGGGGAAAGCAGTCATGAGACCCAAGTTTCTGGTCATGTATGCCTTTTCCTTGGCCCTCCCTTCTTGTTTCCCCACATCCCCTCATTTCACTGCCATGCACTTACATCTGTCCCCTCAGCACCACCCTCCTCCTCCTCACCGAGGGAAAATGATGACACCGGACAGCCCCAATTTCCTTCTCCACAAAGACATCCTGTGCCAAATATTGTGATTCATCAAATGAGTAAGAGCAGAGCCCCTTCTCAGTCTAAATGTTGATCTTTAATCTCCAGAGGCTTCTGCTGCCTGGAGTATAAGCTTCACTTCTAATTAATGGTGTTAAGGAATAATTCTGCACTAGCAAGCTTTCCACAGTGTTTTTCCAAAGGCTTTGTCAGAAAGACACCAGCATCACAGTACCCTCCTGGGGGAAGCTCTTTCGGGGAGCAGAGACCCCAGCTCTATGCTGAGACAATTTGTTCCAGTGCTCTGGTGCCCTGGATCAAGGCAGTTTGCTCCGAAGACCTCATCTTCCTCCAGCGCCTTCAGTGGGTGTCATGGCTTCATTCCGTGTGCTGTACCTGGTTCCTCCACGGGTGCAAGAGACACCAACTGCTCTAGGCAAAGGCAGTTTAGATTTCCCTTTTCTTGGGAAATTCATGCAAGATGGCAAGAATGACTGCTTTCGTCTACAGACCAGAGAGGCATCCTGGATAAGCAGGTCAGCCGTTGACATCCATTTTTCAGGAAAGGTTGAATCCCAAATTCCTGTTTGCAGCCAGAAACTACGTCTGACCCAGGGGCTCACCCCACATTTCAGAAGGTAGTGCAGTAAGGCCAGGCCACCTTAGCTAGGAGTTACTCTGCTTTTTCTTTTTGAGGTCTGAAACCCCAAACGCTCCCTCTTCCTCTCTCTCTCCATCCCACACTAGCCCACCCGAGCCAGCACACCTCTCTCTCTGCCAGGAGCAATTCCTCGGACCAAGCTACTTGTTAGTTGGAAATTTTACAGAATATAGATCTGTTTCCTTCCCAGCTCTGAACTTTGCTGACTCAAAGGAAAGTGATCTTTAATGATCCCCTAGATAGCTGTATTTTTCTTACCTAAGTGCACACAAATTGCAACCTACAACCAATTAAACAGGCGGTTTCTCATTTTTTCACAGCAAACATAATTTGTAATTCCAAAATGCCAATAAAGAGTCCTTCAATTTTATATTCCATAGCGTTTGCAACTCAGCTCAGTAATTTTGGAGTCAATAATTAAAAAAAAAGGCAATTAGGGTATTAATTGAGAATCACCAAGTTAATTCATATAACATATTGCATATTTATCCACTTGCATGCTTTGTCCTAACTGCTCATTCCACACTGAATGCTGTTCCATCATTGCAGCTGGAGTTTTTAGAGCAACGCACCTGTCCCTCCCCAGCCCTTCATCCCAGCCGTGCTCCTGGCTTTAAATACCGAGAAAGTGATGGATCTGGTACAGGGTGAGGGAGTGATGAATCATGGAGGGATCAGCAGGATTTACCTTGAACTAAGCTCTGTTTGCTGGCTGGAACAAGGTGGGGAAAAACCAGCCTGTTCACTATGGAGAATTTTAGAGAGAAAAGAAGAAAAGAATTTTCTAAAAGTGTTATTGTCCACAACAGCCACAACAGTTTTTGTAAATTATACATTTTGTTTCCTGCCTACTGTTCTGGGTTATTTTTAGAACTGAAAGATAGAAGTGGCTCAACAGAAAGCAGATTCTGGTACTGAAAAAACAGTAGTCTAGCTACCAGCCCGTATCTCACTTCAGACACCGATGCATCCCTTCCACTGTGTCCCCTGGAAGAGGGTCTGGATACGGGACCCCTGAGCCTGTCAGGGTCCCCAAGCTCTGGGGCGGCTCAGGACCCCAGAGTGACTGGCCACATTTGCACACGGTCTTGTCTCGCACCAGGAAAGGGAGAAGATGAGTGTGGAGGAAGAATATGGAAGAGGGTAAAGGAAAAAAAGAAGTGAGCATCTTCATCAGATGGGGCTGTTGGTTACTGAGTGTCCCTGGTTCTTCAGATACAACCCGATGGGGACAGCTGTGAATGGCCACCTCGGCCACGTCCTCTCCTCGTGCCTTGGCAGCTGTCTTGCAACCTGACATTTTTAGAAATGGGATGTTGTTCCTTTTTTTTTTTCCACACTACCTAAATTCATAGGAGGCATTATTGATGTGACAGATTCTTTGCAAATTCAAACGTGAAGCCAGAAAAGCAGTGTGCATACACACGCCCAGGCAAAAAGGCAATGCATTCTGCTTTCCAAAGCTCTCCGTTGCAGGGATATTTCTGATATCAGGAGGGATATTTCTGATAGCAGAGTGCTAATACAGTACTGCTTTAGATGGATTGGCAGCACACCACCTGCAGTATTAAGACTTCCATCAGCTGTCTCGTCACACAAAGAGCAGCATCTCTATAAAAACCTAACACCTTGCAATTCTGCAAGTTTGATATTAATACCAAGGCTTAAGAAGAAAATACAGGTCAGCTGAATGCAGGCAGATGTTCTTCCAGTTTGGCGATGCTGCTGCCTGAGAATGAGCTCCACTGCACCTATAAGGCAGCTCTGGCACTGTGGTTGTGGCCACAGATGCTACAAAAGGTGAAGGCAAAGATGACCAAAACATGCCCTAGGGACTCATGCACTACTGTAGACACTATAGAAATACCTTTATAAGTGAAATTAGGTTAGGCAGACCATAGGGATTGAGGAACAGAGAAATGTAGGCGCACGTGACAAAGTCTCACTGACCAGATCAGAAGCCGCTTTGCAGTGCAGTAGGAAACACCCCGTTTTGTAGCACGAGGCAATGTCAGCTCATGGCCGTGGCCCTCATGCACCCCTTCAGCCCCACTGCCACCCTTGGGGCTGCTCCAGCATCAGTCCCAGCAGAGGCTTTCAGGGTGGAGGGACTTTGGGATCAGCCATCAGGGCACTCCCTGTTCCCCCCTACAGCTCGGGGGCGGGGGGGGTGTCACAGGAAGGGCCAGGGGCAGGAGCTACATCTCTACTCCCTGTCTTGCCTTCACAAAAGGTTTCCAGTGCAGACACCATGACACTGGCCACTACATCTTCCACTTGAGGTGCCGTGCCCGGTCTGCTGTGCTCCAAAGCAGCGCCGTCTCAAGGAGATACTTCACCCATTTGCTTGTAGAGCTGACACCGGCTGGGTCCCTGCCTGCAACAGGTGTGACATCTCTCTCTGGGTGCCACCATTAGGAGTTTAAAAGGCAGGACTGAAAGGACAGACAAAGGGCAAACAGGACAGCGGGGAGCGGCTGGCAGAGCCCCTCCTGTGGCTTTGTTTTCTCTAGCAATTGAATTCAATGCTGATAAGAGATGGTGAAGGATGTTTGTGCCACATGCAGCTCTGCGATGGAGCTTCTGATCTATGGATTACAGTTTACCAAGGAGACAGCTTTGTGGAAAAATGCTTATGGGGAAAAAAAATGCCACTACTATAAAGAAAAGCTCAAGGAGCCATTTTTGGGGGGGTCATTTCTCTTAGAAAAAACACCCTATAAAGTCACAGCAGGAGTATTAACTGAGCACCAGGGACTTGGCAGCTGGCTCTGAGCAGGACAACTCCAACATACTCATCCTGTGAAGCTCATGTCCTAACCCTGCTCACCGCACCTTCACCTCCACTTGCTTTGAGGCAAACAGGGCTGAGCTTGCTTTCAATGACTTCTCCAAAGGAATAAAAACAGCGCTGCATGGTTTTACTTCTGAGGTTCACTACAACCAGGCAGATGGCCCCAATATTTGGGTTTGTGCCACAAATTAATCCAGGACCTTTTGAAGAGCCAAGGCACACCTCTGACCTTCAGCTTTTGAACTCATGCTCATCTGAATAAAAACCCACATGCCAGATACCGAGACCGACAGAAGTCCAGCCTCCCTCTCTGGTTAAAACATTTACCATTGACTTATCCATCGCCACATGCACCTCATATACATCTGTGACTGCAGTGCCAAGTGAATAGTACACCTGAACAGTCAAGCAGGTCATCACAAAGTAGCCAGAACATTGTCTGAGCCTGATCTGGAAAATCCCAGTGAAACAGCTGTGGGTTAAATGTTAAAACAGACAAAATTAGGCACTTTTCATAACCCCTAGGTAGAGAAATCCTCTTAAAACAAAAGGAAACTGCCACATCAGCGTTTGCAAGTCCTGCTGTCCCAGTGGTGCCAGTAAGGTGCACCAGCCGGGTGGTGAGCCACAAAATCACTGCTGAGGGTGCCCATGAGCCGTAACTGCAGGGATTCCCTCATCGCAGAGTCCTAAAGCCAAAAATCAGAGAAGAACCCACATTTTACACTGCTCATCAAACTTTCCAGTAGCACCAATTAATGCTGCTACGTTATGTATAACCCTTAATCCCTCTCTATATCACTGCACACGGTATAGAGGAGGCATTACCCAGGCTTTCCCCTTCAGCTCACAGCACTGAGGCCCTAAAACAGCAAGCTTTTTCCCCAGATGTCGCATGGGTGGGTGTCATCAGACTTTCCGCAGTCAGTAAAGGCAACTGCAGCTTCCTCCAGCCACCCAGGCCAGCAAGCAGCAGAGGCTTTCACCCCTGGCTCGGTGCATCGCTTTCGCCAGTCATCAAGCCTTAAACCTCCAGGGCCACGAAAGCCATCATTTATACTCTGCTCATGGGCATAAGAAAGAACAAGCTTGCTGAGAGGCTTGGCTGTTCCTTATTATAAACCCTCCACGCCCTTATACGATTTTCCTTAAGCTACAAAATAATACCACATGCTTTTACAACGCTAGAGACTTCATGTGCCATAAAGCAGCATCTGTGTGCGTTCCCTGTTTCTGTGCAGCTTAGACTTACAGTATCTCTTAATCATCTGTTTTTGTTTACAACATACAAAGGAGAAGCTCCAGTGCAGCTTTCCACCCCCTGCAAATACAGATATTTTTTATTTATAGCTCCTTATTTGCAGAGGGCCTATGGAGATGAGATGTCATTCACAGGGGAAGGCAGATGTATTGAATCAATCACCATGCAGGGGAGCCTGGGGTATTTCACAAAAGAACCGCAATTCACAACAGAAGATAAAATTATCCAAACCTTTACGCATCCTTGCCTGTCAGTTACCGCCTCGATATAAACTTGGCAAACAATAAAACAAAAACCCTTTTTTCTAGGTCTAACAGGAAAATAGAGGTCTCTGTTCTCCAGTTTTCAGCTTGACCAAGTTGCAAAGACAAAGGGAGCTGTCTCTGTTTATAATCCCATAGCTATTTAGAATCACGGAATATCTCAAGTTGGAAGGGACCCATAGGTTCAAGTCCAACTCCCTGCTCCTGGCAGGACTACCTAAAACTAAACCGTATTTAAGCACATCTAGGTTTCAATCTCAAGTCTCGTCCGAGGGATCCAGCCTTACCACTGACTGACCAACCAAATGGTCTTAATCGTCTTTAAAAGTTGCCTTTCATAGGTTGGGGAAGAGATCTCCCAGCCCAAACTGCTGTAAACCGCTACATGGAAGGGTGAAGGGCCCTTCTGACATTAAAAAAGGAATATTTCTGCATCTGTAGATACAAAGCAACAGAGGTAGCAGGACACTAGTGTACTTTTCGCACATAATGATAAAATTGTTGAAGATGGAGGAAAAGGGTCCGTACTTCACAGACACCTACAGGTCTCCCTGTAAGCATCAGGAAAAAGACCTACCTTCAGAGTTTATAGGATGATTCTATCTATGCTATCAAAATCAAATAAAGAAGGGACAAAGGAAAACAGGAAGAACTAAAAAGAAAAAAAGAATAAAAGAAAATTAATACAAAATCAACAGAACAAACTAGACCAACAAAGGGCTGTGGCATTTAACTTCAGACCCCACTGGATGGAGGAAGGTCTGCCTTAGGCTGGAGCTGAATTCCCACTTTCGGGCCCATCCTACAAACCTCTGCTGAATGCAGCCAGCTCCACCTGGGGCACAGACAGACCATTTCGATTATAGAGTTCCCGTATTTTACTTCTTAGCCAGATATAATCATGCCAAAACCTCACTGCAGAATTGCAAGTACTTATAAGCAACCTACCAATTAAACCAATGCTCAGTGTTTCTCAGGGACAGACCTCCACGGAGATCTGTGGGACCTTCCCTCACCAGGGTGCCACTCTTGCCAAGCTGGGCGGACCTGTCCACCTCACACACACCATCCCCTGGGGCTCAGCCGTCTCCTCCACCGCCTGAGATCTTCTAAGCTTTACAGGACCCGTGCAATGCCCTTTGTACTTCCCCATTTCCCATATGGTGATAATATCACAGGGCTGATATACTCAAGGGCTTACCAATTTGATGGCCTGGGAGATGGGAGGTGATATATCCACATACATCCTTTGCTAGAGGCAGCCTCAAACTCATCCTTTATACGCTCTGGTCCTTCATCAGACGTAAGCAGCTCAGTTACCTGATGTCCCATGAAAATGGATGCCACGGATAGGAGCACAGATCTACCCAGAGTATTTTTTAGCATGGAGAGTTTAGGGAACTGGATGCAGATAATCACAATTTTGAGCCACAGCATGCTGATGTCCTACGCCTGTTCTACGGGAAAGCAGGTAATAGCTCTAGATCTTGCTTTGCTTTGTGTTTCTTAAAGCACATGGTTCCCACCTCTGACCCTCTCCCACTTTTGGGCTCAGCTTACAAATCACAGTGTTACAGATGACAAAATAACCCATGCACCTGCAGCAATTTATTTTCCAAACCCATTATGGTAATGGCAGGAACTGGTCTGTAAGTAAATGGACCATTTATTTATGGACCATAAATAAGAGCATTCCATTCTTCATAGCCACAGAGCAAAGCTGGAGGCTCCCTCTCTGCCTGAGCCTGTGGACACCTAACTCCTGGGAGCTTGGCAGTGGTGGGCAGGGGGCAGCTAAAAGACAGAAGAAAAGTCATTTACTCCCTCTCCCCTTCCAAAATATAGGCAGAAACTTCAGAACAGAAAGCGAGTTGGGCTGTGAGCAGCCAAGGTATCTCCGGGGCAGGTAAAGCTGCACTTTCTCACCTCGAGGATAACGGCAGGAATCAGAGCTGCTGAGAGCACAGATGTCCCCCCTTGGCCAGAGCTGCAACTCAGTGGGGTCTGACCCAACGATCCTGCTCCTGAGAGCAACTCCCTGCCTGCAGGCCACTCAGCGGAGAAGCCACGTCAGGTTATGGCCGTCCAACTCCTAGATTTGGAAGAAGCTCACTGGAAAAGGACCGTTTCCTTATCACAGCAACTTTGATGGGAATTACTGACAATTAATTTTGAGACACTCGGAGGCTGGGGTGGAAACCAAGCACAGGCAAGGTGGGGACCCAACAAAGAGCAATCTGAGCCCTGTTGGGCCAGGAATTACAAGGCAGTGAGGTCACTACTGGGGGGAGAAATTCAGCCAAGCAATTTTGAAGGGGAGGGAAGCGTAGGAAACTATGCTGGCAAGCACAGGGTGATATCAAACTGGAGAAATCAATAAAGGTAAAGGACAGAGGGGGGCAACGGGATGCAGGAAAAGATAAATTAAAGGCTTACCCAGGGGTTATGATGGCTAGTGAGCAATAAATTAAATAAAAGAGGGCAACAGGGACAAGCAAGGTAGTGTGAAAAATTAATTAAAAGGAAGGGAGGCATAACCAAGGCATAAAACATGGGTGCTGGTGGAAAGATGAGAGGACCCAGGAAATGAAGAGACTTTGAAAAGTGTAAGAGGAGCCAAGGCAGATGCTGTAAAGGCTGTGACCGCATGTGAGGGTCAGATAAACAACGCAGATGAGTTTTCAAGAGTATGAGAAGCAGGAAACCACTGAAGAAGAAAGGAAGCATCTCACAGAAGGAGGTGCCATTGCTAGTGCTGAGGCTTGGTATAACAAGCTTCATTCTTTGGCTTTTGCAGCCAAATGCAGAGAGGTACCGACTCCCCTTATCTGCCTGCGGATGGTCTCCTTCTACCTACCCCGCTGCCCCCAAAGGAGAGGGCACCGGTACTGCCTGCAGGACGAGGCATTGCAAGATGGGTTATTTTAGCTGGGCGTATTAAACACACGTCTGCTGAGACACACGGAAAGGGGTGAACAGGTCTGACTTGAGCTGGCTGCCTCCAGAACCCCCTCTGGCTCTCCAAAATGAAACCACAGCCCTCCTTGCAATGACTTCTGAAGGTATCCTCCAGCTCCTGAGCAAAATTCATCAACAGCTCAGCCACTGTGGTGCAGTTTAGCCTGTGCCCTGGTGTGTATGCGCCCTGTTGACTTCCTCAGGCTTGTGGGACAGGCAGACTTTAGGTGGTGGGTGGAGGACCCTGGCCTCAGGGGATTTATATGGCAAGTGCAGGCTTACATCCAAGTCCCTGTGGGGTCCATTTGCCACTGAGGACTTGAATGCTGGGTCTCAGCCTGCACACGGGAGCACCCTGCTTGCCTCAAGGGTCATCCTGGGGTGAGCCACCTTCACCCTTTTATGCTGAAGCTGTTCCACTTTGAACAAAATAATGGCACATCCTGGGAGAACTGGAGATGGGGAAGGGTGTGGATGGAGAGAGCACAGCTCTGCAGCTTGGCAACCATGCATCTCACTTGAGCACTGGGGAACCTGGACTTTCTCAGTCGTGAGACGGGAGCGAAGCAGCTCTCCGGTGGATCCGTGCTCAGCACCCCGGCTGCACCGAGCCCTGTCTCCAGGCATCAAACCTCTGTGTACTCGGGGCCACTGCGCTGGGCACGGCACTGCCAAGAGCTGCGTGGGGTCAGCGCAAAACCCTGCAGTCCATTGCCTGCTGCCTGGCCTCAGGTGCATCACCAGGGAGGCAGAAATTAGTCATGGGCTGGGGTTATGGTGGTTTTCAAAGGATTTACAGTTGTATGACAGAGAGGATAAGCAGCGGCTCATCAGCTCTGTGCAGAGCAGGACGGAGTGCCCCAGTGCCACCATTTTTGCACTGTGTAACTCACATCCCACTCTCAGCTCTGCAGCGGTCAGGATTAAGGTGGCCTGGATGGGACCAGCTGCTCAGCAGGGGACAGGCAGTCCTGTCTCTGGCCTCAAAAGTGTCTGTCTCTTTAGCCCAGGACACTGGTGCACTTACAGGGCTGCCGAAGACCACATCAGCACGAGCAGCGAGCTCTGTGAGCTGCTACTGCCCATCACTGCAAAGCTCCCTAACTCCCGAAATGGTAGGGGCTGTTAATTGCCACTGTAGTGCATGCAGTGCTTTGCTTTCGGAGGATTCCTCACGAGGGGTAGAGATGCAATTTTTAGGAGAAAAGATGAAGAGCGTTTGCGGGCATGTGTGGGGGAAATGATTACACAAGTATTTTCAGGCCCTTCAAATCACAGGGGGTGAGAAAGAAATGGACAAGTCTGGATCACACCTGCCTTTAAAGCAGCATTCTTTGAAATGAACAGGCTGGCTTGGCGCTCAGAGACAGCTAAGACGATTATAAGCAAAAGAGACCTATACCAGCGGAGGGAAGAAAAAAATAATAAAGGCATTCAAAGCTATGACAAGCGAGTGGAAAAAAGAAAAAAGAAGCAGCAGACTTTTTGGATATACCAGGAGGGATACAAGCCACATCATTACACTGCCAGTGACAGCCGAAGTCAGGAAAGGAGCAGATTCAGGGCATGGCCGTGGGGCTGAGCCACCCAACCCAGAAGACAGCACAAGAACTTTCACGGGTCTCAACGGCCACCGATCAGGCTCTCCCGTGAACGCTTGTAAGCAAAGCGGGACAAGAAGTAATGGATAATTAACAATACCAGAGAAAGCTAAATGGGCTCCCTAACCTCTCTCTGCCCTAACGAACTTTGCTTTGGCTTCTGTATGAACCTGACTATAGACAGCTAAGTGACGGTTCATTGTACCCTGCACACAGAAGGAAGCAGGTAAGGTCTCAGGGAAGTTGTAACGTTAATAGACAAGGAAAAGGGTGGATTTCCACTCCTTTTTAACATACCAGAGCAGAGACACGTAGGGAATTAAGGCTCAGTCCAACAAAATACCAGTTTGAGTCCAGCACGGTGTGGAGTTGGGCGCCGCAGCGATCTGGCCGCAGGGAGCCAGTGCTGGATCCAGAACGGAGCACGCCGCTCCCGAGACCCCACTCCACACCTCCACCAGGACACTACCTGTCCTTATTTTGTGTGCATTTCTTAAAATTCACAAACCCAGCCTGCGCACACAGACCCTGGGGTAATTTCCTACCTCTTGTAGCACTCCCTCTGGATTTGCTACTGAGATTCAGTGGGAATTTTGGTGCACAGCAGGAACAAAAGTTGCCTTATTCTTTTATACGAAGACACAAGCAGATGCCTGAGAGCCCTTGGGTTATTGCGGAGCGATGGCTCACCACACCAGGGCATCAGCAGGCAACCAGCTTCATGGTGGTTTAGATTACCACCACAGAGTGCACAGCTGGTGCAGGCTGGATGTCAGCACACACATTGCAGCTCACATGGTAAGCGGTAGCTTGTTCAGCTGTTGTAAGACAGGCTCCTCCACCTGTGTGTGTGTGGACTCTGTTATTGGTGTTTCTCCTAAACCTGTATTACACAAAGCTGCGCGGCTCCGAAGTCACATGGGAGGCAGATCTGAGCAGGACAATGTTCCCTTCCCAAGTTACTTCTTTGAATATAAGCACATTTGAACCTTTTGCCCTTTAAAACACCAATTCCTATAATTACTAGCGCTCCTAGCTACAAAGAGTCATTGTTCAAAGGTACGGTGTTAACGCCGCCCTTAATTCGCCCAGCTTCAGGGAGGCCAGCCACTGCCTGGCTGATTGCATGCAGCACCTTCGAAGGAGAAACCTGTCATTCAAGAGGATTCACACAAAATCTTTGGTATTTCCTGGGTTTAGTTGTGTTGGAAGAAATTCAAGGATAAGGCATATATCCACTCCGTGGCTGTGCACGCTGAGGTGGTGGTGCAGAGTCCGCAGCCACCACCAACCCTCTTTCAGCCTAAGCGCTTCCTGACCCTGTGGCCCCAAGCTATTACGCTGCCGCTTGGGGACCCGCAGAGACAACCCAGGCACGTGTTCAACCTGCAGCCACAGCCTGCAGGCGAGACGGGACACAAGGCAAATGAGGTGCGGTGATGTGGAGGAGGTGATAACCCAGAGGAGGTCAACAGGGCACCGGTGCCACGTTCTGGTTCCCAGACAGCACAGCAAAACCAAGCTTTTAGGGAAAGATGCCGGGGGACAACACAGGGTTTGACCATAAGGCTTTCCCCCGGCAGGCAGGAAAGAACGGGCAAAGCAGAAGACAAGACTGTCATGGTCCCTGTTTGTCCTTCTCCCATGAAGGGGTAGAAGAGCCCATCACCAAGAGCTTGTCCCTGCAGAGCTTGTCTACCAGAGGAAAGCCGGGGACCCTGATCAGTCCTCCAAGGTTACCCCGGACATCCCTTACTGACCTTGTTTTTTTTTCAGTTGAAACCCCCACCCTCAGGAAGAAAACAAAAGACAGGGTGTTAGAAGAAAAAACCACCGTACCCCACACAGACACGGGGTGTGTGGCATCCAGCGTCCTCCGGATGTTACAGCACACTGGGGAAAGGGATCCAGCCTGAACTCCCCAGGCAGCACAAGGTCCCTTACATTAGTGCTATGCCTTTGTGTCACACCACAGCCTGCGACAGGTCGGTGCCTCATAGAGGAAACCTATGATAATGAAATGCTACAGAAGGGAGCTGGTAAAATAAGCAACTTTTTGGATCATTTCCTATAATCCCCAATTCAAGCCAAGCTGGAAGCAAATCGCAGGCCTGGATTTCTATTGCTGAAGGAATGGGGCCATCTGTCTGTTTGTCTTTTCTGCATTTCCTGCTAACCCTTGTTTGTCTCCTTAAAAAAAAATCCCTGCTCACATGTCATATTTGATGCATCTGACAAGGTCAGAGCCATCACATCCTATCAAGCACGTGCTGGTACAGCCTTGCAAAGGGAAGCCAAGAAAAGATGTGCAAAGAGAGTTCCATTTTTGTATTTTCATTTTAAGGCATCTCCTTGACTTCTGCTTTCTGAGTTATTTACCAGCTCCAGTGCTCAGCCAGAAAGCTGCATCTGGTTAGGAGAATCCACTGAGCGAGCATCACTGAGGTACTCAGTTGTCTCCTGTCTCGTGTCCAGGTACCTCATGGAGTAATGTTTTCACAGTCATAACACCAGTTCAAGCTGGAGCAGAAAGACTAGTCCCTTTTGGAGTCTGAGAACTGAGAAAATCAGGCCCAGCTCCTCAACGCTGAATGGATGACTTTGATGGCTGAAGCCCAGCCGACTGGCCAGGGAACCTGGGAAAATTGTGGTGGGGAACTTAAACACTGAGGCAGACACTTAAACCTGTTTTCATCATCAATCCTGGTCAATCATCAAACATTTAAGATGCAAATGTTTGCATCTTAAATCCTGCTCCCAGCCTTTCTCTCCATAATGTGCAATGCTCCTTGAGTGGGCAGCAACTGGTTCTTGACAGAAGAGGCAGAAAACACCTTGTAGGTGTTGGGGAAAAGAAGCCAATATGGTGAGGACCTGGTGGTTCAGAAACAGGTGTGAAGAGTCCAGGCTCAGTCCTTCTGGCCACCAGCTTGTTTCTATAAGAAGGAGTAACGGTGTCAATAAATGCCAGTCCCCTCACACCAAGTACGCGAGCACTCCCTTGAGTCCTTCACAAATCCACTCCAGCTGGGTTCTCGTTCAGTGATCACATACATACAGCTGGGGTATGCTTGTGATAGACCACTAACACCTGGGCCAGCTCTGATGTTCCCTCTGGGGCAATTCAGAAGCTTTTAAGGTCATTCTGCAAACATTTTCATCTGAAGTTTGAGCACAGGCATTATCCTTAACCACAGCAGAAGAAATGACTTGTGTTATCAGCTGTCACCTGGTGCTTAGACAAGGAATTATTTGGGAAAAGATTTTACATTTTCCATTCATGCACTACCTTAATCTGAATTAACTTTCAAGTCTTGAGAAGCTCTGAAAAACAGATAATTTCAAAAAGCAAATCCAGAAATTAAAAAAATATATATCCCCAAATCAGATAATTTAAATTGATGCGGTGTTTTGATAAGATCAAGATTTGCAGAAAACTCACCTCTCAGATACAGTATTCATTATGAATCGCTTGCTCAGCTCTTAGAAGAATCAAACATTTTGGTTGATCGCAGGAAACCAGCTCAGCTCCAGAAATTAATCCTTGACTCAGGAAGGTATTATTAACCCATGGCTTTCTTCGAGCATAAGAGTTTTGACTGAATTTATAGGTTTAAAATTAGACATACGCTTGAGCTTTTTTGATTTATCAAGGTTTTACATCTCAAACTAGATACCGTACAAATCCACTGGATCGTGTACGGTAAGTGAAGTAACGTTTGGTTTTCTGTTCAGCCTTACTGGCCTTAAGTAACACCAAGTGACCTGCTTTTTCATATACCAAGAAACGACTGAGCTACATAACCTTCTGCCTGCAGACTGCACCATCGGCTGGAAGGTCCGGGGAAGGAAGGCCTCCCAGGTAGAGCTGCTGGCGATGGCCTGTCATGCGATCCATCACTCAGCCTCTGGAACCACCGCAGCTTTCCTGCTGCCTTGGCAGAGCAGTTGAGAGCTTCATGCAATTAATTTGCGTATTTAAATGCGCAGGCAACCACAGGGACAGAACAATGAGGCTGTTTATAAAGGGTTAATTAGCATCTCATCTTCCACTAACTCATCCCCAGCAGAGCCACGCGAGCCTAGCACGGGCAGGAATGAGGAAGCAGCTTCTCAAAGAACCTCTGCCAGGCTCCAGCCTGAAGAACGGCAGCTCAGCGTGTCAGGATTTGGCTCTTGCTGGAAAACCTGATCCTTTATCAGAACTGCTTGGATTCCCACTCAAAGCCAGCTAAGCTCAGCTCTGCAGAGGCAGAATGCACGTGGGGGCAAAGGGCGGGGATGGCTCCATCAGAGAACTTTGGAGCTGGCCGGCACCAGGATCTGAGCCTGCAGATCGCGCTTCCTAGTGCTTGCAACTGCTAAATGACTCCTGATCATCTTCAATCAAAACAACCCCTGACACGCTCTCTTTTAACGACAAACTTCAGCGCCAAGAACGTGCCTTTTCTAGCCCAAAACTCATCTGCTTCCCTGAGGAGAGCACTCATGGACAGCCTCTGCATGAGGCGAGTGCTCCTCTCACCCTGCATTTGCTAGGTGGGCTCCGCAGCCCACCTGCACCATGCGAGCATGAACCTGCTCAAGACAAAACCTGTTCCAGACAAACCAGCCCGGGAACGTCCTCCAGCCAACTGCTAACAGGTATCACACACCATTAGATGATTTCCAGCACAGACGCATGGACAATCCTTCCAGAGAATCTACTTCGAAAGGATTTTTAGCTGTGTCTTAGTGTTTATTTACTGTGGGTAAGGATTGGGGAGCATTAGCTTTGGAGGGAATTTCTATTTGTGTGTCCTCCACAGTAGAGACCACCATTCTCCTCATCTACGATGCACAGCCACCATGTCAGCTCTGCCTCTTGAGACAAGAATTACTGCCTTATTTCATAGGGGACCTCAGCAAACTGAACCTATACCACAAGAAAAACTCTTCAGAGGCACCAGGATTCCCAGGACTTTGGCAGAAAGGGTCAAGACAGATTTGCCCTCTTTGGGTGGTCTCGAGGGTCCCGTTGCTGGAGCACGTTGGCAGTGTGCACACCTGAATCTGCTTATCCTCATGGGTATCCTCTTCATTTTCTGGGGAGAGCTTGGAGTCACCAGGTCTATGAGCAGACAGCATGGGTGCAACAGACCCTGGGTCCACCTTCCAGGTAGCTTTTTAACCAGTTCTCCCATCCTTCACTTCTCAGTTTGCCTAGAAGGAGTCTCTCTCTTTCCGTATTTCACACAGGTCTATGTTGACTCAACAGTTTGCATCGTAACCAGCGGCCAAAGCAGGCTGTAGGTGACAGCATGCATGTCCGGTCCTCCATCTGCAGAGGGGGTGGTATGAATGGGGCGTCATATCGCAATTTCTGCACCTCCATGTCGCCGGAAGGTGTCACTGTCACTGGCAATCACTCTCACTGCTGGGACCACGCTCTGCAGGAGAGAGTGGTGACAGGTCTGAAGCCTCTTCTCCCTTTTATTGCTAAACAAAACCATGTACTTTGTTTTACCTAGTGGGAATTATCTGAGGGTAGTGTCAATTATTTGAGTTTCTTCTCCTTTCCTTAGAGGTTTTCAGAAACACACAAACCACTGGGGACAACTGGAGTTTACCGCACGCTCTCAGGAGAAGAGTGTCCATGGGCAGGTAGCGGGGCTCAGAAAGCACCGCACCCTGCTCTGAGCTACCTGACACTTCATCTTCACCGGCTCCTCCATAGTAATCCCCGTGCTGGGAAGGGATGCTGCTGATGAGGTAACTGCATTCAATGGTCCTCCCAGCACATGCTTGCAAAAGTATGAAAAGAAATAAAGAACTTGTGCGTGCACACATCAGAATCCACACTGCAGGAATCCTGCCATGTAATTGCCTACAGGGAAATAAAAATTAAAAAGAAGAAGAAACAGAGAAAAGAAGGCACCAAAGGCAACGCCGGTCTGCGCCAGGCACGAAGCGCTTGCCCACTCCTGCTGAAACGTTAGAGCTGCAAAGCGAGCGCTGCGAACAGCGGGGCCAGCAGTTGCCAGGCGGCTATCCCTGCTCTCACGGCTTCGCACGCTGATGCTGCTCCTAAAGCACTGAGGTGCTTCTCTGATGGTTCCTGACACCTGCAGAGCCTCTGGAAAGAATTACAACTTTATAGTGAGATACGTCAGTTACCCTACTGCCCATTCGTCTCCCTGACAAAGGTGTCTTAGTCACCGGGGGCGACTCAGTCCCTCAGTTAGGCTCCTTTAGACTCGATCGCGAGGCCCGTGAGTGCACCGTTCACGTCCCGTGACCGCCTCCACGCCGACGCGGCAGCCCCTCGCCAGAGCCTGCCCCTGCCAGCATCTGCGCCGGGCACCGATACCTGCGACCTCCTCCTGACCCCCCGTCGCCTTTTCTAAATTAAGAAACCTGTTACATCGCTTCCTTCCTTGGCCCGCGGGGTGCTAAGAAGGTCACTACCAGGATCGTAGCTTAAAGGGCTACCTACCGAGTGCTATCTTAATCCTGGAAGTACAAGAGTGGCCAGAGTTCATAAATGGCCTGAGCAAGCGATTATGGTCTGGATTTATTTGTGATTAGACACTGTGATGGCCCTCTCTGACACTGGGGCTCTTTTCTAAGAACACAGATAGGAAATTTCATACAGCCAGTTTTTGTTGAGTTACCTAAGGATGCTCTGTCCTCGCACAACAGGACACTTCCAACCCTGTATGGGTGAACTCAATAACAGGTATTTCTGTGACCTCTCTGCATTGCCAGAATAATGGGCATTTTCATCAGCCTTCCTAGTTCTCCAGAGTTACTCTCAATGCTCTTCTCCAATTGCCTGAATGACAGATATTTTCACAGCTTTTTCTGCAACCCCCAAGAAATAGGTAGTTTCACAGCTCCCTCTGGAATCAACCTTTATTCTGCGCACTCCCAATAATTGGAGGGAGAAGTGAAAAGCGAAAAAGCAAATAATCAACCGGCAACGTTCAAGAGTTCAGAAGTCCTGTGAAAATAAAGAACTCGCAGATTGAAGGAGGTGCTGCAGTTCAAGCCCTGCAGTCTGTGCACGCAGGATAAAAGACACTTTCCTCCACTTACAGTAAGTATCCTGTACAAAAAGAAGGCTCCATAGTTTAAAGCATTGTTTAATACGCCAACAGCCAAAACAAAACTTTGAAAAACTTCTGGCTATGCTGTTTTTTGAAAATATCCTGAATATTAAAAAA
Organism: Phalacrocorax carbo; assembly: GCF_963921805.1. NCBI lineage: Eukaryota > Metazoa > Chordata > Aves > Suliformes > Phalacrocoracidae > Phalacrocorax > Phalacrocorax carbo. The sequence continues at coordinate 15,722,190 of NC_087526.1, read as the reverse complement.
ATAAGGTATTCCTTCAATACTGCTGAATCCCATAATTTCATTTGCCAAGTTAAATCCTGGTCTGTAGAATTAGGGCACAATAGTTCTCCTATTCATGCAGAAAAGGGTTTTTAGCCAGCTCATTTGTTTAACATATCTCTATGTCAGAATTTTTCAGTCCTACTTTGTGTCAAGATATTCTCAGTACTACTAAGGGAAGGTACAACAAGCTGGAAACAGAAAATGGTTTTAGACAAGTCATAAGCAAACCAAAATTCCCTTTCTCCTTCAACTGCCTGATTTTGGCTTGAAAAAGTTCACATGAACCTTTACCCTTCTGTTATTTGGATTTTCCTGGATTAGATTTCTAAATAGGGTAAGAAGCGTAAAACTCTTAGATCCTTATTTTCTGTACATGATACCTCCTGCAGTCCACCAAGCGAAAGCAGAGCTCCTACTCGTATGATAAGAAGTTTTGCCTCATCACATTTATTTTTCCTCCCTCCTATACAAGTTCCCAAGGAAAAACCCAACCACGATACCAATTAAAACAAATGTGTTACACCAGAACAGTAAACCCTGCCGAACTGGAAACCGAGGACCTGCTTTTATCCATCTGCCTGGGAACCGGAGGGAAAAGTCCACTGCTGAAAACATTACACCGCTCCATCTTCATGCCAGGAATTGTGCTTAGTACAATTATGCCCTGAAATCTTCGTTCACCCTCTAATGAGGCAAACTCCAGGTTTTATTCCCCTAGAGCGCCATTACTCCGTTCTTATTGAAACAAAACTCCCCCCAAACCAGGGAGAGATCTCCCAGCTCAGGTCTTCATTGACTCCATTGCTCAGGAAGCACAGCAAGTTTCTAACAGCCACAGCGATTCCCAGACCAGCATTTCCCAATACTTAGGTCACGCTGCCACTTCAAAGAGGTGCTTTCGGCTCAGCCTACCTGGCTAAGCTGGGTCTGGGGGATGTTAAAGCTCATGTCCTGGCACTTTATCTTCCTAAACTGCAGCCTGAGGACACTGCTGTACTTTTTGGGGATGAGGGAACTCTTTTGTCCTGATCAAAGCACTAAGAAACACAGCCCCAGTTTGCTGGTGTTCAAGGAAATACCAAGACTGTGCTTTCTCCCAGCCCATTTTCAAGAGGATGCTCTGCTTACCCTGTGGCAGAGGCGGTACCAGGGTTTTGATCAAGCTCTGGGCACCCTCCCTCGCCGCAACACCAGCTCTGCAAGGCATGTGACTGCCCTGAGCGTGATGTCTCCCACCCACAGCGCTTCTCCCCAGCTTCTCTTTGCAACCTCTTGCTCTGGGGCATGCACCAGGCGAGTCAAGGGCAGAGTCCACCTCTACGTTACCCAAGAGTCATGCTTGTAATCACATTCACTCACAACAAATGGCAAACAATTTTTAGAAGAAATATAAGCAATGAATCAGAAATTAAAACATGCCAAAACCCCAGTGTGTCCAAAACAATCACAATCTGCCCGTTGGGGTGCAATTAAAGCAAACCCATTTCTATTACGAACAGTGCACAAGGGAATGGCAGATTCTCAGCACATCCATCGACCTTGGACGCCTCGAACACTTACACCAGGCCAGGATGAGGCCACTTTCAGCAGGCTCAAAGAGAAAACCCTCAGCCTGAATCTAGAATGAAGCCTGCTCATAAAATTCAGCATCTGAAGCAAGGTGCCCTTGCTGCCCCGAATCTCGCTGCCGAGTCCCGCCTCACGCAGCAGAACAGCAGCAGCCAAGAATTGCAGGGATGTCTCCTATTTAAAAATACCTCAAGACACAGTTACTTACCGGGACTGGTGTGGGCACTTGGGGTTTATCAGTCCTTCCCGTCACTGGTCTGGGAGCAGAGGCAGCACCCCTCTGTGGTCTCAGCTTCACCCTGCAAGAATCAGGACATGGGGTTTTTTCCTAGTTGTGGTAAGCAGATAATCCAGCACTTTCTAACCCTCGGCAGAGAACGGTACGCTGTACTGGAAAGAAAAGCTGCTGGCTGGTTGTCTGTAAGGATCAGACCTAGGACTTTCTGCACTAAGACTCTGAGCTGCTTAGCAAGGAGCTCAAACTGGAGCAGTCAGTTGTGTTCGCAGGGCTGAATCCTTGGGATAGCTGCTGGGGGGGTGGTCTGGATCAGCTCGGGCACGAGAAATCCCACAAGAACTGCTACCTCGTGTTAACGCTTACAGAGAACAAGGTAACCAGCAGACAGAGGTGGAGAGGGATTTTTGGTCGCAATGGTTGGGATTTGTTAAGGGAAAACAGTTTCTTCAAACTGAAGTATCGCAGAGTAAACCAGAAACATTTTCATTATTTTAAATTTCTTTCGTGTTTTGAAAAGGTATTTTGAAACTGAAGATCTTGCTTTGGGTCAGGCTGACTTGACTGAAAACGTTTTGTTTATGGAATTGAAGTGTTCAGCTTTAAGTCAGTTCCTCTGGGTCCCCCTAAGCTGCCATGACACCTCCTGGGACTTTAAATTAAGGTGCTTTCCCTTCCCTGCCGTGGGCTGAGACACCTGGTGAGACTGCACGCAGTGCACTGATGTATCTCCCTGAAAGACCTGCCAGGTAGAAACACAACCAGGGCGTTACAATTCGGAAGTGGGTGCTATAAGACTCGCTATAACACTTTTTATGTTGGGCAACGTGCAGATGCCTGCCAGCCAGGCACAGTCAGCTGGCGAACGATGCTCCTCGCAGGGAAGGCTGCTGAGCATGGTTGCATATCCCGTAAGGACTAGGCTAATACTTTAGAGGTGGTGTGTAGGTCCCATCAAGTCCTCACTCCCCTGCAGCCAAATGCACACCAAATCTTCCCCCGTCCTGGCAAGATGCTGTGGTTGAATGGATGGGAGGTAACGAGACCTCCTCTGTGCTCTCCAGCCCCAGGCTCTGGGACAAGGACACACACAGCACACACGAGCTCACAGCCTACATAGTCCAAAGCTGACAGGAATGGGATCCAGGTCTCCATACTCCCACTCCAGTGCCTAAGCCATTAACAAGATCAGCGATTTAAACCCATTCCTTCAAATCAGCCCTCTTGGGCTAGCAATTATCTACAACAGAGGCAATAAATCACCCTGAGATTCCCGCTCTGCTTCCTCCACCCTCCTCAAACCGCTGATGATTCCCACCTCCTCCCTTCCAAGCAATGTCTCCTGAGTAACCATGGCTTTTATTGAGAGACCAATACATTTTCCACCCTGCTCTGTGAAATACTCAGATATATGGGCTGCCTGATCCCTGGGGAGGGCAGGAGGAGCAGTCAGGGCTCCTGCCAGTCATCATAAACATTAGGGTGAACAGTTAGTTCACCCACCCAGCCTGCCGGGAGAGACCCCCTGTAATTAGAGGCTCAATTCACTCTCAGTTATGCCACAGCATTGCAAAAGGTCAAACTAGAATGAAGTTTTTAATTAAAACTGAGGAAGCACTAAAGAGACAGAGAAACGAAGCACTGGGCTTCAACTAACAATGAGGACACACATATCTAATGAGCTGATCAGAGATGACATGCTGGCTTTCGCAGCAGAAGCCTCTGCATGCTCTGACAGTGTACCGAAGGGATAATCCCTCCTGCACAGGGATTTAAAGCTCTGCACGAAAAGGCCACCATAGTGACAAAGGCTAAGAGCAGGAGACGCTGCCACGTGGTAATGTTTCCCATCATCCGAGAACCCGATAAAGCATTCCAGATAATGAACTTCCCAGTGCTGTTTCCTCAGTTCCTCTCCATTTCAATGGACCTGTCATTCAAGTTTATTGAGCCTCTACAGAGATCTGGCAGCATGTCTCAGAAGTTCAAGTGAATATGTAAAGTACTGGAATCAACGACGAATGCAGCAATGCCTGAGAACAGGCCTTCATGCAGAAAAGGTGCAGAAGAGGGGAGAGACTAAGGGAAACTCCAGGCCAAACCATGTCTGAGCTGAGCCCTGAACATCAAAACTCTCAGAGACACTGGGGATATGGAAAATCAAACGGCTCATGGCCTCCTCTAATCATATGTGCTAGAGTCCTGAAGGGCTCTACTTTGCCATTGCTTGGACAGAACAGGGCAGATGGAGAATTACAGAAGCAAATCCCAGTAAGGAAGGAGGAACAGAGGTTCCCCCTGAGATCTGGATGAAGTTCTGAATGTCTTCCCCTATCGTCCTCCCAAACTTACCCAAATGCCTCAACCGAGGCAAAACTGCTTACCTTGCTCCTAAAGCTTCCTGCTGACAAGAACAACTCAAAATTGTCCGAGGGGAGAGGAAGTATGAGGGGCAGAGGGACACGGTGCATCAAAGGGCATCAGAAGCTCCGAGCTCTGGTCTTGGCTCCACTCTGCACTGGTGCCTCTTTGAGGCCATGGTCAAATTTCTGCATCCCTTTGTGTCCCTCGAGATGTTAAGTTAGATCCAGATGGGGTTTATCAAAGCTGACTGATAACCTGAAGGAGAAGTTATACAGGCGGCATTGAAAAACCTCACCACTAGCAAGATCAAGGGAGCTGAGAAAAGGAAGTCCACCTCTGCTGCTCCATAATCCCGCTTTTCCCAAACGTACAGCTACACGAAAGACCAAGCTGTCCTGCTCTTATACCAAGTTCCTCTTCACTGCCTGAGTCCTAATGAGTTCAGGCAGCAGGAGCAGCAGACTCCAGCCCTTGCAAGGCTGGAGTCAGTCCAGTGCACCATCCTGTGATTTTTCTAGAATCACTTCAGCCCACAATGCAAAAGTGAAGAAGGAAGGAGGCAAGTACCCTGCCAAAATACAACATCATCTTTCAAACAAAGTAACTGTGCTAAAATGTGCTGGTTTATTTTCACTCTGAGCTCCCAAAGCATTTCCCTTCTCTCCCTGAATGATAACAGGCATAAAAATTAAATATAAATTCTCCAACAAAAAGCGAAATGCACTGAAGGGTAATAAATCACAGGGGCTGGATGGCATTCAGAGGAAGTTGGGGGAAGGAATAAAGGATGAAATAGTGTAGATACTGACTAAGATATATCATAGACCCTTAAAAGCCCAAGACTCATCCTCAGGGCAGGGGACTCAACACAACGGGCTGAATTTTGATGAAGCAGCAAAGGGAACTTGCCCAGCAAAGCGGTGGGGTTGGTACACAGCGCTTGCCGCCCTGCAGGGCTCAGAGCACAGCAAATGTCACCCCAGCACCAGGTGCGGTTTCCACCCCCACCTCATACAGGGATGAAGGCCCTGATGAAAACATCTTCCAACTTCCCCAGAGCCACAGCTCTGTACCAGTTGCTAACCGCCGAGGTCAGAAGACCTGCAAACAGAAAGTCTGTGCTGGGGGTTTCTGACATATTTTGTACAAAAGAGATGTGCCCTTCTTGCTCACCCAAAGGGCTTGCAGGGATGTACCCACGGGATTTGTGCTGCCCCTCCTTCTCCCCAGGGCCATGTGCCAAATGCAAGCCATTGCACTGGCACTGGGATCAGCTGGGGACTCCAGAAGAAGTAAAGAGGGACCAGCCTGGTGCTGCAGTGGGGATATACACATTTCCAAACAGCAGCTATCACAGACTGGATGCTCTCTCATCTGATGACCTGAGGTTCTTACATCGGCATTTCCAGTAACCTGAGACACTCCCCAGGGTATCACAGAGAAGCACAATGTTCTGGAAACACTATATATCAGCACCAGTTTTCTCCTAATAAACAAGATCACCTTTAATTTTGCAGGCGTCTCCTACTTCATTAAAGATCTTGCTCTCCAGGGGTTTCCTGCTCAACTGGGCAGGAAGTGAAAAGACAGAAAATGCAATTTAATTGGGGATGAAGCTTCATCTTTACACTGCCTATCAAAATTATGTGTCATTTAAAAACAAGCATGGAGCAGGTGTGAAGTGGCACCAGCTCCCATGCACATAAAAAAAGGTTGAGACCAGCAGCACGTCTCAGCAAGAACCGGTGTAACCTGAAAACTCCTTTTCTCTTCGCTTTCTTTCTTCCTTTGCTCTCTCAAACTTCTCAGAAAAACGTCCTTTAGAAATGGGAGAGAAGAAACGGCGTCTTTGCAAAGCCACGTGCTTTGAAAGGAAGAGAAGGTCATTTCAGCATCACGTGCTGGGACACAGCGAGAGTCGCTACGAAATGTGGGGCAGGGCTGGTGCTGGCAGCGGGGGCCGGCGAATGGACAGCGTAGCCCACGCCTTCCTGCGACTGAGGTGATAGTGCCAAACCTGCTGCCCCTGCTTCTTCCTCTCTGGGTATCACCTGGCCTCCCCCTGCCACCCTGAATAAGACGCCCAGCTGGGTTTGATGCTTGCACTTGCCTCATGCACCACTATGGAAGTGGCCTCAAAGCGCTGAAGTTTGCCCTACGAGTTGAGTTGGGTGGGAGAGGATTTCTGCTTTCCCACAGGTCACCCAGCCCCTTTCTCCATGCTCCAGCACCAGGAGGAACAAAGAAATGAACTGCTTTTGTTGAGTTAATATTGAGGGTTTCACTGCACCCTCTGCAGAGAGCAGAACCGAGGAAGAGCAAGGACAGCTCTGCAGATGGGTTATGCTGCTTGTTGGATGGGAAAGGAGACCTGGAGTTCATCTTCTAAGTTGCTAGGGAGTCTCCACAGGACTTAGAGCAGCTCAGTTGGCTCAAGCCTCCCCAGAACAGCTTCCACCGCTGAGGTTTTTCCTTCTGAGGAAGCCCAAACTCACCACGTGTAGCCCTCCGTGCTGAGATCTTCTCCAGCACGGGTCTTCCACGCAGGCTGGGAGCTTGGACCTGCTTGTGCCCCGGGCTCTCGTCTGCACAGCGGTGGTTTCAGCACTCGTCCGCCCTCCAGGGCCCTTCCAAACTCTGCCGGTGAGAGTTCCACCCGAGCACCAGGAGAGACTGGCAGGAAGCATGGAGAAACCAAGCCATTTGACTTCAAAACAAACACAGAGCAGCTCCTGCTCCTGCTTGGCTGGTCTGACACAACTCTCAGTTCCTCCTGGAAAAGAGATGCCTCAAACGTGATCAGAGCAGAGATCACTACCCTTTGTGCCTTTCTGGATGTTATCAGTAACACCCTGGATTTAAATAGCACCTATTTTTCTAACAAGTGCCTTTTCTATACTTCCAACCATGAGAGATAAAACAGGGAGGAACTCCATTTAATTGATGTGCTTTAATTAGTTGCCTTTCGTTGTCAAAGCCCTGCTCTTATATTCTGATGCAAATTCACAGCCTTTCATTTTAAGCAATACGTCAGTTTGGCTTTAGTCTTCCAGTGATCCTTTAATGTCATATTTTCTCCCCAGTGAATCAATATTCAGATCCTCTAATTGGAACTTATCTGCTCATCCAACCTTGGGCTAGGTTTGTTTAGCAGCTGAGCGTATCAAACAGCTTTACTGACTGAACCAGCAGAGCTGAACTTTGCACAGTAGCTTTTAGGCAGAGATGCTGCCCGGGGCGTGCGCCAGGAGCCGGCTCTGCTCCCTCCCCTCTCCCACACTCCCCCCCACGGTCCTGCCCCACCAGCCACGCAGCTCCGGAGGCACAGGTGGCTGGTAGCAAGGCATGCCTTGCCCGAGGCACGCAGAGCAGAATATTTTCTGTAATGGAGATATGAAACCCCACACCACGTCCCGGCGCAGGATGGGATCAGGGACAGGTCAGTTTTCATGTTCCACTTCAAGGGGCAAAGTTACAGCTCCACATCGCTCCTAATTTTAAATCATGACGTCTCCATCGTCTGCCTGTAAATTCTCTCATGCTGCCAAACGGTCACCAGGCCAGTTGGAAAGCTGTTTTTCACAACCTTGCTGCCTCCTCCCACCAGGAACATACTGACAACAAAACTAATCTGCGGCCAGCAGGACTGCAGGTTGCAGACGGGACTGGCCTTTAAGGTACCAGCCAGGAATTCAAGAGATTCAGGAGCGGTTCCTGGCTCTTCCCCAGACTCCCCTTCATGACCTTGGGCTCCAGCTCTGTGCCTCAACCTCACCTCTACTAACTGAGGCTAATAACGCTTCCCACAGTTGGTCATGCACATAAATCCATTCACGTTTAGGAAATAATCTATTACAATGGGCCCTTTAAGAATAAAACTAGGTCCTTTTTCCTTTGCATCACCCCTGGCTTCAGGGGAATGAAGCCAAGAACAACCGTAACCCGCTATATCTAGGGCTGGGCTTCTTACAAGACTTGTGCATTTGCTGAATAACCTCCTGGAGTCCAAGCTGAGCCAACTGCACCAACTGTTTGTGCTGGAGTTTAAGAGGGGGCTATGAACTGGCTCGCAGGGGCACGGACCTGTCGCGCAGGTGGCAGCACAGCCTGTCTCAGTCAAGGAGGACTGATCACACCTTGATGAGCTCGGCATCTGCAGCCATCGATAAAGAAAGCGCAGCGAGATGATGATCCAGTGCTCAGCTCCGGGATCTCCTCCCATCACCTGCTGCCAGATAATGGCAATAATTATTTCTAAGGAATAGCTGCTGCCCAGCACTCTCCCTGAAAAAAAACCCAAGACTTTCCCAGGTGGAAGGGCTTGGCCCACAGGGTTTCCACTCAGAGCAAGGAGGGGGTTACCATTGACTGCTCAAGTACCATCCCTTCTGCCCCAGGATTTTACCAGGCTCTGAACCAAATTGCTTGATAAAAAGCCTTCAAGCCAACATGCTGCACCTACACACCTGGACTGCTAATAGCACCACTTGGAACTGCATTTCCAAGCCCTGGTGTGCTCCACACCATGGCTCGGGTAGCCAGTTACTCCAGGGCAGAGGGATGCAAACTGCTCCAACAAATGTCCACCCCCGGCCTGAAGCAGCAGGCCCAGGGATGCCCCACAGCTGGAGGAAGGTGAGGAGGGGGTTAACTCCTCACTCAGCTTTGTTTTGTCATCTGGACCAAGGAAATCCACCACCAGTGAATGGGCATCCAGGGACCATCATTATTTTTTAAATTAAATTAGGGATTGTAGAGCACTCCCCCACCCCACCCCAGTCCGCAATGTGACCGTGTGCAGCCCCTGAAGCCCGAGCTGCTTTGCTCCCCATCACTTGCCCAGCACTGACACTGCCTGTGGCAGCAGCCAGAGCACGCAGAGACCCATCCCTACCTCTGGACATCCCCAGAGCATCCCAGCTCAGCCACCCTCCGAACCCTGGGAAGCTGGGACAACCCCAGCTCAGAAACAGAATAAAAAACAGCTCAACATCCCCAGACAGCAATGGTTCTTCCCGTCTATAAAACAAAGAGGGGCTCAGCTGCCAGGGCAAGAGGTGTCTGCTGAAGCACAGTGCACCGGGACCCCCAGAGACAGAGGGAAAGGAAAGGGAAACCCTAAGCCGTCTGTCAAAACTTCATCAGTGGAGATAATTGGTTTATACAGACTTATCCCTGCACCCAATTATCAGCTCAGTTTAGTGTTTGATTTTACACGACTCTGGTCCAGCAGAGCTGCTGCTGTTCTGCTTGATTCTGCCTCTCTCCCTCATTTATGTATATATCATCCAGTCCCTAAATAATTTTTAATAGCTTCTTTACTCGCATGCCCTCCCGTCTAATTCCAGCACCATGAGCACAAGGCAGGTTGCAGATATGAAGAAGCTGACATTTCTCGTTTGAGTAATTTGCACTGGATTTCTTGCCTGCTTGATGTAGTCATTTTGTTCTCTGTGCTGATATGACATTAATTATTGTTAAATATTCTTATCTATTACATACAGTTCTGTTTAGATAAAGGTCAGTGCGTGAACCACTGACAGTGCTTGTTGCTGCCATGCTCTAAAGCCAATTTGTCATTCTCTCCCTTCAATACTCTCATCTTAGTTTCAGACCATTTTTTCCATTAATTCAGGCACAGCAGAGAGCCATTAAAAAATGCAAAATATCTCAGCTGTTCAGATTGGCACTCAGATAGGAAATTATTATCTTAGGTAGCACCAGTTGCACAGGGAGATCGAGTAACATTGCCCATGCAAATCCAGCAGCAGCCTCTTGTTAAGGAACTCTATGGCTGTCCCCCCAAAATACACACATATTTCTGCTTTAAAGCAGAAATTAGCTATACCTTGCATAGCATGGTATGCTCCCAGCCTAGGTTGCAGTGGGATAACAGGATAAGCCCACACCACCCTCTCTTGGCAGAGGACAAGAAGGGCAAGCTCAAGGCATCATCACCAAACCTCCCAGAACGGAAGCATGTGGCAGCGTGATCAGACTTCCCTGGGACCTGGGGAGCACCTGGACTCACGTGAGCCTGCTCACACCAAGCAAAACCTATGCCTGCGTCTGCTCAGTCTTGCTTTTTATCACTCTGACCAAATAAATCCCCCCCGCCACCCCAGCGTCTCCCCTTCCATGATGGCATGTGCGATGTAGGAACGGGGATGTAGGGGCACCCGGATGGGATTCACCCCCATACCCCACCTGCCTCGGGGCACCTTGATGGGCCCAAAGAGCACCTCCGTAGCACATCACGAGTACTGGCGCTGCAGGCTTGCTAGATGTCGGAAAGCAGCCTGTGACCTTGAGTGGCTCTCCCAGGGGAGAAGGCGGTCATTCAATCTTCCAGGGACACACGTCAGTGCGGCACAAACAACAGACTTCAGGACATTTAGTGTGCAAGAGGGGAGGGCAGGCAGCCGTCACAAATCCTGGGTCATCTTACACCGGCCGCCACCAGGACGAGGAGCGGAGCTGGCAGCCCCCAATGCCTTATAAAACCTACTTTACAGCTCGGCTGAAGCTCACGCACTTTTATGCCTCCATCCAGCAAAGCGCTTCAGCACGTACTTAACTCCAAGCACGCAAATAGCCTTAATTACATCAAGGGAGCTGTTCAGATGCTTAAATTGAAGCCCATGCCTAAGCGAGCAGAGTGAGGACTTCGGTACGGGGAGTGGGAGCGAAGAGGAAGGCAAGGAGCTGAGCCTGCAGCCCGACAAAGCTGGTGATAAGGACCAGAGCAGGGATGCTCACACGGGGCAGGGGACTCCGGAAGCAGGACTAGGTAAATGTAAGGGCGCAGCTTGCTGAAAAGGTGGATTCTCTTGCATGAGTGGAAAAGGATGCAAAGGCGGATTCAGCATGACTGAAACCATCACGCAATAAGACACGCTCGTTTCAGCACTCGCCAAATGAAAGAACATTTGATCGCTTATTCAAAGTGACATACAATTTTGCATTGTGCTAAATAATTTTATACTTCTAAATGAAAGAATAAACTCCCAAACTTGTTCATCTCTCAGTAAAATACAAATACTGCATTTTGATGAATGTAATAAAGTGGGTTTTTTTCTCCACTACTTTATCTATGAATAGAAGGGGAAAACATGCTGGGCCTCCTCAGTTCTAGACTCAAGGGAACAAAGCGTGGTTCACACCATGCTGAACCTGCCCCAGCCTGAGGATACCAGACTTCTCATGCAACTGGCGCCTGCGTGTTCAGTCTTGAATGAGCACACAGTGCGGTTCCTGCTCCGTGCAGGCCTGCAGATGCCCAGAAATGTGCTACCACCAGCTATTCTGATGGAGACAGGGTGCAGGGCAGAAGTTTCAGTCTATACCCGACCCTCAGCATCTGGAGGGTCCTGCCTTGTTACCAACCATGGAGCTGGTCTGCACACAAGGGCTCCTCTACACTTAGCATCTCCCAGAGAAGACATTCTTCCCCATCCTTCCTCAAAGACTTATTCAGCAAAACCATCAATAAACTCCTGGGCAAACAGATATTCCTGGCTCAGTTCCTCAGCTTAGCTACACCAGTGTGAGTGGGAGGAAACTGCACTGCCACCCTCCCCTTCTCTAACTCAGGACTCAGAGAAGGGCGAGAGCTAGCTTCACACGTTTAGAAGGGTATGAGAAAACCCAGGTCCTCTTCAGGTTTGGGAACAGGGTGTCCTGCAGCTAAAAATACAGAGACAAGCCAGTAAGTCAAGGCTAGCAAGAGGCATTGGTAGGGTGACCGAAGGCAAAAACAGAGCCTGTTTATTTATCTAGCCACTGATTATCCAGCAAGAGAGACTGAAACCACCACACACATGCTGCCTGCATGATGGACAGGCTCCTGCCAGCTGTAGGAGTCCAATTTCTCATGCACAGGGATTCCCTCTCCCCTTCCCTCATTGCAGGCTCATGCCTTTCTTTCAATTATTTTTAGCTGCAGCACAAAGCAGGGGAACGTACAGGAACAGAGGGAAATGGCATGGGATGAAAAAACACTACTCTGGTAAAGGCTCTCCCCCCTTGCCAACACAATAGGGAGCTCAGGATCTAAGCCTCATCAGGGTCCGTGCTCAAATCTGTCCAGAGTTTGTGGGATCTAAGATGAAAATCTCTCCCAGAGGCTCTGTCAGCAGCTTGAGTTGGGTGGGAGACGTCCTATGCTTGGTGCAGGACTGGGCTGCTCTGTGCTGCCTGAAGTGCTCCCACTGCACCTTCCTCAGGCATCCTGCCCTGCACCAGACCTGGGCATCTGCTGCAGATGGGCTTTGGTTCTTCATCAGCCCAAAGGGCCGGAGCTCCAGGGAAAAGGTCCATTGCCAAAAGCAGCGAGGTGGCACGGCTGGCAGACGGCAGCCCTAAGGGGCAGGGATAGTCCTTGAGCCCACTCTGAAATAGCCACGTCCCAGGTAGCTCAACCAGCCTGCGGGTGGCCCACGGTTGAGAAGGCTCAAGCATCAGCCACACAGGAAAGAAGTGTCCCCCAGGACCTGGGCAAAGGGAACAGGCAAGCTATTTGGGTATTAGCCTTGCCCCATGCAGGTGCCTTTGCCATCATGAGAACTGTGTCTTCACCAAAAATCCTTCTCTACAAAAAGGCAGGAAGATGCACATATGCCTGAAGAAATAGTTTTGCTGCATTTGGCACAGCATCTCTCGCAGTCCGGTTTCTCTGCAGCAGCTGCTGCATGTATAACAGCGTATACCGGTACACCAGTGCGTCCCAGTGCACATCAGGGGTGACCATCCTGAAGTTAAACCGAGATGGAAGTTGCAGTCTGTAAAGCTTTTCTTCTTCCCAAAGATCTTCAAGCCTAAGAAAAAGTGTTGCAAAAGGCCATGACAAGATTAGGGCGTTCTCGGCCTGATTTTGCTCCTATCTTGCTCTCAGAGGAGCCTGGGCAATCACAAGGAAAGCCTGAGAACAGAACAACAGACAAGACCCAGGGGAGAGCTGCTTGGCAGAGTCCTTTTTTTTTTTTCCAGTAACACCTGCAAAGTTTCATTTACCAAGGTTAAACAGTTCTGTGCCAGCGCCCGGCAGGTGTCGGGAAGCAGCAGCTGAGGGACAGCAGGGAAGACAAGGCATCCTGCTCACTGTCAGCATCATTTAGAAAAGCAAACCCTGAGCACTATGTGGTCTGAGGACTAGGTGGACTCAGAAGTCTGGCCACGAGCAGCAAAAGGTCCTGCTGAATTAGCTGTACAGAGCAATGCATCAACAGCCAGGGTATCCACAGGGTATGATCTATTACCCATGACAGACACTTATGACTTAACAATGCCCAGGCTTAACTGATGCAAAGGACAAGTCACCTTCTGCTGGCGACTGAACCCTCAGACCCATTTCTGTAGTGAGGCTCACGTCCTTCCCACAAGCTTTGAGGTCAGCAGGGGAGAAACCAATAAAGCATCTCTATGGCCTGAGAAGATGTCAGGTCAACCCTTTCTCTTGGGCCACCCCTTTCCGGCACCCAGGCACAGCCAGCACTTTGTACCTCCACAGAGAAGTGTCCTCTGTAGAGCATTGTAGGTGTTACAGCACGGGGGAGGCAGGTCCTGCTGTGGTGATGCTCAGCAGGGTACAAGGTGCGCAAGAGTGGGGGTCCAAGAGAGCTCTGACCCGAGGTCACAGCTTGTGCCGGTGCCAGCGTGCCAGCTCCCAGGGCTGGGGTCCCTCCCTGCCTGAATCAAGAAGCGCAGCACAACACGATCCCAGCACCTGTGGGCTTGGGCACCAGCCCTTCTGGCAGGGAGAGCATCCCCTCTGCCCCCAAAGTTGTGGCTGGATCCCCCATTTCTAGCAAACCCACCTTGTACCCACCTATGTATCACCTCTCACCCAAAGCCCGATGGGCTGGTTAATGCAGAGGCTGCCTGATCTCCCTTCTCCTCGTGTCCCACCTGAGCTGTGCGGCCGCGTCATGGTTTAACCCCAGCCAGCAACTCAGCCCCACGCAGCCGCTCGCTCACTCCTCCCACACCAGTGGGATGGGGGAGAGAATCGGAAGGACAAAAGTAAGAAAACTCATGGGATAAGAACAGTTTAGTAATTAAAATAAATAATAATAATTAAAATAACAATTATATTGTAATGAAAAGGGAAACGACAAGAGAGGACGAGCAGCAAAACCCAGGGGAAAAAGCGATACAACCGCTCACCACCCGCCGACCAACGCCACCAGGCCCTGAGCCGCAACTGCGGCTTCCCCCGCCAACTCCCCCCAGTTAATATCCTGAGCACGACACCATCTGGTATGGAATATCCTGTCGGCCAGTTTGGGTCAGCTGTCCTGGCTGTGCCCCCTCCCCTCCCGGCTTCTCGTGCACTCGGCAGAGCACGAGAGGCTGAAGAACAGTCCTTGACTGGCACTACTTAGCAACAACTAAGACGTCAGCATGTTATCAACATTCTCATCCAAAACACAGCACTATACCAGCTACTAGGAGGAAAATTAACTCCATCCCAGCCAAAATTATGACAGACTGCCATCAGCATGCATCCGCAGCCCACCTGCTCCGGCCGGGAAGTGAAACACCCCCCGCCAGTTCAACTCAGGGGAGGGTTGGCAGGATACAATGATCCACATCAGAATTTAATTTGGATTCCAGAGCTAATACTTGCCAAAGTGCCGCGAGTGCTTCTGTGACAAGTATTTGATGCCTCATCCAAAATACACTGCTTACAGCAATGCCATGAAGGCTTCCTAAGGACTTGCAGAAATGCAGGCTGAGATGCACTGAGCTCAGGGCTGCGCAGCCTCCAGCCCGTGGGGCTTTGCAATACCACGTCAGCAAGCTCCGCAAAATAACCGCGGGGAGTTCAGAAACCCCAAACACACACATATATCCAAGTATTTAAGTAAAGAAACAAGATGGGAGGTTTGCTTTCTTGGTTGCAAGTTAAAATGGTTGCAGCTGTCAGAGTCTGGCTCTTCTCAGCCAGCATAAACAAGCAAAATGCTGACACCAAGATGCACCCATTAAAAACACCGTGGAAGCACCAAGAGGAGCCTCTGAAACTGGCCATATGCCAGGCTAAGCTTTCCATACGGGGCTGTTCAATTCAATTTGCCTTACTTCATTAACCTCAATGGATTTACACCCGAGACCAGCACTGAAAAAATCAATTATCTGTCTATTTAACCTCACTGCCCTGGTATTATTCCCTCTGTCCCATATTTGGCTCCCCCTCTGATATCTGAATTCTTTCGGCCCTACCAGAAATTTGGGCACAGTCTGCATGCTGCAGGACAAACTTCCCGCTGCATTCACCAAGGCACAGAAAGGATGAAGCCACAGTTGCTTTTGCAAGAGCAACTGCAGCAACAAACTACTGCAAAACCATTAACAGAAAACTCCAGACGTACAAGTGCAGCCGTGCCTTCTGCAACTTGTGCTCAATTGCATAGATTAAGGTTCATGTCTTACTTTAAGGAACCATCTTCTCAGAGGAATGCTGCTGGAGCTCCTGTAAAGGCAGGCACTGCTTTAGAGCTGAAAGAAAGAATCAATAGACCAGTGCATCAGTTAGCAGAGGCCTGACAAGCTGCCTGGCTCCTGGACAGCACGGCTGGTGTTGGTTTTCTGCCCACTGCAGAGGTTATGTGCTTTTATCTCACCGCTGATGGCAGAGGCACCTGGTGGGAAAAGCGGATCTGAGAAGTTTTACAAAGCAGGCTTCCATCAGAGGGGTGCCGTCTGCTCCAGGCTTTGGTGCAGCGCACTGGAAACCACAGGAAGAGAGATCTTCAATGTGGGATAATTTCTTGTGCTACTTCGGTCTGTGAGAGCAGACCAGATCATCAGGTAGAGCTGACCTGAAAATGAAGCCAAGGTGCCTCTGCTGCTCTACCACTGCCAAGCTTCAGACACAAAATCCACTAAACCCCAGTTCAGTGGCTGCCTGGACGCTTGGCCATGATGCACCGACCATAGTCCCTCAAAGCTCTGGCCAGCTGGGAGCGTCCTTTCTCACCCCCGTCTTACACAAACACCTCTTGAGAACCTACTCACAGAAGAGCCAGAGTTTCAAATGCAGCCACACAAGACTCAGCTTGGCCACGTGGACCTCCCGGGGACGCCTCCACGAGCCGGCGCCTGCACAGCTTCAGCCAGAGCGGCGGTTATTAATTCTGTACTAAATTGGGTGGTTTGTTGTACACAAGCAATCTCTTTTTTTTAATGAAATGGGTGTATCATTATGATTAGGCATAGTAGTTACATTCAGCCTTTAATTAGATTTCTGTAATTAGAAATTTACTGAGTTATTTCACACAGTGGAAAAAATATTGCTTGGATGGGGTTATATAAGACAGGAACAGCTCTGTAACTCCAGAGTTGACTGAAAATCTGAAACAAGTTATATCTTTGATTTTGAGGCCTTCACAAGGTGTGCATAATTCTTAAATTCTGGCAGAATTTGCACGGCTAAGATAAAAATCAGAGGCAAGAGTAGGTGGAAAATACCATGACCAGTTCCCACTGGTATTTTTTTCTCCTGCTAAAGATATTCACCTGCCCAGCCAGGGTAACCAGGAGCTCGATGCTGCAGCCACGGCACCAGTCCCAGCCACCCGGCCGGGCTCGCTGCCGTGGACGGGGCCAGCAGGAGGGAATCTCCCCAAGCCACCCGCAGGGCCTGGGGACATGAGTGGAGCATCATACACCAAATGCAGAGAAAGTCATTCGGAGAAAGCCTAATGGATCAGGCGGCTTTTGCAAAAGACCAGGCAGGCGACGGGGGTGCAGACCCTCGCAGCTCAGATCCAGCTCCATTGCTGCACCAGCTGGGAAGCAGCAATGGGAAGCATCAAGTTGGTTGCCCATTTTTGGCTTGTTTATCCTAGCAAAAGCTGAGGGGCAATACAGCTGCTTTCCACAGGGGCAAGCATCAGGCCAGAAACAAAATCATTTGAGCTAAAAGAGGGACTGCCAAACAGAGCAACGGCCACAAGCAACAGACCCAAGCAATAAAGCCCTCAGCTACCAGCACAAAGCGGGTGTGCTGGCTCCCATCTGTTCTCCCAAGACAAAGCTACTGGTAAGAAAAAACCCAGTTGTTTATGTTTGGGGTTATTCATGAGCAGTTATGAGGCAGAAAAGACAGGCTCCCCAGGTTGGGTGCTCCCTTGCAGTCCTTCAAGCCAGCATACAGTATCCACCAGAGCAAGGGGCTGATCCAGCCATGCCTGCTTTGGCTAGCTGCTTTAGTCTTCAGAGATAATTTCTAGCTCCTCCTGACTGTCATGATGAACATCCAGCTGGAAGAAAAAGCTTTTGGAGTTGCACACTTGCCCTGACCATGGGATGCAACAGGCATGAGGCTGCCATGTAAGAAATGCTTTTACTTATTTCTTTAGGAACTAGGGAGAGCAACATTCAGGTGTCCTGGAATTGGTCAAGCTTAAAACAAGCAGCCATTGGCATTGCTACTGATATACAAGTTAGTCCTGCCAGCCAGAGGTTTCAAATAGAGGGAAAAAATATGGGGTTTTCAGGTTTTGTTTGCTTGTTTTTGTCTTATGACATTTCTGGTCAGAAGAGAAAAAAATTCTCCCAGGTCATTTGCACATAAGTACTTTTGTCCTGCCGTCAGATCCTATCACCTAGGTGGAAAAAGAGGACATTTTTTCCAAACAAATGCGGTATTTGCTTAGGGTCCAGCTATGGAGTGAATAGCTGTATTTATGTATATATCTTGGAGCCTGTGTGTATGTGTGCACATGAGAGAGTTCCCTCATAGCCTTCTGTCAGAAACATCTTATTACACTTCATCTCAGCACTGCCCTTTCAGAAACAACCACTTCTTTAGAGCAATATCCTCTCACTCTGTCACGGATCCCCAGGTACCACAGGCTTTGTAGGAGATGAGTTTACTCCGAAATCCTTCCCTCATTCCCCAAAGAAACTGTTAACAGAAAACCAGCGTAATGTAAAGTTTATCTGATAATTCTTCTTTGAAAACACCAGAACACAGAGCTTTTCTCTAAACCCACTCTTACTTGAAGGGATATTTTTAAGTTTGAAAAAAGACTTTACCTAGCCTCGCACCAACAGCAACGCTGCATAACTCAAGGCATAGTTCGCCTCCAGCCCTGCTCATACACGGATGTGGAAGGAGTGCTCCTGCAGGAGAAAAGCCAGGTCACCCTCTGAATGACCACCAAGAGCCTCAAACTCCTGCCACCAAAGAAATGGCGTTTCACTGCAAACACCCACTCTGCTTGCCCCAAAACATGGAGGGAAATCCAAGGTGGTACCACCTGCTCCTTTGCTCATCGCCTGTCAATCTGCCAATGAGCAAACACAGGAACCCTTTGGCAGACGTATCGTTCACACCCTCACCCACCCACTAAAAATGCCCCACTGACTCTCAGATGGGCTTAACTGGGTCACCGCTGGTGCAGTGCACAAGCTAAGGGAGCAAAGGATGGGATAGCAAGGAAAGCATCAGCTGGAAGACACAGGAAAGCAAAAATTCAAGAATTTTCCTCCATTTTCAGGTGCATCATGTAACAGCCCTGTAGCGAGAAACACCAACCCCATACATCTCCATACGTGTTTGGAAAGGACCTGACTCCGTGTTTGCTGATAACTCAGAGCGTTCACTGTGACTCTGGCTGCTTTCTGTCTCACGACTCCCTGACCCCTGAAACAAGTGACAGCTCCAAGCCAGGTGCTCACCTCCTCCTACCGAAACAGCCACAGGTCTTCTGCCCACCTGAGCGTCAACCGATCCTTCCAGGCAGGTGAGGAAGTACCCTAATTCTGAGTCCGCACATTGTCCATGAAGAGGGGCAGCAGCTGGGACATACCAGTGATAACCTGGCACCTCTGTCAGGCACTTGGGTACCGCCTCTCCCATTCACACTGGGAGCCGAGTGCCACATCACAAGTCCATTTTTCAGAGCCAGCACATGGTTCTCCCCGACATTCCCACATGCTCTGTAACACAGATGCTTTTAGCACTCCAGCCAGGTGGGAACGCTGAAACCCAAAGTCATTTTAATGCACCCCAAGGCAGAAAAGCATCTTGTGGCACAGCCAGGAGCAGAATCTGGACTCAGCCTACAGCATCACAGCTTAGAAAAGCTCCCCAAGCCCTTTCTTCTGTGATAGCTGTTGGCACATCACTGTACCAGGCACCTGTAACGGGCCGAGTGCTCTCTGCACCTTGAGGAAAACACCAAAAGCATGAAGCATTCAGGAAAGCAACAGGAAAATGCTCTCCTGTGAGACCTGAGCCTGAGGTTTTCCCATTAGACTATTTTTACAGCTAGGGAAATGAAGCAGAGACAAGAAATGGCCCTCAGCCACGGAGTTAGTACTGGCAAGAGAACAGCCAGCTTTACTATCAGATTTACACATGCCTACCTTACTACTCTGAGCAGTATTTGCACCTTAAGCAGCTTCTCCCACTTAAGCAGGGACAGTGCAGCACAGCCGACAGCGAGGCTTTGCATAGGGATGAGGTGGCCAGCTGGAGGCGATGGCCCACACCTCATGGTTGGGCCACAGCTGGCCAAACCGCCCAGAGCTGCTGAGAAGGTAACATGTACACTCTGGCTCGGCTCCAGCTGCGCCAAGTTACAGCAGGATTTGAGAAGAAGATGGAAGAGATAGAAAAAGGCAGCTCTAACCAGTGGAGATGACAAATCTCCTAAAATCATAGCCTTCTCCTTAAGGGTTTTTCCATTAAATTGCTTCTCAAGCAGCAAATCTGGCAGGTGGGAAAAGGGGGAGCCAGTTATACAAACAACTCATGATACAACAATAAGAGCACTTGATTAGGGAGCCCTTTAAAGAAAGCCCTTAACAGACATTTGAAGGGCCCCTACTATATGTTTGCAGTCATGTCTGGAGCTAATTTAAACACGTTTATTTGCACAACCAGGTGAGAGTCAAACCATGAAGCAAAGTCTTTTCCCTTAGGTACATGGTCCCTGCTGCTCAAACTTCTTCCAGTCCTGGTTATGGGAGTAAAACTTTTCCCCCCCACCTGCAAGCTTTCAGGCAGAACAGCTCATTTGCACATTGCAATCACAGCCCCAAGTGACTCTTAGAAACCCTCGAACTTCTCAGGCCAATCACAAATAAGCAGCACAGCTTGAATTTCAAACATTTTGTGAAGCTGAACAATTCTGAGAGCTCTTCATCAAAACCACTTGATGAACAAACTTGGGAGAAAACTCACATCTGGAGCGGTGGCTGGCACAGGGGAGGAAGCTACACCTACCAGGAGCTGCAGCGTCTGAGCACACAGGGTAGCTGCTCACAGGGCGTCATGTCTCCCTCCTGAAAACTAGCTCTCACTGAGCTTTAGGACAGTACCAAAGATCTCAGGCAGCCATCAATGAGATGAGCTCTTCTGTCTTCTTTCAAATAACACCTAACACCTTGCTCGGGATGTTTCACAAGGCAAATCTCCCACAGGCAATGAGAAACTCCAGTTTCTGCACCTCTGTTGGGTGCCCTAGTAGGCCCTGGGACAGCCAGCTCCTGTGGGTCCCAGCTGCTGGGAGGGGACCCCATCTCCTTGGGTGAGCAGGACAGGGCTGCCGACCTTCAAAGCTGCAAAGATGAGTGGCAGCAGCGTGAGTTGCAGATGTGAGTGGGAGCCTGTATCCTCTGATGATGCCAGCACCTGCGTCACTGCGCTGCACCCCAGGCGACAGGGCACCCGACACAGAAATAACATACAGCGAACAAAGTACACGTGTAGAGTAAACTGTGACTTACAAGAGAAGTTCATTTTCAATTTATTTAAAAAGCACAAATATTTCAGTTGTAGTTCAAAACTACTCATCAAAACAGTCTCTACAAAACGTGAGGTGACTGGCTTTGGGAGGAGAAAAATGGAAATTAGTTTGGAAAAAACAAACCACTGCTGAGTAATGCGTCCCAGCAGAATTCGGATCTGCACGCCTGAGAGACCTTGACCTTACACATCTGGTACACCTAGGAATGAATACTGACTATTCAAACACTCAGACTTTCAAAACTCTGCATCTCGCTGATGTCCAGCTTACCTTCTGCGTTTCCTCTGGTATAAAGTATGTTTTTTATCTGACCAGGACTGAAATAAAGGATCACGTTCACAAATTGCTTGGATTCACTATGATGTTCTAATAATAGAAACAAACATTAAAGACTTCATCACAAGCTGAAATCTGAAACAAAGGAGTTGAATTTTCAAAACAGACTTTTGAGTGGAACATTTTTTCTGTTCAACGTTTTCCCTGGCACATCTATTTTACCAAACATTTCAAATTTGATAAAGTTATTTTATGGAAAAGATCTCCTCATTCAGGGTCTCTTGACTGATTGCATGAAACGATCTTACAATGATGAGTAAGTATTGATTTACCTAAAGGTGATAAGTGGGCGGTGATTAGAAGAGGACAGCTTTTTATACACTCTAAGAGAAATGCAGGCTCCCAACAGCACGTCCCACATGGCACATAACGACAATGCCTCAGGGCCTCCAGAGTCCGTATCCCTACCAAAAATCATTGCCTTGGTAAGGTAATCTTTCAGTTGCTGCTTCAGTGCACTCAGGAATTTATCCTTTTTCTTTGGGTCTTGATTTTTTCTTTGTTGCTAACTGCACTGGAAACACACTGTCACCAGCGATTCCCATGGCTGCTGGGGGAACACTCACTACTCTAAGGTGCTGCAAAACAGCTTCACCGCTCTCCAATCTGTCTTGTCTCTTTCTAATCGCAGGATCTAGCTTGCATGAAAGCCTTACCCCTGCACTTAGCCAAAGGCAGCCTGCGCCAGCCTCCCTCCGTTCTGCAGCACAAACAGGGTGTGTTGGCAGCAGCTCCAGGATGATGGAGCCGCTGAACATCATCCAAACAGGATGAGCAAACTGAGTGTTGCTTTCCAAAGTTATGTACCGCATGGCTGATGAAGAGCCTCAGAGCTCTGGACATGCTCTGCCTGTCTGTAGGGATGTTTAGGGGGGTTACTACACCCTAAAAGGTGAAAGGGGAGAAGAGCTCAGAGGGAGGTTTTGGGAGAGATCCTTGGAAAAGGACCACTGGGACAGGGATAGAGAAGCCTGGCAAGAAGGAACCCCACAGGTCAAGCACGAGGCAGCCCTCTGCTAGCATGCTGTGAAACACCAGCCCATCCAAGCTAGGAAGACCGACTTACAACACGTTCCCAGATCTACCCCAGTCCAGACACATCTCCTTCAACTTCTGTGACAACTCAGAGACTGGACTAGGGACCTCCACAGGTCCCTTCCTACACATGACCCAGCAATGTTCACTTGCAGCCCAGAAAGGCAACCATATCCTGGGCCGCATCAAAAGAAGGATGACCAGCAGGCTGAGGGAGGTGATTCTCTGCTCTCATGAGACCCGGCCTGGAGTACTGCATTCAGCTCTTGGGCCCCCACCACAAGAAGGATACAGACCTGTTGAGGGGAGTCCAGAGGAGGGCCACAATGATGACCCGAGGGCTGGAGCACCTCTCCTACAAGGACAGGCTGAAAGAGTTGGAGTTGTTCAGCCTAGAGAAGAGACCGCTCCAGGGAGACCTTGTTGTGGCCTTCCAGTACCTGAAGGGGGGCTACAAGAAAGCTGAAGAGGGACATTTTACAAGGGCATGAAGTGATGGACAAGGGGTAATGGCTTTAAACTGAAAGAGCATAGATTTTTATTAGATACAGGGAGGACGTTCTTCACTATGAGGTTGGTGAGGCACTGGAACAGGTTGCCCAGAGAAGCTGTGGATGCCACATCCCTGGAAGCATTCAAGGCCAGGCTGGATGTGGCTTTGAGCAGCCTGGTCTAGTGGAAGGTATCCCTGCCCATGGCAGGGGGGTTGGAACGTGGTGATCTTCAAGGTCCCTTCCAACCCAAACCATTCTATGATTATTCGAGGTTAGGAGAACTGCACTGGGATGGCAGGACTTTCCTCTTGGCCATGAGATGCCTGAATGATGACAGTCCTTAGGCTGCAGAACAAAAGGCAAACAAGCAGGGAATTTTAACTGTTTGGAGATAAATGTGAATAGCTTTTCTGAAGGGCAATGAAATGTCTCCTGCCACCTAAATATCCTTCTGCTGAAAGCAAATGGGGATGACAGACCTCTGAAAGCAGCACCAGCCCCTCTCTCAGCATACCACGTGTGTTATCTTAACACAAGCCCTGCTGTAGGAATCACTGCAGCCCCCCCTCCTGGTCTTCCACATGGTTTTCCCCATGCAGTCCCCGTGAAGCAACTCAAAACTTTCACAAAATCCAAAACACGAATCACTTACAGAGCCCGTTAACTCTGTGACAGATTGTGCAGACGGCTAACATTCAGGGACGTGGTACGAATCCTCCATCACACAGCAGCGGCAAAAGCAACTCAGTGGCTCCAAATCCAGCTCGGTACTTGGATGGTCCCGTAGCTGAATCGCTCTCGCCTGTGAAGCGGCGCTGTGTGAGGGGACCGGACAGTTCAGCTGGGGTCAGCAAAGCTGTGAGGCAACTAAAGCTGTCCCCTGCTTGCTCAGCAGCCGTCAGCTGGGCAGTCCTGGCTCACTTTACTGACACACACAGTGTTTCTCCTTGCCAAGACAGATCAAGGCAGCTGGGTGCACCAAGGGGACAGCCCAAGTCACACTCCCAAACATTTTGGAGAGGGTCCTGCTTAAGCAGCACCCCAACATGAGCGTCTCTCCTGTACGAAGTATCTACCACCACTTTGAAAGATCTAACAGGTCCTGAGCTCTTTCCTTTGCCAAAGCAGCTCCTAACACCAACCCAGCTAACAGAACAGCCCCAGCACTTTCCTCATTGCTCTGCCAACACCCCAGTTTCCCCCAAACCCCCTACTTTGGGCACCCGTGCTTTGCAGACCCCTCCTCAGCACATAGCAAGAGCCAGGTATCAGCATTCACTGTGGTACGTCACACTGGGCTATGCAACCCCACACACGAACAAGAGCTTGGATCCTGGAAATATTCTCTTAAAGCGGGAAGGGAGACGCACCCCCACTGTCATCTCTGCAATGACAGTCTTGCTGTGTCCTTGCACAAAGGTGGAGATGCTACAGATTCATGGGAACACGTCACCCCCTGCTGGGTTCTGCTTCTGCATCCAGACATGCAAGACCTGCTCCATGGGGGTCCTGACACAATTCCCTCCGGAGGAAACTGACTGCCCATCACTTTTGTCTTCAGGAAATGGAAAGGGTGCTGGGCGCTACGCAAGTGTCTACGTGACTAAATGGAAGAGTGACAGCAAGATGGGGAAGTAGCTTATAGGAGAAGGTGCAGACTGCACCCATGGCTGGCTATGGCAACGGTTACTGCCTGCTGCAATCCACTCTGGGATTACCCTCACCAGCTCTGGTAACTGTAAATCTGTGCCTTTCATGGACTACAGTCACATCCATTTTCCCGGGCAGTCCTGTCCCAAGAGAAAAAGCACGCTGATATCTACTTCTGAGGATTGTGCTTGTCTTCAAATAGAAGCAGTAAATGCCTTCACCTCCCCCAGACACCAGTGGATTTTGTGGCATCCTCCAAAACGGGCTCAGCACACACTGACCCACTCCACAAGTTCTTAGCCCACTGGCTTCTTGAGCGGCTGTGCGCCAAGATACCAGGGGAGGAGATATAAGGGCCCAGCACCCCACATGCCACCGTCGCTTCACAACAGCCACGCTGGCGAGAGATCACAGCGAGAACTTCACGGTGAAGAATCAGCCAGTGCACTCATACATGGCACAGCCTAATCCAGCAAGCAGAAACAAGGCACGTCAGAGTAAAACTACTGCTCTGAATAGCATGGGGGTACGCAGAGTCAGGCCAAGGGTCCTCCTCCTGAATACAGTTACTCTTTGCCAGACTTCAAGGTCTTCCTGGCTAGGACTTGGTGGGTGCTCCTTTTGCAGATGTAGCTCACCCAACTCAAATCCTGCAGTGCAACGTACGTGCTCTGATGTAGAAACCCAGCATTGAGAGGATGAGGAAGACACTGCAACTGGCTGAGCTTCCCCATCCTGAACAGGTGGTGCCAGTGGCAGGTTCCATCTCCAAATTATCCTATTGGGCTTGGAAGCAGTCTTAAGGACTCCTCTACTGCAGGCATAGCAGACAGACTAACCGTTGGGGCAAAAGAGCATTATCGGGGCAGTGATTTACATCAGAAGACAAATCCTCATCTTCCCAGCTTGGAGCAACGGTGCTTTTGTTTGCGCTGGAGATGTGAGAACCAGAAGGCCCAGCGCGGGGAAGTTACCAGCAGAAGAACCCAGCTCCCTCAAGCATCCTTATCTTCCCACTCACCCACAGCAACTTCCCCCTTACAAAACCTCAGTGGGGCTGCAGGTGCCTGCTGAGACAGACTAAGGATTCCCACTTTCCCAGACCGATGCCAGGGCAGAGGCGGGGACATGGAGGGACATGCTGGCCTCACACTAACACTGTCTGTCCCGAGGGCTCATTAGCAGAGGCTCAGTGCCCTGAAAATTGTACTAGCTTGTGTCTGGCTTGGAGTGTGATTTTACCTAGAACACCACAACTGATCCCACCTAGACACTGCTAAGGATGCCTACAAAAAGGTTAATGCCTCTTTGCTGCCCTGCCCGCAGGCCAGGGAGGCAGCGGGTATACTCTAGGGAAGGGAGCAGGCAGGCACTGGCAGAACAGGCAGCATGCTGAGATGCTGAGCATCCTCTTGCAAAGTAGCACCCCCAAACCACCCACTGCCCAGACCTGACCCCCAGCACACACTGGTCCTGGCAATTTTACCAGAGTCCTCAGCCACCTGCTTTAAATAAGCATTTTCCTGATTTTGAAGAGAGTCATCCCTGGTTTGATTTAGCCCCGTTTGTCCTAAACCGATTCCCCATTCCCATTGGCTTAAGGGAAAAGGCAAACAGATTGGAAGAGTATTTCTGATTCATGCAGCTAAGCAGATCCACGTCGTTCAGAAAACGTAAAGGTCTTGTTGAGGCAGGAATATCAGCTTGGGATTCCCACTTCTGTGTACAGGGGAGGAGTCTTTTCTCCAGTGCCCCTGTGTTTTGGACAGGGGCAAATGAAGGCAGGACCACGGGCCTGTTTTAACTATGAGCTCCAGTTGCTAACGTGCCTGCTCCCAGCCACGACAGGGCATCACTATTCAGCAAAGAGCAGGTTCTTTCCGTGTTTGCCTTTCTGCCATTTTCCCAGAATCCAATTTAAAACAAGCTTTATTGGTACTAAAGCTGGATCATATGAAACATACTGCATAATACATCAGAGGAGAGATAGAGCCACCTGTCTTGATACAATAAATACCCATATATAGGGCTCAGCACCTATCTTTATTGCTGGCATTACACATGGCTTATCCTTCTGCCTTCGCTCCTGCTGTTAGGCTTGGCTTTTCAAAAACACCAAGGGAAGGTAGGTGATCTAATACCCTTGGTATTCATTAAGATGCAAGTGAGATGCAAGTCTATAAGCTACTTGGGCTCCGCTGAAAGTCCTGCCATTAAACATGTATCTTAAATACCATCTTACCTTCATATTATGCCTCTCACTTCAAGGGAGCCCAAGACACTTGCAAGCATGACATACACTGCCTTATCTTCACCTGCAGAGGCAGATCTGGACTGAGAAAGCGGCTGTTACTCAACATCCCCCACAGCAGTTCTGTGCTGACCTTCCCCAGAGTCACAGAAGAGGTACCACCATGGCAGCATCCCCATCACCCAGCCTGGTGTCCTAGTGTCTCTGCTGCCTCTTCTCTTGAAAAAAAACATCATCTTTTAAAGAGAAAAAGTTTCCATGAGACATTGTGCTCAGCCAAGTTGCTCAATGCATCTGCTCACCGGGCACAAAGTGTCTTCTACAAACCACCACTGCTGCAGTTCGAGGCTGGCTTCCTTCCTGGCGTGTACGGGCAGGAGGAATATCAGTTATGACATATAGCCGTTTCCCACTAACAAAAACCAAACAAAATAAAATCTGAAACCTACAGTATTTCTAGTGCATGTGGGTATAAGTTTCATTTAGTTTAAAAATGCAGCACTGGGACTATGGAAATATTTAAAGTCACTACACCTGCTTCGCTCTTTTCTGGTTTAAATGTCATGCTACTGGCCATGTTCAAGTCATACGATACAAACCGTAGTAGTTCTTTGGCATCAGTACACACCCTTGCAGGTGGACCTGCAAGATTATCTCTCTCTCCTACCACAAAATAACTTTTCATCTTTATAAACTATGGTGCCAGCTCAAAATTGGACAAAAATCAAAATGCATTAGACATTCTTCTGTGCTGGGCTGCTTCATAGATTAGAAAGTGTCAGATCGCAAGGAGGATGGATTGATAGGCACTGCTGTGCATTGACAAGGACCTGAAGGCCAGTCATGGAGTGCAGGGCTCAAAGAAACAGGAAAAAAAGAAAAAAACAGACAAAGGCTTGAGATGTTCTCTCTGGCTGCTGCACCATGTCTCCTGCAATCCAGAGAGGTCCACAGCGACCCTACCAGCTTCCTGACACCTGGGAATTATTGTCCTTATTTCTTCCCATTCATAGGAAAGATGCTTTCCACCTTACCTCTTCACAACAGGAAGAGGTTACTAAATTTGCCCTGGATCTTAAATGTCACCCAATGCTAAACTTTCTTTTCACCCAAACTGTGGCTGTAATGTCTCCTTAAAATCTGCAGCAGAGCAGAATGCTTCCCAGGGATTTTTGTGCCAGCCTCGTTCAAACCTTTCTGTGATCTTCTGCCTGTCTCATCAGTGATGCAGAAACGCCGCGGAGATGCCAGACCTATCTGTACCGTTGTCACTCCAGTCTATTAGCTCCGCAGTCTCCACTGGGTGTTTTTCCACCATGCCAGAAATAAAGTTCTGCAGATGAGCAATGCCCTTACACCATGAGCCTGCAAGTCCTCCGTGACACCAGAAAAAAAACTTCTCTGGGGCTCAGAGTGATTGTTGCCAGAAAACGGGGCAACGGCTTGTTGAACCACAGATGAATTTGCACCCACATTTTAAGTCAAGAGATCCCTGTGACTGGCAAAGCCGCCTCCTTGGCCATAAATATAAAACACGCTCACTGTAAAGCAAGAAAAGAGCATGCAAGAAACAGAGGATTTCTGGGTAGCAGACAAGCCATGGAGAGGTAACGGAGAGGAACGCGCAGAGGTGGAGCAAACGCAAGCGCTCACTCGCTGCAGCCATCTCGGCTCCTTGCCCTGCAGAGGCAGGGTACACGCAGCTCAGGAAGGAAGCAGACCTGTGGGATGCAACTCTCTAAAGTGACCACTTTACGAGGTCACAGTGAATTGTGATGGGAGGCTTTGCCCGAGTAATCCAGACTGGTCCAAGAGGACAGATCTGCGTGCAGAAGGGAAGCGATCGAGGCTCTCCCCTTATCAGAGCGCAGGCAGCAAGTGAGATCCCAGCTCCTGAATCCACAAGCTATACCTCCTCCTCTCCAACTCAGTGCTTGTGACAAGCAGAGACCTGAGCATCTGTGCGAGGTCCTGGAGCTGCTGCCCTTAATCCACCCCAACCTGTCAGCTCAGCTGCCTTGCATTCAGCCAGAGACAGGATTCAGCCCCTAAGCCTGCAATCTTTCAGTTCTCCTTCTCTTTAGGCAGTTCATAAAAGCGGCTCAGCACTTCAGATCACTTAAGCGTAACCACATGGTGCCTCATCAAGGGGTCAATGCCAGGCAAGCGCGTCAGTAAAGCTAGGAACATCACGTTATTCCCCCAAGATGCTGGGTGTGAGGCGCTCACCTGGCGATCTCTCCTTGAACATACTGCCCTCTAGTTTTACCAAATGGTGAAGGAATCAGATTCAAACCTTGCCTCCAGGAGCACAATATCTTGCCTTGATCCGCCACAGACATGGACCCCACCCCCCAAATGCACACAGAGCAGACAAAGCTTGTGATACAGCAGTAAGGACATTGCTACCGGCTCACTCTCTACATAGCAGGGCGCATCCGAGCAGCCGTGGGAGGAAAGGGCTCGGAGGGACACGGCTTGCAGAGCTTGAGGGGAGGCACTGGAAAGAGTCCGTGTGCACGTGGCTCAGCTGAGGTTCAGCTACAGCGCTGAAGGCACGCTGTGGTGCCTCAAAGCACGGGACCGCACCCAAGCACCTGAATTTCCAAGAGCAATCGGGGACGGCCGCTTACAAGCATTGGTCCTCACCAACGCGACCCCTCTGCCGAGCGGGAACTGTTCTGACAGTTCTTTTTGCAGAAACTTTCTACCGTTATTTGGCAGCAACTTTCTACACTGAAAGACCTGGAATAGCTCCAGACAGTATTTGTGCTTCTCCCATTCCCAAACTGGGGAGGGTCCAGTCTCAGTTAACATTTGGTGAGAGTGCCAAGATCCAAGCCTCTGAGCAAACAGCTTCCCCGAATTTCATATAAGAGACAGCCACCAACATTTAGCCTTTCATGAAACAGCATGTCTCACACAGTTACTTCGCAGCCCCAGGCAGCTATATGTATACGGCCATCACTCATTTTGGTCCCAAAGTCCGTGCCAAACGTCTGGCTGCTTTTCCACAAGCAAATGCTGGGCTGCGCCCTGCACCGGAGAACAGCACAGCCCTCCCGCAGGCTTCTCAGAGCACAGCAAATTAATTGGGGTATTGAATTAGTGAGGTTAGATCCAATTAGCTCCATTTGACCCAGATGCTTTAAGCAACATTTTTCTAATATACAGGAGCTCATTATCATACAATTTCATCTTGGCACCAGGTAAAAAAGGGTCTGGCTCAGAGCAGCTTTTCCAGGTGTTTCTCCTTGACCTTTTGGGGCCATTTTCATCCTTTATGTGGATGAAAACATGCACAGCTGCAAACAGCTGAGGAGGAAAGACCAGCTTTTTACTTACAGCCCAGGAGATCCTCTGGCCAAGAACAAACTCCAGGTCTCCACTTCTCATTGATGAAAAACACGTACTGACACTCATCGCTTCTTTCTATCCCACCTACTCCAAGTGCAGCTTGCTCAGGACGCAGCCAGAGTTTAACAACGCCCTTTGCACGCTGAGACCCTAACCAAGGCAGGGGCGGCCACAGAGCTACCCTGCCCAGACACTACAGCGTGTTAAAGCCAGCAACATACCTGGATTTCACCTAAATACCTTTTCTGGACACATTTCACCTGCAGAAAGAAATGGACCCACTCTGTCCATTTTCACTGAAAGAGCAGAAGGAAAGAGAAACAGGGAACGCTACTGCAAAAAGTGTACAAAAATAAAGCTACAATAGTTTTTCATTATCAAGCAGTTACTGCTTGGGAAGGGTGAGAGCACCTACAGCACCCCACTCCTTCAGATCCCAACAGCTCTAATACAAGTCACCAGGAACAGCCAAAATGTTTAGCCACATAAGGTACAGATGGCAGCTCTATCACGTTAACCTCTTCTCTTTAAAAGGAGGAAGATCTTAAAAAAATTAAGCATATTCCAGAAGTAAAAGATTAGTAGATGAGGAGGAAACTGCAGGAACAGTAAAGCTATTTCCTAGGAAAGAGCAGCAGACACAGAGCAAAGCCAGTGATGATGCCAGTTTTGTCAAACGAGACATCACAACTGCAGCTGAACACCACAGATCAGAAGCAGCCCAAGCCACACCACCCAGGCACGCAGCAACCCCCCACAACTAGGGTTTTAATAACAGTGTAAGAATCCTGAACAAAACTGTTTCCGTTTTCCTGAAAGAAAATGGGTAACTGTGTTTTTTCCAGTGAGAAATCTGAAAGCAAAAAAGGTTTGATTTTTTGAACCAGTATTTCAAAACAGAAAAAATAACCTCTATTTTGCTGTGTTATTTTATTGACCTTCCCAGCAATGCATTCCAGGATGGTACTGCAAAACCCAACACTGAAGTGGAAAACACCAAGTTCTCCCAATTTGTTTTTATTCTCTCACTAGTACTTTCAGTACATCAGATGTTCTTGTCAAAATGCTAGATACTGAAACACTGGAATCTCTTAGAGACAAATTCCCATTTCCAGAAGGCAGCTGCAGACGGTGGTGGGGTGCTGCTCGGACCATTCACCGGCAGCAACTCAGGGCACCTCACCGCTCTGTGGCTACAGCCTGGGGGGTGAAGGGGAGGGAAACACCTTCAAAGGGATCCAGAAGAGATGAGAAAAAAAGGTCCACCTTTACATTAGAGAATATTCAGCCTCCAAATGCCTTGCTGCAGCTCCAGCCAGTTTGGTTTCTTAATCACTGGGATACATTACGTTCCTCTGACCCAAGAAACACCAGCCCCAAGCCCCATCACTAGATCATAACGAGGAGGTGTCGTGCGATGGGGCCCCATGGGGTGTCACTTCACCTCTCCATGTTCATCAGCACCTGGGAAGAGCTAGCCCCTTTAATCACAGGGCTCAGGTGCTTGGGGTCCCCTCTTAGGGCTTCCCTCATCACCACCACTGGAAGGACCTCATGGCCTCCCAGGGACAATATTGGGGCAACCCCCTATCTCCCTACATCAACAGCACCCACCACATGGGACCTAAGTGGGATGTTGGCTGCTTGTGCTCCCACAGCAGTAATGGCAGAACGCTGGGAGCTCTGGCAGGGCGGAGATGGCATTTTCCCCTCACTAGGTACAGAAGGCAGATTAAAATAAATGCACTCATTGAATAAGTGCTCACTACTGTGAAGAAGTGTTACATAACCCAACCATGAACCCTTCCTGCCTACCTTTCATTGAAATCATGGATTTTTTTATTCATCTTTCCCTGACATTCCTTTATTATCACCGCCAAGCCTAACAAATGCAGTTAAAGCTACAAGTCTCTAATTTCTTTCCCTCCATCTGAACACATTTTTTATTTTTTAGAAAGCCCTGAAATGGAACACCGACTGAAGTCACAACTTTAACAAATAAAATTTGATACACGGAAACAAATCCGCAGCCCAAATAGCTGTTCCACCAGCATTCCCAAACACAGAGATCAGGGAAACGGAGGGGGTTTGTGCACAAAGCTACAAAATAAAAATTAAATGTTGTGTTAGGCCAAGAAGAAAGCAAATTAACAAGGGGGTATTTCTTTCTGCCAGTACCAGTTTCAGCTGGCTGCGTTACTTCCCACAGGTCACTAATGCAGTCTAATTGGGAGGGGAGGCATGCAGCACAGCAGTTGCTTAGCAAACTTCATTGTTTTTCATGAGGCTCTAATTTTCCCTGCTGCACCTGATTCACTGTGACTTGGTGTATTTTACTGTCCTCTGCTTTATTTTCTTTCCTCCCTACTTCCTCATCTCTCTCTCTGCTCATTTTATCACAACATCCAGGTCTGGCTACCAAAGAAAGCCTTCACAAGCCCATCACAACCGGGCAGCAGCAAGTCGATCGCTCTGCCTCAAGTAAAGCAGCAAGGCAGCGCGTTGCTGAAGCCCAGCACACGGCGATCGCGGGCTGAAGCAGCCCCTCTCCTCCGCGGCATCACCCTCCACACCGGAGCGCTGACTTGGCACACGTGGGGGGAAGCACCCTACGCAGGCCTTTGTTTTACAGCAAGAGCAGGTGTCTAAAGATGGTCAGGCAAGAGATTAAGCCGTAAGATACATGCACTATCTGACCAGACTGTACAGGCAGCAATGCCTGTGCCAGGCAGACACTACAGCAGGAGCGTGCTGCAGGTGGCGCAGCCATCAGTGCACACACGTGTGGAAGGGGCACTCCAGCACAGTCTGTGTAACACACAACATTTAAATTCCCTGCATGGCTTCTCTTGTTCCACTGTGCACATCTCCTCCGGCATTAAATTGTTCAGGCCAGTCTGCCAAGCCTGGAGCAGACTTGGTCACAGGCAAGACTCCCTCCTTCTGTGCCTGAACATACCAGGCATCTCCACCTTGGCAGTCCTGTCAGGAGGCACGTGGAAGCAGGAGACCAGCAGTCCCTCTGCAGAGCCCTCTGAGCACAACTAAAACGGCTTTGGCCACCGAGCCTCCAAGCGAGGGTACCGGGCATGCAGTGGAGCCACCCTGACTCCCCGCTCCAGGAAAGGGCAGCACAGCATGGCTGTCCCACCCCAGCCACCGACTTAAGATAGCCAGCAGAAGGCACCTCCTGCTAGACCCAAGCAAAAAAACCCACCGTGATAAGCAAGGGGAAGCCAGGCTGAATCAGTCGTCCTAATTCTAGAGGAGCTGAAGATCCCCCTTTAACATGCATAAAGCTCTCTGCATCATCGGGGCAGCTGTCCTGCTTTTACCAGCTCCAGACAAGGTTACGCTGGCTTTTGCTCAGTAGGATGAGCCCAAAGCAGCCGACAGGCTGGCAAACACCAAGTTTGGCTCACATGGTAGGATACCCTCATGAAGTATCTTCCAAGGTGTCACCATGGCCTGTGGACCAGACGGCCAGAAAGTCTTCGGATACACTCCCTAGCAAGGATCAAGGGACCCAAAGCTTCTACACATCCCCTAAACACCTCCCAGCCAGGCCCTGCTACAACACAGCCTGGCACGAAGCCGATATTGATCATTTCGTAATTAAGCACTAAGAGGTCCAACACTCCAACCACACGGTCAAAGCAAGACTATTCCTTGGAGCGAACCATCGCTGGCTGGGCGCCAGCCCTCATGCGTGCCTGCGGACAGTGCTAATGATTTCTACCCTTCAGCTTCTGTCATTTTCTACGCTGGAGGAAGCAAGCCTCTAAATTGAATTATCACAAAGAAATCAATTCCAGATCAAACCTCTGTGAAATTATAATTGCTTTAATGATCTGCAAGCTGGAATAGACAGGGCCCAGGGAAAGTGTCATATACTTTTCAATTCATAAGGCTCCTATAGGAATCATCCTTTGTTTGCAGGAAGCAGTAGTGTTTTCTAATTATGTATTAATTTAATCTACTATTAATTTTCAATTATTGTTATTACACAGGCACTTCCTTTTTCCCCAATGTGACTGCCGTGCAAGATGCTGAATTCCAAACAGCTCTGTGGTGAGTTGACAGGCAGCAGCTTAGCCTTTAAAAAGGAGAAAAAAAACACCCACCAAAACCCAAACAACCTTCAACAACCGATTTGATGAAGACATTCCAACCAAACAAAAATATATTAGGAAAAGAAAGAGACACACACAAACCTTTGACTCACCTGAAAATGCCATCAGCAGCCTGCTTAGCCTGAAGACTTGTATCATTTACATACACCATGTCTATAGAGACTCTCATTAGAACTGACATTTTGACAACTCCAAAAAACTCTACAACAAGCCAACTCACAACATCACGGACAGTTTAAAAATAATTATCAACCACAGAAATGAAGTTTCACTAACCCTTCTGCTCCCTTAAGATGCAGGTGAATATTATATTAAAATAATCAAGTATTCTTCCTTGATTAATTATAATTGCAAAAATAGCTCAGGATTTTCAGCATTATACATTAGAAAGAGCAGAAATGACACAGCTGTGACCAGAGCTGGCCTGGGTGGACAGCAGGAGCTTCTGTGAATGTGGAGGGATCTAATTCTTGAATTTCACATTCCAGAGATTCTACTCGTGATCCAGAGATTTGACTCATCAGAAAGCTGCTGGCACTAAGGGTAGACCCTCTTTCCTATGGAAAACATCCAAGATGCCAAACGGGAGAGGAAGCACCTGGAGAGCACAGCACATTTCAAACCCCATTGGTTTGGTTTGTCCCGCCTTTTTCACAGACGCTGGAGGAAGAGGCTTACGAGAGGGAACGGCGCTTGTAGACTTTGGGCCAGTCTACACTGGCTTGGCAGACTACCCTCTAATTTCCCATATACAGCTAGAATCACATCCAAGAACTAGTAAACTAGTGAGAGACTTTCCAAAGGCTTCAACAGCTTTGGATCAGAGACTCACACGCTTCCAGTGCATTCAAAACGAGGAATTAAGTAATGCTGTGATGTAAAGTCTTGGGAAGTGCTGTTGCCTTTGCTGGTACAACATCATGCAGGATAGTCCATCGGAGTGGAGACCGAGCAGCATTATAGCAACAAAAAGAGCTCTTGCAACAGACAGCACATGCCTACAAATCCTGCTAGGGCTTTGCTGCATGAATCCTGTAGAAGAGCCTACCTCCAGCCCTGCCTTCAGAGCTTGGATATCCACCTTGGCAGATCATCTCTTTGAGTGCACTTATGCCATTAATGCAGCTGGGATCAGCCTCTCACAATTCAGTGAGGTGACAAAGCCGAGTTTCCCACAAGCTTGTGGCACAGAGATCACACCAGAAGGCTGTAGCTATGCCACCCCCTGAAATATGAGGTTTAACTTGCACGCAACAAAGAGCAGGGAAACCTGTGGACAAGGCTCCAGAAAGAATAGGAGATGCCCAATTTCTTGCAAGAATGAAGTACTAAGGCTACTTTATGAGGTCAGAAGGTTTCTTTTGAGCAGTGTGGTCCAGGTCTACCGGCTCCTGCTCTTCTTGCCCCACAAGGACCTATTTATCAGAGAGGTCCGTTCTTCCATTTCATTATTGTATATCAAAGCAGGTGTTGCTAAATCAGAAGAGTTACTCCCAATTCATAACAGAGTATCAGTGAGCTAAGTTTCATTTATCAGCTGTAAAAGTGTTTTGGCAAGAAAAAGCTACACAGTGAATAAAATCTTCTCAATAAAAGGAAACAACGTCTATGTATAATGCACCTGGGTCCTCATGTCAACATTGCCCCAGTGGGTAGCCTGAAATCAGATGGATTCTGGCTCACCTGGACACCCTGCCTGTCACAGCCCTTTGGGGATGAGCAACATCTAATGCATACCTAGGGCAAATTAAATAGCAGTGCAGATTATAACAGCCTGCCCACAGTAAAGGCAGCAAGCAATGGAGACAGCAAAGATTCGCCCAGGAATACTAACAGGGCTTGCCCAGCCAGCTACCTGCTCCAGCATGGAAGTGAGAGACACAAATGACAAATTTGGCCTGGAGACCTCTCTTCCAGAGCAGAGGCGGCTGCCACGACAAAGAACAAGAATTTGGCAAATTTTGAAGACAAATCAGACTATCAGAGAGATAAAGGCAACAACTTTATTGGATGAAGGGGAAAACAGTGACAAAGGATGAGGAAGAGGCTGAAGTATTTAATGTCTTTAATACTAAGACCAGTTGTTCTCAGGGTGCCCAGACCCCTGAGCTGGAAGACAGGGAGCCGAATGAAGCCCCCATAATCCAAAGGGGAATGGTTAGTGACCTGCTACACCACCCAGGCAGAGGGGCTGGGAAGTGCCCGGCGGAGAAGGCCCTGGGGGTGCTGGCTGACAGCCGGCTGGGCATGAGCCAGCAGTGCCCGGGTGGCCAAGGAGGCCACCAGCCCCCGGGCTTGTGTCAGCCCTGGTGTGGCCAGCAGGAGCCGGGCAGGGATGGGGCCCCTGTGCTCGGCCCTGGGGAGGCCCCACCTCGAATGCTGGGCTCAGGTTTGGGCCCCTCGGGACAAGGAGGGCCTTGAGGGGCTGGAGCGTGTCCAGAGAAGGGCAGCGGGGCTGGGGCAGGGTCTGGAGCACAAGTGTGCTGGGGGGCGGCTGGGGGGGCTGGGGGGGTTTAGCCTGGAGAAGAGGGGGCTGAGGGGGGCCCTTCTCGCTCTCTGCAGCTGCCTGAGAGGGGCTGGAGTGAGGGGGGGTCGGTCTCTGCTCCCAGGTAAGAATTAATGGATGAGAGGAAACAGCCTCAAGCTGTGCCAGGGGAGGTTTAGGTTGGATATTAGGAAAAATGTCTTCACCCAAAGGCTCATCAAGCACTGGAACAGGCTGCCTAGGGAAGTGGTTGAGTCACCATTCCTGGAGGTATTTTAAAGACATGTATATGAGGTGCTTAGGAACATGGTTTAGTGGTGGACTTGGCAGTGCTAGGTTAAGAGTTGGACTCGATCTTAAAAGTCATTTCCAACCTAAATGATTTTATGATAACTCAAGATCAACAAATAGTGCTTTCTTCTGCCATTTTTCTGCTAGTGCCCATCAGACAGGATCCCAGTCCTATAGATACATACTATGGTTCAGGTACCACTACATCCAGAAAGACATCTGTACAAAAAGCCCATAAAGTCATATCCAGCTCCTTCAGCTAAGGTGTGGACCAAGATGAAGATCAGGTTCTGTTCACAGACACACTTTCTGAAAGGGGACATTGTCACACCCATAAAACCATCAAGCAGAATCACCTCTGCTGTTCGCCATCTCATCCGCCTTTCTGGGAAGTGTGAACTGTGCTGCCAAAGGGGGTACAGCGAGTGCTGGTTGAGGCTGGATCAAAGCCAACATGTTCTCCAGCTATCCACCCTGCCCTGTGCAACTTCCATTCAAACGTTATCCTGACAGAAGAACTGTTTGTAATGCCAAGCTACACTCATTTTTGCATACGCTGCTCCCGCAGGACCACGTGAAGCCCCATGCAAAAACATTAGAAAAAGCTTGACATCAGCGCTGCAACATTTTAGTCACTCTCAAAGTCATTTATTATACCCACACGAGCAACATCATGAATCACATCACCACACTGGAGCGATAACAGCCACCTTGCACCCACAACACCGGAGGGGCTTGTTCACCAGCTCAGCTGGGAAATACAGCCATTAGACTCCTCCAACTCAGTCTGCAAAACATATCAGAGCACCAGCATAAGTTACCAGTTCTCTCGCAGACAGCACTTAGCCAAATCGAATGGGAAGAAGGGATGTAAGGAGAGCCCATGAAGTGAAGAGACACTTCATGCTGAAGCACAGACACGCAGTGGTCCTACAGAGAGCGAGGCTGAGGATGCATCCTCCCCTGACACCCCAGCAAAGCTCCCAGAACCATGGTTATGAAACTTTTTAATATCTACCATAATCATTTTCCTGTGCTGCCTTTCCAAGATCACTGCTGGTACCTGCTTTACAGCTGGTGTAATAGCAAATGAGTATACAGAAATTAAAATGCACTCAGAACAGAGAAGCCATAAGGCACCTCAAGGATTTCATTGGCTTTTGGGGCCTAAAACAGGATACTACCTTTTTAAACAAAATCTAAACCCCTTTGCCTTGATCATATCCAGAGGAGCAGCATGGCATTTTAAAGAGACCAACAAGCACCTCTGCAGCAGGAACCTGGAATTGCAGTAGTGGTATCTCCAACACAGGGTCACCAGCTCCCACCACCTCCTGAGATTTGGCAGTGTTTATTACTGGGTTTTCAACACCTGGGGCTCCTGAGGTCAGGCAATGTGAAATCCTGAGGTTGGTTTTTTCCCCTAAGTCTGCTGGGAGCCATCTTGCTAAACTGACTGCAAGAATAAATCTCACAGAATAAGTCTTGAAAAAAAAAAAAGATCCCTGGAGAAGTTCAGGCAGCAGAAGGTAGAAGGGAAAGAAAAGTGCAACGCTCAAAAAACAACACAGAATTTTAAATCATGAGACCACTTGTGGGGGGAATTTATCCTGGAACAGAAAAGGGTAGCAAAACCATCAAGAATATAAGATGTGTCTATGGAGAATAAAAGGTTAATGAAAGATATTTTGCACAGGGAATACCACAAGTAGGAAGAATGGGGTTTTTTTAATTCAGCTTTTTAGGCTGGTTGTGCCAGATTATTACCTTGAAATGGGTGGAATTCCACCCAAGGGAAATGTGCCGTTGTGATGGGACAGTCCAGATGTGCAGGGCTCTTGCTGAAGTTTAACACAATTTCTAAGCCCTCCCCAGCAATCATCATGAAACCATTGCATTTCACCCCCTTTAAAAGGCATAAAAAGTTATTTCTCCCATCTCCTCAGTCCCTTCCCAAGGAGGACAGGGTGACATACACACAACCACCAGCACTTGAAAGCTTCAGCCTAAGCTGAGGGAGATCTTTACTGTCACTGCAATACAGATAAAGTTTTGTCAAATTGCTTGGTCTGGCGTATTTTTTTATTATTCCTTTAAACCAAGTAACTCATGCTAATCTGCAGCTAAATCCCACAGTATAGGAGGCACTGCTGACATCTGTAAGGATGTAATTCCTGTTCCCAGGGACAAATAAGATCTCATCGACAGCACCCAGTGCTATATTCTTATCTAACAGAGTCTCGAGCTCTGCTAAATGGATAGGAGACACCTTGTTTTGAACATGATTTCAAGGATGGCCAGAACTACAAGTTGCCCACAGAGGAATAGGCTGGTTTTCGCAGGGTCATGTTTTATACATGATACAGCACTGCAGCTTCTGAACCACACTGCTTTGAAGAGTTATTTTTTTAGGAATGTGTTGTTTTAATAAACTGGAGCAAGCAGGGGACACAGGATTCCCAGCTTTTGTGGCATTCCCGTATGATTTAAGATCAAAATAATCCGCACGTGCACAGAGGCAAATCGAAGCCAACCCTTGGTTGCACCTTGCTGTATCAGCAGGAGGGCTGGCAGCAGGACAGCACTGGCAGACAGGACTCCCCAACCCAGCATTCGAACTTTTACTTTCTTTTAATACTACAAGCTAATGGGGACAGCCTTAATGAAGCGCTGGAGCTGCAGAAGTGCCTCCTGAACTCTGACTGCGATGGTTTGCTCCTGAACCAGCAACAGGGGTGCTGTGTTCAACTCCAAAGGAGAGGCTAGGTATGCAAAGGCAGGGTGTAGAGCCCAGTCCCAGAGAGCCTCAAGGGCAGGGGCAATTTCACCCCAATTGCTACACAGCCTTGCACTGCCTCGGCTGCTTTGGACAAGCAGCAGCTTAGACAGAATAACTGCAGAAGGTTAATAAATTCCTCTCAGAAAAAAGGCTGGAAGCATATAGCATGGCTGGTGGGATCAGTTACCCCAGCGAGCAGGGGCAGAGTCTGGTAGACTTTTGACAGTCCAAGGACCTCTGTGACCCTTGCTGCTCTACCTGAGACGCCATGCTTGGCT
This sequence comes from Phalacrocorax carbo, assembly GCF_963921805.1. NCBI lineage: Eukaryota > Metazoa > Chordata > Aves > Suliformes > Phalacrocoracidae > Phalacrocorax > Phalacrocorax carbo. The sequence continues at coordinate 15,682,149 of NC_087526.1, read as the reverse complement.
GTCACAGGAATTATTCCAACAGTTCAAGTACAGGATTGTGACTTCCTGCTAATTATAAGGAAGGAGAGAATGAACGTACTGCTTGAGAAGCATCCTGGGCCTAGATGCCGACCCACACAGCAATTACAAGTACACGTGATGCGGCGCTACCTGCCTCCAAGTGTCACGCAAACACTGCCTTCCTGGCACCGCAGGACTGGCTGTCCTACCCGCCGTGTCCACGCTCCGGGCCGGGAGAGGCCCTCTGGTTACTGGCTTCCTCTGGGTGAGACGGTACCCGCCACCCCAAGAGCAACTGTGTCTTGTGCGCACCACCACAGGACTGATGACAACATGGAGCGGGCTTCGCTTGCTCATCTGGATCCTGAGCAGCGCCAAAGAGGCAGCCATGAGCACAACGACAGTAAAAGTCGATGTCTTGACCTTACTTTTCAAGATCTTGGAAGTGTCAATACACCAAAAGCCATGTTTTCCAACACCTGACCTTCAGTACCTGTGGCAACAGAGACCTTCAATCCAAAGGTCTTTGCTAGCGGGAAAACCAGCCCCAACATCTGAAAAGCAAGTCTTTCCCAACAAACCAGGTAAAGCACTGGCCACCTACCCATTACTAGAGATCCTGATGAATGCAGAAGCCAACCAAAATCCTTTTCTCCTCCAAACTTTGAGGCTATTAGCTGCACCTGAATTCAGCCTTATCCCATCCTCTCCCATCTAACTCTGAATTTATATCAAAGTAAAAGGCTTTCGAGCTGCTGGAAGGCTCAGGCAGGCTCACGCCCCTTGAAGCACAAGCTTCATCCAAACCTTTCTCATAAGGGCTTATTGCCATGAAAATATTCAAGATTACTTGTTTTGACTGAAACAGTCATTTCACTTCTTACAGAAATGCGGGGCAGGGAACAACATTCTTCCTCCCTAATTTATTCTCCAAAAATAAGGAGTTTACACCCTGGTTTTAAAACCAAGTCAGAATAAAATTGCAAAACACTTCAGCTTCTCTGTTTGCTTCCTAACCAGAACAGCCGAGAGAGAGCTGCCAGCTCTGGGGACTCCACTTCTGTGCTCATGCATAAACCAGGGACAACAGCACAGCAGATTTGTACACCGCTCTGATCTCTGCCTTTATTTTAAACTGCCACTGTCACCACTGCATCTCAGCTCACCTGCCCAAAACAAGCCAAAGGCATCTCCCAGTGAGTCTCCTGACTCACCAGCACATTCTCCTTCCCCCCATCCCCCCCAGTAAAAAGAAATCTGTTGTGACAATAGGGATTTCAGTACTTTCCTCTTAGTTTCAGTTGGTCAGCAGGGACTTAAGAGTCTGGTTGAACTCAGAAGCTTACCTAACAATGCACTTTCGTCTTATTTAGGAAGAAGGGAAAGAGCAGTTATAGAAAAAACCTTGTCCCTTGGTTTCCCGCTGAGCGCAGGAAGAGAGCAATTAGCAAGGTGGTCTCTCCTGCAGAGGCATCTGTACTGAGGTGTCCTCACACACTCACTTCACATATTTACACAATGATAATCAGGATTCCAGCTGTAATTCTTGCTGAATAGGACAGAAGTTTTACCCCAATTTCCCATCAAGTGCTCCAGTACTGCTCTTTTCCAAGCAACTTCGGGCAACAACGTAAGTCCAGAGTCCACTTCCCCACACTGGAAGCCGGCTACAACCCATACTCAGTTTCTAAGACCAATGCTCCTAAATCCATAGATCAATCACGGCCATGTCAGCTTTGGGTGGACCACCTACAATTTGCCATTCAAGTCACTAGGATCTGCTCATTGCTGAGAGGTCCTGAAATGCTGGCTACTCATCCAGCTGCTTCAGAGAACAGAACTTCACATCCAACTTCAAGTCTCTCAGGAGGCTGATAGTGCTTGCAGGCGATTATTTATGTGCTGAAGGAAGAGCTGTAACTGATGTTCATTTGCTTGCAGATGCTAGTCATTTGCTGAAGGAGGAGGCAACAGGTGCAGCCCTTCTTTCATTTCAAATGTTTGATAGTCTTATAGAGCAGGCAGATCAGCTTTAATACTAGAAATTTCTTCCACACTGCATTGGATTGCATAAGGACATTCATATATTCATCTACTCTGATCCTCCTCCGCCACTGTTTCAATCGTGGTCACCTGCAAGGTCATCTGAGCTGAAGACAAAATAATTTGGGTAGCACAGCCAGCTCCCTCTTCAGCTTTAAAATAAACCATAGATCCTCTATTTCTGTTTAAGGGATGCTTAGGGTCCCATGGAGTCACATTTCCAAGTTGTCCCTCCCCAAAGCTATGAGCTTCCTTCTGCGAGAAGGAAAGTTCTTGCATCATCACATAACTTCAGAACTGAAGACAAAGAAACTCCCCAACACATAGACACCAGCCAGACTGGTTTAGGTCCCCTACTCCATGGGCTGGAGTCAAACGAAGGTGATCAGAAGACCATGCTTGAGTGGGTAGATTAGTAGGAACGAGATCTTTGATCCCCACTAGTTTCACCCTAGCAGAGCATCTTTCACAACACCAAACACATCTGGATCTGACACCATGTCCATGAAGCAAAGGGAGACCCTCCGTAGTTTTAAGGGTGTTAGATCAGGTTCCCAACATGCTTCTGGGCAAGACAGGTTGCCTGTTTCCGACTCTTTATCCTCCACCACAGCCAGAGTCAGAACAGGTCAAGAAATACCAGAACAGGATTGGCTGGGGGGAGGAAGCAGGAGGGAGAGCGATTTGTGTTTTAAGAAATACAGCAATAGAAACACAGGCTTCAGAGATTAGGAAACAGACTTTTTAGCCACAGCAAAGCAAGAGGCATCTGCCAGGAGCATGGCATAGAAACATTTAGCGTTTTGAACCGTAAGGCTAATCTGACATGACACTCCATCAACCATGGATACAGCTTAGATAAATCTTTCATCAGCAAAGCTCATTGTCACAAACCCAAAGCACATGGTGAAGCTAACATACTTCACCTGCACACACATCCCCTTTGGGGTCTCGCCTTAAGGACGTTCCTTATGGAGCCGGCATGTGAATTTTGTGATTCTCCCTCCCCGGCTGCAGAAGAGAAACACTGTCAAGTTTAGTCTTCATAAAGAAGCAAACACACATCTGACCTACATAGAGCGCACAGATGTGAGTAGCCTCACATAGCACCCCAGAGATTATTTTTTTTTAAATGCAAAAAACTAACCACCACCTGCTTTGCCTGGAAGCACGCAGGAACAAAAGCCAGCTGTACAATGGGGCGCTGCACCAGGCTTCAGACTGGAACTCAGTATTACCACAGCCACGCTTTAGTCAAACACACTTTTCGACAGAAGGGTTTCGGGATTAAAACACAGCTTTCTTTCCAAGACTGAAAGCGCCAGCGACTTTGGGCAGGAGTCTGAAGAATCAACATCTGTCCCGCAGGGGCTTTTGCAGTTTTGCATGATGGTTAATGTTACGAGCGCAGGAACAGAGCACTGGATCTGCTGGATCAGGCCAGAACTACATCACCCCCAGCACCAGTGCAAGCAAGGTTTTTATTTTAAATAAGCTGCGTGCTACTGCAGCATCCAGATGACCTATCAAAACAGGCCAGTTGCATCATGTGTCTGCTGCCATAAAAAAATCCCAGAGTTTAAGCTTGAGACAAATTAGTAAAATAAATAGATGAAGCAGTAATGAAATGAAATTAAGGCATTCCAGCCAGATGCCCCATGCGCATAGCAAGGAAGGTGACTAGTAGAGGGTTACCTCCTTGCAAGCCAACACTAAGCCTTGCAAAAATGGCTGCTATGCTCCGGCACCAAGCTAAATATCACATGCCATGCATTTCCCAGAGTCCAGTCCTCCCTGCAAGAAAATCAGCTGTGACAGGGTGAAGCCCCGAGGAATGGGAACCACAGGGAGAGGCAGCAGGCTTGGAAGGCTGGGCTCAGGCATGCAACACACTGTCAAGTACTTCGGCTGCAAGTGAGATTTTTGCAGGCAGGGTTGAGGGAGGAGAGATGACAGAGCAGCATAACTAACATCAAAGAGGGTGAACTGGGAGCAAGGAGCCCTGGCTTTGTTCCCAGCTCTGCTACCACCCAAGGTCATGCCACGTCACATGCCCTCCTACCTTTTAGGTATTTAGGGAATAAACTCCAGAGCCACAGCTACTTCTCACTAGCTATATGCCCAGAGCTTCAGATACTATCATACTGTAAGGAAAGATGAAAGGTTGGCTAGCAAGTCCTCCAGAGTTTTCATATTTATTAGGAAAATGGATCTTTTTTCCAGGGAGGGGACAAGAACCAGGTTGGTGGTAACTCTAGAGGGTGGGAAGCCTTATCAATGCTTCCTGCTCTCCTTATTCTTACTAGAAAACTTCAAACAAATTCAAGGAATAAACAAGAATAAAGCAAATTAATCAGTCTGCATCTATTTTATCAGCTAGTCTTTCATCTGCTTCTTAGAGATTCCCCTTGCTCATGACTGGTGGGCTCTGGAGGTAAAATAAAAAGATGACAAACATCAAGGTAAGAAAAAAAATCCAAACCTACTGCCCACCCTTAGCTAGAAATTTCAAATCCAGCCATTAGAAGCAAAGTCCTTGCTCTTTGCAGACACACGCATCTCGTCAGCATCAGCCTCTTTCTTACAGACGAGGACAGCAGTCCAGCAGGGGCAGAGGGCACGAACTTCCCAAAGCATTTTCTTTTCTCAAACGTAACTCAGTGGATCTAAAGGCTGTTTTCCATCACCGCACAAAGCTTTCTCACTCACATCACTGTCGCATCATTGCGGGTTGCAGAGACACTTGGTAATGCTCCCCTTCTGTCACAACCAAGGAAAGAAATAAAAAGCATCTATATTTATAAGAGATTCCCGGGCTGCTCTGTCCAACTGCATTTTGCCCCAGAGCAGCCTTTTGGAGCACAGAGCTCATCCCCTTTTTTTGGGACTTCTAGAGAAAAGGGTTTGTGTAAACCTACACTATTTACTCCCCATACATGCTACAGATTGGCAACCCAGCTGTGAAGACTTGGGGCAAGCTATAAATCACTCACAAGACTTAACGGGTCAAATCACTCAAATTACTTAAAGCCTATGACTTGCTGAGCCATAGTCCCATGCACCAACGCTTCCCAACAGGCTATAAAATAAAGCTGTTTACACTACATATATGGCTAAAATCTATTAATTCTGAGGTCATGAGCACCATGCCTTTCCCCCCTCTTACAAATCAGTATTTGGACAGGCATACATCATCGGCTAGAAGCACACAAAATTGGACGGTGATAAAACACCTGCAAATTGAACTGCAGAAGGAAATGATAATAAAAGCAATGAATGCAGAGGACAGCCTGTATCACAAGTACACACGCAGCCTCCTCCTCTGCTGCTCAGGCTACTGCACCACCCATTTGCTTAGCACCCTTCAGTTGGGCAACTCCCTCTGCACCCTGAGCCCCCCGGAGCTCCTCTCACCAGTATTTTGAAACACGCTACAGGAAAACGGGTGATCGCTACAAGTCAGTAATGCACTCCCTTCCAAGTTAGCTGAGGAAAGAGCTCAGTGTGAGCTGTTACCATTTAAGTAATGCTTACATTTAAAGCTTAGAAGTAAAGCTAACAAAGAAAAAAGTATCTGCATATGTAAAGCAACCAGACACAGGCTATGTAAGGATTTAATAAATCTTGCTTCCTGCTTAACTGTAGCTTCCGGGCTTTTCTGCACTGAATTAGCCACCTCCACCATCTCCTGCCCATTTTATACAGAATAAGTGTTTTGCTGTTGCAGGGTATTTTTTCCCAGCCCTGGCAGGTCTCAGTGCTCAGATGTGAAAGGAAGGAAGAGATCCAGAGTTTCTTCTCTAAACTGCCCTGCCAGCAGCTACCAGGGCCGGGCACCATTTCACTGCTGCATCCCTCTGGCTGCGCAGCATCACCCAGCAGAGCCTCCCACCCCTTCTTCACAGGCAGCAAGAAACGGAAAGATCCCACTGTTGCAGTAGAGGGGAGCAAGTCATTTTTAAACAGGATCCTGCTCAAACGCAGCACTGGTGGCTTTTGCCTTGAAATTAAGTAGCACTTGGACTTTTCTTTCCTGGAACCCCTGCTGCTTTCCAGACTGGGCTGAAGGCAAATCCAGGAGAAGCAGGAGCAAAGCATCAGAGCAGAGACACGGGCTGATTCATACTTCAGCTGAAAGAGCTTTATTCTCCTGTACCAGATGCACAGCCTGTTCACTTTGGGAAAAGAGGTAACTTCAGATACCTTTTGTAATGTCTGCTAGCAGAACAAAGATGGACTGTAAGAGATGATCAATGTTTAAGTCCATCTTCAAAGTGATTTGGGGAGCTGCTGAAAATAAACAAGCGATCGGGGCCCAGGAGCCAGGGTAAAAGCTGACAAAGAAACTCCCTTTTTTCCCCTAGGCAAACAGAAGGGGGCTAATAGCTCAGTTCAGTGAGGCTGAGCTCTCTCCCCTTGTAATACGAGCAGGGCAAGAGACCAAATTTAATTTCTTCATCACAACAGCTTTAATTAAAATCATCTAAGCCCTTCCTGCCTCTCTCCTGCCACGAGGTGTGGTTCTGCTCACAGGAGATATTAGGAAACTCCAGCTTATTAATGTGCCCTCCCTGAAAATGCTGCTTATACCACAGTCAAATGGCTGGGGAGCCCATCTGCAGGGAAGCACGCCACGCCTAATTAAGAGGCAAAAACCACAAAGCCCACCTTTGATGTCTATCAGTGGCAGCAATCATTCCTCATGTGCTCATGAAGCTGTTCAACAGCATTAGCTTCACTGGGCATCCTTCCAGTGGAATTTACCATCAGATGTTTCTCTCCACCATCACCTGTGGTCTGCGGGTGCTGAGATACTACTGGAGGTAAAGGACGGACACTGGCTGCATGAGGTTAGCTGTACCAAGGATTTTTCAGTAGTTTTATAGACACAGAAATGTCAAAGCCAGTTCCATAGTCTAGCTCCCCATCCTTGTGACATGATCTACATCTCTGTGTCTGCACAGAGACGCAGGGAGGTCTGTCCCTGGGCTTGAGTACCAGGCTGGGGGGTATGTATGTGACCTCTCAAACCCATCACAGATGTGAGCATGGCAGTACTACTGTCCTGTTGAAATGCACGAGCATGAGTAAGAGTTGCACACCAGACTAAGTTCTGCAGCAAGAGCTTAACAGAAGATTTTTTTTTTTAAATGAAGCCTAAGTTACCAGAGAGGCTCAAGAGGATTTTTGCAGCACTTATAGCTCTTACCAACTCCTGAAAGAAGCCCTCCAGGGCTTTCAGTTGGTAAGAGCTGTAAGCACTGCACATTGCTGCAGAACCAACAGTCACAAGCAAATACCTGTTTTACAAGCAGACAGTGACAGAAACGAGGAGCTGTTGAACCCCCAGACCACCGCAACACTGCCTTTCCAGCAGCAACATGCTCTGTCATGTCATGCAGCACCATCAGCTCTGCAATCTTATGCCCCACAGCAGTCACAGAGTTTCTCAAATCTATCTAGAAAGAAACCTCTATTATGTTGGAGCACCAACCATCTGCAATCTCAGCCCAGGAGAGTCACCTTGAAGTCCTGGCAAGTCTAGGATGCAACTGAGAAGAGACAGTGAAGGCCAGGTGAAAGGTAACGTGAACGCCAACAGCACCACCTGCCAGTGGACTGTCATACAATATCCACAGAAGCAGTTGCTACCATGCAGACCCACGTGGTCGAGGTCCAAACCTCTTCACTGGAGCACCAGATCATCCTTATTTCTCCGAGACAGTAGGCTTCATCCACAAGTTCAGTTCAAACAGACCTCCCATCTCCAAGCAGAGGTATTTTTCTCCCTGTGCAGGAGAGCTGACAGACCTAGCACTCCCCATGTCCTTCTAAAGGAAGGATTTTTCTCACAAATACTCCTAAGAGTTTAGAAAAAAAAAGTTTGCTAAAGGCAGAAGGAAAGCATGAGAGTTAGACTAGTAAAGACATCAAGAGCCCAGGTGGAAAACATCTGCAACCATCTCCTCCATCCACCTTGTGTCCTTTGCCAGCCCTGAGTCCTGAACTCAGGAATTCATACATTAAAATGAATAGTAACTGTCGATCTATTCCCAGCTTCCAGGACAAGTGTCCATTGCCATCATTCCCCGAATCTCTTCTCTGGCAGAAACCGTCACCCTTATTTCCACATTTAAGTACTCTCACTAGAAGGCAGACTTCCCACATGGAAGGACATTCTCCCTCCAAGGAAGGTCCAGTGCAGCAGGAGCCACTGACACAGCAGGAGATGGAGCTGCACTGCCTCAGTTATTGCTCTTGCTCATGCATTTAGCCTGTCCATTCTTACTCTGCTTGTAGCAGCAATCAGAAGATGAGTTCACATTCATTCCCACGGAGGCTGTATTTGTTGAAATATAAGCTGCTTGCAAAAGCATCAGATAAAGCTACGCCACTTTTCAGCACCTGGTGTTTGGTACCACCACTCACCACATCCAGATGATGCTGCAGACTTCCCCTGGGAATCACTGAATTCACACGGACATAGCCCAGAGGTGCCCACGCTATTTGCCTCATTCCTGTTTTCTTATAAAAAAACCCTGGCATTATATTTTCTATTTTTAAACCAGACTTTTTGAAACAAAAAAGGACAGTTGTGCAACATCATTGGAAAAGTCTATAAATGGATGCTCTGTAAAGGAAATGCTCTGCTGCAGGTGCAGAAATGCTACTGAAACCGAGTCCAGCATCCTGCTGTTCAGCTCCAGCATCAGGGTAGAAGCAACAGCTCAGAAACCCTTAAATCAAAGTGGGGGACCTTCCCTGCAAAGGCAAGGCCAAGTCTTGCTTCAGGAGCTTCTCCCTGGCACATCTGGCTCTATGGCAGTATTTGGTTTCAACATATTCAAGGCTTGCTTTTAAAAAGAAAGTATTATTATTAGATGCCCGAGTGACAGATGCAGGATCCACCCGCCTCCGAAACAGCCGCAGCAGCTCATCAGGTCCCCGGAGAAGGTACATCCACTCCCCGGTCTCTTCATGTTGGGGGATACAAGAGACCAGCATAAGCAGAACAAACACAACTGTTCCATGTTAAACAGTGTTATACAAGAGCCAAAAAGACGACTCTCACTGCCCTTATAGCCTTTCCCTGGACATCCAGAACAAAGCCAGGCACAGCTACAGAAAGCAGCTGTCTCTGGAGGCGGGGGTAACTCCAGGGACACCTCCTGCCCCAGCGATACAGCTTTGGTGCTGTTAGTAAGGCCAATGCTGCTTTTAAGATGGTTAGATTTTAAGACAAGAACTGTTCTCATTTTATTTAAGAAAAGGAAGTCGTTCTAACACTCCCAATATTTCACCCGTTGTAAATAAGGACCTCACTGGGAGCTTAGAAAACTACGGACTGCAGGCAATATCCTTTTCCATGCTTCAGCATCACCTGTTACATCCTGCACCCTATCCCCATCTCAGGCTCCACAGAAGTAGCTTCTCTTGTTTGCCCACAGCCTGGCAGCAACAGGGTACTAGTTCTGACTGTTTTAAGCTGCAACACGAGAAGCCACAAGAAAAGCTTTAGATTCACTGTTTGCATGCATGCTTCTTGTATCCCTGCAAGCTGAGGATTTCATAAGACATGCAAAAGAAAACAGTCTTCGTTCATTGTTACAAGCCTGGGCTTTGATAGTTCCAGCACCTTAAATGCTAAACTAGACACTTAGAAGCAGATGTTAATTCTGCAGAAGCCTGGTTCTGAGTCAATCTCTGATGTGGTGTCACCTCAGTTCTGCCTTTTGTAAAGCACAAACAATTAATTTTATATCAGAGATGAAGCTAGCGGACATCTGACCTTCTAATTAAATATACACTGTCAGGTGAGGACCACAATGTCATATTACTCACTTGAATTAAACATGTACACTAGGCCTGGTGGCAAAAATAAAAATAGACGCTGTTCACACGGCAGCCCGAGGAACGCGGCAGCATTCTCGTACACAACAGCAAGATCAACTTAATTGCAAATGATAACTTCTAAAAGCCTTTACTTTGGATTCATCCTTGGCATTTTTCTAGGCCAGTTTGAAAACAAAAGCTTTGTCTTCTTAAAATGCAACTGCCTGAGGCACCTCTAAAAAAAAGTGACTAACTCAGGTCTGAAAAATGCCTCCTGGGTTTCAGATTCTCTTAAGAGCCTCTTTGCTATTCAGCTTGATTCAGATTACCCAGATCAGCATGAATTCTGCAGATTTAGCCTCAACTACCAACACAGGTATAAAAAGCACACATTTAGGACTGTTTTTTAAACAATATAATTAAAGCTCTACAGTTATAAAAAAGAACTTGTTATTGATCCAAGTGGTTCCTCCCTCCCTTTTCTCCACTGGGTTTATAAACACTCTCTGGCAGGAGTTTATTCTGAATTTCACTCCATTAAGCTTATTTCAGATTTTTTTTTTCCTAGCATGTTTTTCTCGCTGGGTGTTTTCAACCTTTTCATCACAAACATCAAGCTGTGAAAAGAATGAGCAACTTGTCTTGGAATCAAAACCTGAGCCCAAAATTTGATTCCTTGTTTCTTCTCCCTTCCGCAAACCCTCTTCATTCCAGTGGCTCCACGAGCAATGCCTTTGGGCTGCTTCTTCAAATGCAGAACACAACCCTGCGCCAGGCAAGACAGTAACTTAACGGGAGGGGGTAAGGAAGGAAAAGCTGCAATTCTCTGCAAGACAGACACAGCTATTTCTAATACCTATAAATAACATCTTGGATAACTCTGCAGTACCTTTAGTGTATTGCAGATTTTTGTATCCATGGGCCATTTTCTTTGAGTAGATGCAAGTTTACTCCTAGGTCTAAAAACTCCTTACGCAGCATCAATGAAGAACTCGAACTAAAAGAAGTTCTGTTGCTTTTATCGACTAATTTGGGACAAGAAGAGCTGAAAGCTCTCTCAGTGCTGGGAACGTGTTATAGAAGCTTACATTTCTGAATGACCAAGTCCCGTCACTTACTCCACAAACTGTTCTCTGTCAAGAGCTTTAATCTTCTCTTTATAATCCCTAAATAAAAAATCCTTCCAAAACTCACTGCCTATTATCTGCCTTTTCTAAAGTTGGTCGTAAGAGACCCACCTTCTTCTGCTTTGCCATTCCCCTGAAATCCATCTATGACATTAGCTTGACAGAAGTAAAATACAGGCAATCCTTCACGGGCGCAGCACGGTGAGCTAAACCAGCGCCTCTCTTAACACAGGCACCTCATGAAGAAAGGTATCACACGCAGCCAAGCTGAACGCCGCTCACCGAAAACAAGAGTCATAAAGAGACTTCCAGGGGACATGAGCAATAAACCTTGTGACAAATTGTCACAGAGAGCAGGCAGCCCTTAAAGGAGGCTACAGAGCCACATCACCGTGGTGTAACCCGAGGTTTTGCTCATGACACAGGCTCCTTACCTCCCTGGTCACCCGTGAAGACCAAAGGCAGTCCTTCCCTCTACACCAGGTCAGCACAGGCTCCTCATCCAGGAGCTCTGCTGCTGGCTTTGCTTAGAAAACAAACTCCCCATCCTTTACCTTAGAAGAAAATAACACAAAGAGCCCAAATCAGAACAAACTGCAGAGTAAAGGCGAGGACAAAATGCAAGTGGAAGTACCACCTCCACCTTTCGCAGCCGCGAAAGGGAAACCAGGAGTGGAAGCACCTGTAGAAGAGATCAGGCTTCCCCTCCACAGCAGAGGCGATCCAGAGGTCCTACACCACAGCCGACGCCTTCCACCCCGTGCCGGCCACCCGAGATGGCAGCCAGCGTTGCCCAAAGCCGAGGAGAGCAGGCTTAGCCTGGGCACCGAGCTCCGCAGCAAACACCAGCCCGAACGCTCGCGCCGCACCTGCCGGCTCAGGAGAAACACCCGCTGCCACGCCGGCCCGGCAAGCACTGATTACCTGACAGGGTTTATCTGCAGAGGGAAAACAACTTAAGGGCTTCCTTAACTTGAAATAAGAGGATCTTTTATTCTGGCCTCGAGAGTAAGCTGAAGTCCTGATGCTATCGACTTCAGTCTCCCCAGAGCCTGAGCAGAAGAGCTACCAGAAAACCGGGCGGCCGCGGGCACACGGGAAAGCCCCGGGAACCTGCAGCCCAGCACCCACTACCTCCCCCCGCCCCATGCCGAAGAACAGACCGGAGAATTATTATACTCAGAAGCACACTCAGGAAAATACAGGTGCACGTTCACACTGTTCTCCATCCAGGCAATTCATATCTTAGCGTTCTGGGCTCTCTCATCATGAGAGATCAGCCTCAGGACCGGCCTCACAAGCGCAAAGCCGCAGCCAAACCCGCTCTCAGCCGCGGGGGCGGCCGGAGCCATCCCGCCCGCCGCCTGCAGCAGGAGCCGGAGCCTGATCCGCCACCCCAAATACTTACAGAAACCACCCACCCAAACGTACGCCGGCGGGTGACGTTCCCAAATGCTAGAAAATTACCTTTTAACGGATGGTGGGGCTCGGCACCGCCGCGCAGAGGAGCGGCCCCCGAAGCCCTGGGGCTGCAAGGGCACAAGCCCTCGCGGAGCCGCTCGCTCGCATTATTCAGCCACTTTTATGGGTACGAAGCACCCGAGGTCGCCCCCGGCCCGCCCAGAGGGGCCCCTCCCAGAGGAGCCGGGGGTTTCTGCCCTGCAGCGGGCACGGAGCAACTCCCGATCGTTCCCGGTCGCTTTGAGGGCGTCCCTCTGACCGAGCCCCCACCCGCGACGGGCGGCCCCAGGGTCCCGAGCACCGCAGGGGCCCCGGGGCGGGGCGGGGGGCTCAGCCCAAGAGCCCGGCCCCGCGGCGGCGCCAGGGACGAGGCGGCGCCCCGCACCCGCTTCTAACCGCCGAAGTTTCCCGTCCCGCAGGTGCCGGCATCCCCGCGCCTCCTCCGCCCTTCCCGTTAAAAGGGGGAAACGTGGATCCGGGGCGGGGGGGGGGAGATGGGACACCAGAACAACGGCGAGTAGCGGGTGAAGGAGACGGAAGGACAAAACTCACTTGCAGCCGGACGCCCGTTGCGAGCGGAGCCCCCCGCACCGCTGCGGAGCGGAGGCAGCGCGCCGCGGGGGCGCGGCCGGCCCCGGGGGAGGCACGCGCCGGGCGCCGCCGCTGAGGATGAGGAGGGAGCGGGAGGAGGCGCGGAGGAGCAGCCGCCCCGCCCGCCCTCGCCCCGCGCGAGCCGCCGGCACAGTGCCGCGCGCCGCCCCGCCGCTCCGGCTCCTTCCCGCCGACCGTACCACTGCGCCCCGCCGCGGGGGGGGGGGGGGGGGGGTCGCCGTGCCGAGCGGCGGGGGGGGGGGCGGGTGGGCCGCGCCGGCAGCCGCTGCCGGCTCCCCCGGCGCCGCCCGGTCGGGGCCGGCGCTGCGGGGCCGGACCACGCCGTGCCGAGCCGCTGGGCCTCGGCCGAGGGGAGCGGCGCTTCCCCCGCGCCCCCCGGCTCCCCTCCCGCTCTGCAGCCGGCGCGGTGGAAGGGTCCGGCGCGGGGTGGCGGCTCCCGCGGCGGCCGGTCCCGCCGAGCCCCGACGCCGCCCGCCCCGTGTTTAAGCCAGGCTCACCTGAGCGGCAGCCCAGGCTGGTCCCCGCGGGCCGCGGCCGTCTGCCGGCGCTGGGCGGCAGGGGCCCCCGGCGGGCGCCGAGCCCGGCCGGAGGGGCTGCGCCCGCGGAGCCGCTCCCGGGAGCGGAGCTGAAACTCTGCTGCTCTTCCTCGGGTGTCGCCTGTAACAGACCGACTCTCAGCTTGGCTTCTCCATTCTGTGTCTGACCGCTCCTCACACCCACGAGGAAGGCAACAGTTCTCTTAGAAATCAGATGGTCTCTCAGCAAGACTAGCGTTCAGCCTTTCACCGCTCGGTCAATACGTGGGGAGTCCGCGGGCCGGCACCGGCGGGGGCGCGGGGGGGGTAAGGCGGGCAGCGCCGCCCCCCAGGCCGCCGCGCAGAGCGGCCCCAGCTCGTGGGAGGCACGCTCGGGTCCCTGGGGCATTTACTGCAAATAATTTCATGCAGCAGCTCTCTGCAGCGCGCTACTGAAGAGCAAGTCCCACCTGCAGGAGCAGCCCATCGCAGTCACGCTCGCTGCGACACTTCAGCATGTTCCTGTTCGAAGGTTTCTGGGAGGGCACCGCAGCACAGATGATTAACTGGCGATCAAGGCAGAGACAAATCCCCCCGAAATTATTCTCCACTGATCCCTCCATAACTATGGTAGGGTTTAGCTGCTCAGCTATACAAAACTGCCCAGTGTAATACTTGCTCCTACTGAGGCCGATGGGAGCGATGAAGTGCTCCGAAGGTACCTCTGAAGGTTGGGTTGTTCAGTAATAGGAGACCCCTTAATAAGGTGAACTCTCTTGCCAACGTCAAGACGTGACTGACTGTGGGTTGGAGGCAAGATCTCGGGGTACCTACCAAGCCAAACTTGAAGAATTAACTATTCTTCAGCCTAATTTTTCTTGGGCAACTCACATACCTCTTCCAAGCTTCAGTTTTTTGCCTGCAGAGTGGGCTTCCCAAAGACAAAGGCAGGCAAAACCTCATCAGCTTCTCAGTTCAATGCATTGGCTTTTCCCCCGAAATCCAAATACCCCAGTCTGTCCTGGGACATTGTGCTCCCTCCCTCTCTCCTCAGACAACCATCTCCTCCTTGCGTTTCACCTCCTGTGATAAATGACCCCCTCAGGGTGAGGGGAGACAGTGAATCACAGCAGTCCTGCGTTCAGAGTATCAAAGTGCATATCCTGGGCAAAGGTACTCTCCTGGTTTCCTTCCAGGAGGATCAGGGGGCACCAAGGTACAGCTATGGAGCTATAAAAGAGCATTTCAGAAGTTAGCAGTATTTTTTCTAGTGTCGGGGCATTCAGCTTTTTGACTAAAATTCTCCACCCTCAAAAGCCCCAGTGACACCTGTAGAATCCTGCAAAAGCAGGTGCTTCTCACAGCAGTCTAGAACTAGGTTTTCACCAAAACCTGATTTGCTTTAAAGTCTTACTTATTATAGCTTAACAATCACTTTAAAGCCTATGGGTGGGAAGCAATACAAAAGCATCTTTCATTATTCATTAAGGACAAAAGATGCAGGGATTTTGCAAGGGAAAAGAAAGTACACATACTTTTCTGCACTTAAAACAATTATTTCTTACTAATAACTCTGCAGAAAGGTGCCCCGCAGAAAGGTGCCCCACAGAGAGCTGCAGTTTGGACGCTTTTGAAGTTTGGTCTCTTGATGACAAAAAGAATTATTCTTCCCCTGTGACGTTCCTGAGCAAAGATCCTGGGAAATGTTCTGTTTTGCCATTTTTATGGTTTAAAAAGATTTAGAAGATTGGTTTTGGGCATGTCCCCTTCGCAGGATGGAGAAGTAATGTCGCTGTAATCAAGGAGACTGAGATCTGTCATGAGAATAAAAAGCTGCATCTACAGAGCAAACCTGCAGCAGGTTTGGGAAGAGGTTTGAGGAACCACAAACCCCCAGGAGAGCTGAGGCTGGAAGGGGCCCTGGAGGTCTCATCCAGCCTCCTGGGAATCTGCAGGCCTTACTCCAGTTTAGCACCATGTTTCTTGTCCCAGCGGCAGCCTGGGACAGCATGTGCTGTTCCAGATGTGGTTGGCACATGCCAAGGAGAGGGAGCAGACATTGCCCTCCATCCCCTGACCATACAGCCTGCTCTGCTGTCACCGTCCTCGCTGCCAGGGTGCACGGCTCCTCAAGGTTCGCTTGCTGCCCAGCAGCATCCCCGGGCCTTTGCAGCAGAGCTGCTCTCCGGCCAGTCAGTCCCCAACCGGTACAGTGCAAGGGGACAGACCATCCTGCGTTCAGGGCTTTGCATTTGTCCTCGCTGGATTTCATAAGATCCCTGTTGGCCTGTTCCAGCAGCCCAGGGAGCCCTTGCTCGGTGGCAGCCCTGCCCTCAAGCATGTTGACTGCATGTTTGGTGTCATATGCAAACTTGGTGCGTTTTGCCTCCTCCCTCAGGTTATTGCTAGGGCTATTAGGACAGGTTCTAGGAAAGACAGCAGAGTCGTCTTTCCCTTTGTAAGGCGAGGTACTGCCTCTTGTAATGGGCCTCCAGGCAGAGCACAACCAACCCCTAACCTTGCAGCCCAGCTATCCAGCCAGCCTTTCACTGCTTTACAGAGCCACCCATCTGGACTGCAATGTCCTAACTTGGATGCCAGGATGCTGTGCGAGACCATACCGAAATGTGTGCTAGCCCCAAAGCGAATGGGGTGGTGTGGGATCCCCGTCAGGAGCACCACACAATGCTTCCCGTCCACCTCTGTCACTAGGACACCTCATCCCAGGAGAGGGTGGATGGGGGAACTCTGAACTGCAGAGCTGAGGATCTGCGGTTCAGGGTCCGCTGGTCTGTCTGCCCTGAACAGAAGTCACGCGCTGGTCCTAGGGCCGAAGGACTCAGAGCAATTTTGCGGTGGTCCCACTGGTGAGGAAGGGCTCCAGGGCACGGCACAACTCCGCTGGCTGTGCCTCGCGACAGGATCTGTCCCTAAGGTGTCCTTGAGGGTGCAGGCTGTGACATTCGGTCAGGCCCTAGAAGAAGTCAATGTGGGGCTGTGCACAGCCACCCGCGGAGTCCCCCAGTCACCAGCGCCATTGCTGGAAACGGAGGTGCTGGGAGCCCACGAGCGGTGTCTGTGTGGTGGGGGAGCTGGTCCTGGGGTCTCACTGCCAGCAGAGCCGGTTTGGGCCTCGGTTTCCCACGCCGCCTCAGCCTGTCCTCTCCCTGCCACCTCCTGCCCCTGCCGCTCTGGTTGGAGAAACGGGGCAGGCCAGACTAGAAGTGACGTCCTTGGGCACTCAGGGCTATGTGGGGACCACGGGTGCCAGCCTGGCCAGAAAGGAGAGCGCACGGGCACCTGCCAGGCTCGGGGAGAGGGGCGGAAAGCAGAGCACACTGCCTGGCCACCTCCCTGGGGCCACAGCACAGCTCCGGGGGCTCCTCTGAGGGGTCGCTGCTTGCTGAAACGTTCTGAAGAAAGCAGTCCTCATGTGAGACCCTCCTCTGACTCCTAATCTGATAGCGGTACCCTGTGAAGGAGGTGACAGGTCCTTTTTATCGGCATGTCTGTCCAGGACACTGTGTGTACGGCTATGAACCCTTCAGACATTTAACCCTCTCACCCCTCTCTCCCCATTGCCCTGATTTCAATCTTCTACATTTGGTTTTCGTGCTGGGAGATACAGAAATGCCGGTGGTTTTCTCTCTTTCCCTTTTTTCTCTGTTTTTAATGAATTTTTCATTTTGTTCCACCGGTACAGAAAGAATAACAATGAAGCAAGAGTGTCAACAAAGAAAGAATTTTCTCCAAAGTCACACTGTGGCCAGTCGGCAGCAACAATGATAGATTTTATGAATCCCACTAAAGAGAACTGTTAGTGGAGGGGGTGGGGGGTGCATCTCAAAGGCTTAGGAGTTATTTGTGCTTTCCACATCACAGGGCCCTGTTATAAGCAGCTATTTAAAGAACAAGCAAAAAACGCAAGATCGTTCTGCAAAAGTGGATTTCTCGTAGCAGAGGAACAAAAAATATATCGGTGTTTGTGTATATGTACATACGCACACATATATATATATTGCATATGTGCGTGTGTGTGTATACATATAGCTTTATGATGTTTAAAAAAAATAAGTTGCCCAAAAAGGCAGCTGTCTCCTGCTCGCTCTGGGAGATGGGCAGGATGCTGCCGCGGGCTGGGGACCAGAGCTGGACTGAACAGCGCTGGACGGGCGCTGGATTTGGTCTGCGCTTGCAGCCCCGCTGGCCTCGCTCTGCAGCGGCTGCCCCAGCATGGGTACGCTTCCAAGTATGAGCAAGGGTCTCTTTTTATATTTGTCGTTTCTTCCAGCAGGTGTTAACACCAATTTATGAGCTCAGTGAGATGACAGAGACGGGTGAGCAGCGCTGACCTTGGAACTTACCTCTGTCAGATTTCTTTTTCTGCCCCATCTCAAAGTCAGTCTAAAAGCAATAAAAGGATGTTGGAGGGGGAGAGCCGGGGCTCATCCAATTCTGTGTTAAAAGAGAAAAACTCAGTGAACACAATCTGAAAAAGCAGATGCCTCTAACGTGGCCGTGCTGTATCCGCACAACTGTTGTCTTGGGTAAGGGCTGCACATTTCACGTCGGTCTCCTGCACGCGGCTGCTGCCACGAGTGCAGGAACACCTGCACAAGGGGAAATTAATACTGGCATATTTTTTTTTGTCCCTTGGTATATACTATTTATATCCAAGTGCCTTTTCTTTCAGGAACTTCATGCTACATGCAGCTGAAGATGGTCTGAAAACACAACCTGTGCTTATTTTCATATGTTTTCTTACTGCTGTCAAAGTGAGGAAATCAAAGAGATGCTTTTAAGCACTCACTTCACCTCGCCCAGGATATGCAGCAGCTCATAAGCTGTGAATGTGAGAGGGCACAAACAGGATTCTCTCTAAAAAGAAAGAAAAACAGTTAACATGAGGAGGAGGGGAAAGCAAATAAATAATATTACTTCCAAGGATCATTCAAAATGAACCTCTTTGCCTGAATATGGGAGGTTAAACAATCAAGCTGACAACATTTTCTTCCTGAAAACAACACATTGTATGACAAGGTGCTTTTTGGCCCAGAAACACCGTCCAGCTCCAGTGATGATACTGTTTATGAGCTATCAAGTGGAGTTGGCTGCCTTAAGTGATTGTCCCGAGTGAAGGGAGCAGAACTGCCAGCACCTGCCCAGACACAAGCACCAATAAATCTGCTGCCGTATGGGTTTCAGCAGCATTTCCCAGATCGACATTTCCTCTGTTTGGTTTGAGTGCCCGACAAACGATGGAAGCATGAGAACAATAAAGACTAAAACTTATCTTGATAGTCTTTCATTATTAACTGTCTCCAGACTTATTCACCACTCAAGGAGGGAGAGAGTGAGCCAGACAATACCGGTGTGAACCCAGCAAAGTTCCTGACTCTCCCAGAGCTGTCTGATTTCCATGAGTGAGATCTGACCCTATGGTTTGTTTCTCTTTCAATGTGTATGCTGACTATGGAGAAACACTGGCCCCATGCTGCTCTCACCGCCTGCCAGCTCTTGGCCTTCGGGTCCTTCTCCTGCCCTTGGATCCACCTGAGATGGCAGCCACGTGGTGAAGCAGACACACTGGACCAACTTCTTCCCTCCACGGTGCCCCAGGCTGCTCCTGGGGAAAAGGGAGAAGTGTGGGTGCTGGTGCTGTCCAAGCAGTAGCTGGAAAAGAAGAGCATCAAGGGGCTGGATAATCCGGTTCCCCATCAGCGTGCTTCCCTCTGCCATTTCCATGCTCTAGGAAGGGAATGGGAATGTGCTTCGACAATGCTTTGTTTTCCAGCACCGTATGTACTGCCCTCCTGTAACGGCCAGACTCTTGCCCTGCAGCCCTCATCCAAATCACCAGCATCCCAAAGGATTTCTTTCCCCAGGGAGCTAACAAGGTCCCCCTCACTTGTGTGCTTCCTCTGGGTGTGCACCAACACACGGATCCAGCACCGTGGGAGCTGGCTGGGGAGATGGGCTGAGGACCAAAATTTACCTGAAGAGAAATGGGAAATCTGGGGAGCGGTGGATGGGGGAGAGGAGGAAGCTGCCAGCAGAGACAGGGTGCTAAAGCCTGCAGCCAGCAATCCTGCTTAGCTGCCAGAGCCTGTGCTGATGACTTGCGAACTGATACAGCAGCAAAAAGAGAGAAATTCATAGTGGCTCGAGGAAAAGTAGATCAACCCCTTTGCAAAACCCAGCACCCCCAGCCAGCGTCTCCCAAACCATGCGGTATTGCCGCCTGCTGTAAGCGTGGGATCATTTTTCTAGACAGATCTTAATTTGAGCCTCCTTTAGCACTTTCCCCTAGAAAGCCAAAGGAGGAGAGCTTCTGCTGAAATTCCCACCCCGGAGTTCCCCTTCCTGGTTGGACCACGTCCACTTCTCAGAGACCCGCTGTCCTTCGGGGCCCAGCTGAAATCCCAAATTGCTTTAATTAAAATGGACTTTAAGAGCTCACTTGTTCAAGCCAAAGAACATTAGGAGGAATTTAAATGAAGAGGTTTTTAAATCTGTGACATTTGTTCTAATGAGAAAACACTTTCTAATCCTGAGCGTCTCCTAATTCAAAACAGATTGGAAAGACTGCAAGTGAAAACAATTTTCAATTTTTTTTCTCCCCTCCAAAAAACACGTCCTGTAATTAGTAGACCTAACTGGCAAATAACATTCATCTTTTCCCTACAGCTTCCACATCAGCTTGGAAGCAGGCAGTGAAAAGCAGTGTGTGGGTATGCCCACACACGTGTCATTTTGTGTTAGGACAAGTAACAGAACTCACAGAAATTGCCACCGCATCAATCCCAGCATCTGAGGAGGAAACCGTTATGAAGGATGCAGAGCACTCCTGGTCCACCTAACGAAAGGCGTGTTGCTGCCGTGGTGTGCTGAATGCTGAGGAAGAGCAAGGAAACAAGCTGTTTGCAACGGAGAAAAAACACACTTCCAGTAATTTCTTGGAGTAGGACTATTTTCGTCTGAAAACACTGAGATAATCAAATGTAAAATAACAGTGGAAAGAGGAGTGTGAAGCCTCAAATAAGAGTGACTTGGGGACCAAGCAAACCATTTCAGGTGTGTTTTAGACAGATGCTAGAGAGATGAAATACAATTCCTCTCTTCACAGTCTTTCTTTTTAGCCATGGCCATTTCCCTGTTCCCCTACACTCCCCCAGTAGGGGGTACTTTGCAGTTTCCTGTGCTTCCTGATCTTCTGGGGACAGGGTCTGTCATCTACTTTATGAGCATTTCGGTGCCTAGCACACCACCAAATGGCCCTTGGTGGAACCAGATTACCAAGAATAAACAAAAGGAGTAAACTCTTTTTTGTTAATCCAACAGATTTTAAGGGAAGAAGAGAGAGCAAGCAAGCAAACTACCTGTGAAAACCGTCGGCTCCTTAATTTTCTATGCAAATCACAAATGAAAGTCCTGCACAGTGGAAGGTGACGTGACCTGCCTCTTCCTTAGTTGTTTTTCTATTTGGAAATATTAATCTCAGCATAAAACAATCAGGCAGAAAACTTGCTGGGAACTACTGCTACTTACTGGGAGTCCCAGTTATCCGTGGTCCTTAAGGACTTTATCTTTTTCCCTAGGAAAAAAAGACTTGACTTTTTTAACTGTACCAACAGAAATCCTTAAGCTATCAGCAGTCCGTCAGTTCTCCCAGTCCATTCTGTGCTGGGACAGTGACCTCCTGCTACGACAGCTTCTCCTGTTCTGTCTTCCATAAATACAGCAGTGGTGACCAGCCCCTGCTGGGCCATGGGCAGCAGCACCCTGCTCTCCTCCTCTGGGCCCTCATTTCAATGTATTAATGTCCTGTGACGAGAGGCAATGAAGGACTGTTTCACAAGCAGAGCATCTTCTCTGAGCTATAGCCTGGGGATTTCTGAATGAGGGCACGTTGTTCTGGTGTGTTCAGCAAAGTAGACAGACATCAGCCTGAATCCAACTTCTCACCTCCTTCAGATTTTGCAGAAGTTGGCTCCAGAACTAAAATTCACTGGCAGTCTTATTCCTCTAATGGGACAAACAAAAAAATCTGGATACGAAGACCCAAATTCTGACGTCTGGATCAGGCCATTTGTGGCACGTATCTGTCTTTAGTTCAATGCACATTACCTTCGTTAGCAAAGAAAGCGGTTGCGTATGACATTATCTTATTTAAGTATCCAGATCTGACTGGCTGCTATTATTGAATGGATGCTAGTGCCAGTGGTTCCAGATGGACTGCATCTGTGCTGCTTCTTGGTGGCTTGCTGTAAATACACTAGCATAAATGACAGCAATATTCCCAAAACCACTTACTTTTAAGCATTTATCAGTAACTTTGTGAAAGTGTCTTTGAATTCATCTTACTGAGTATTCACTTTGGAAGCATGAAACACTTTATCTATGAGTCCAATTAAAACAACTTAGGCTTTAAAGCTTGGGTACTTATAGGCACCTTTTTGAAAGAATAATCCTGCATTGGCATAAATGGATACAAATCGATGAAGATCAAGAGACAGACACCCATTTTTGGTCACTGACAACCAGACTTAGATCTTACTCAGTAAATCATCTCAAATGCTGTGGAAAAACTCAGAACTGTTCTGAAAGATCTGCAAATAAAGAGACAGAAAATACATCACTTATTTCAGTGGGAATTAATTCACTGGAAGTATGGGGCTCCTTGGCTTCTGGATGCAGAATCTGTAGACCTAAAGCATCTACAGTCGTTTGCCAGTTTTGAAAATGGGTCTCTTAATGCTGACTGTCCCCTCTGAGATCCCATCTGCACCTCCAGGCAGCTCTGCTGCAGTTCTTCTAATATTTCCTCATCCTCCTGCTTTGACTCTGTCACCATGGATGACCCACCATGAATAAAAGATTAGGGTGTACCAGGTTCATACAGAGCCTTTGCTTCTGGGGTCAACGCTCTAACTCCTGGGCTGTCAGACAGGACGGCTGTGGAGCGTGAAGGGTTCAGCTCAGGTCTCCATCGCGTAGGTGCACCTCCAGTCACCTCCTGGTCCAGGTTGAGAAGATAATACTTCATGTGTGAGCCCTAACGGGGCCAAGGCAATGCTGTGAAGGCTATCAATTTTAGGCCTGCTTTCAAACAGATAACAGGGTATGTCACCAGCAAATCCTTAGGAGGACAGATTGGGTGAAGGGTCAAATGGTGGCCAAAGGAAAAAACTAAGGATCTAAACTTTAAATTTCTGCCCCGCATTTCTTGGGCCGGCCCGCTCCAGCCCTGCGCCTGCTTGCAAGGAAGGGGCCCGTCTGTGCCGGAGCAGTGCCGGAATGGGGGGCACAGACCTGGCCTTCCCTCCTGAAGTTTGTCCAGCCCTGGTTTGCAGCCATGAGGCGTGAAGCAAGGTTGTACTTTAGTGAGTGCCGAAGCCTGTGCTGTGATGCAGTGGGAGCTGCGTACAAGGTGTGAGCAGTGTCCCGGTGAGAAGAGTGAGCAGGAGCCTTTGGTCTGTCCCTGCCCTCAACCTGGTGGAGAACCTGCCCTCACAGCATGACCTGACTTACGAAAGCCAGAGGCTTGGACATTTTGAAAGCAGAAGAGACTAGCATATTTGATGGCTGGTGCCTGACATAGGATTTTGCTCATATGTTGCTATATTGAGAACTTGTATAGGATTAAACTTACATCCCTGAAAACCACTGGCTAAGAAATTTGCCTTGAGGAGGAGAGAAAGTCTTTAGGCCACCATTTTTGTCACCCCTGCTGATGTTTAATCTCACTTCTAAAAACGCATGTCTTGTTTCCTCCAGCAATTGTTCGGCTTAGCTCTGCTACGCTGAAGTGGCCTTCAACACCCACCACTTTCTCCCTCTGAGAGCACACACCCACCACAATCAGATGCCTCATGAGCCTTGACACAACCCAAACTGGTGGGCCATTACAGACCTCACGGCACTTCTCTGATCTTTAATTCATTTCAGTGGCCCTTATTCACTCATGCTCTCACCTCTAAAAGCCTTTTAAAACCCAGGCTTGGTGCTTGGTTTTCTGAAAGCTGTACGCAAACGTAAACCAGCCTGGCTTTTCCTCCTCGACTCCCTGTTGAAATACCCGGTGATCATGCTGTGAGTAGATAAGAACTGATTTTGAACAAACTGATTTCTTACCAGTTTGAGGTCCAATTCAACAGCCGTCCTGTTGTCTGGATCTTTTTTTCTGGAAGCAGCCTTACAGAAACTACCGGGACAGCTTACGGGCTGTGACGGCACTCAAAACAAACAGGGATGGCAGAACTAGGTCTGCTGAAAGGAACACATAAATGAAATTCACCTTCCAGCATTCACTGCAAGTGAAGCTGATCTGCTTTTCTTATACCAAGTAAAGGCTACAGCTCAGATGCTAATTTTATCTTGCTGGCTTTGTTCCGTCCCTGATCTTCAAGAGAATTCAAAATAACACATAGCAAATGTATAACTAAGTTGTTTTAAAGAAGTACCTGCAAAGTGCATAACACTGCTCAAGGGGAAGGAGCTTCTCTGATAAACACGGAGTACGAAATGAGATCATCCTGGGAGACTGAACAAATGGACTCTTTACGCCTTATCCCCACAACCGGGCTATTAGGGGAGACCAGGGCAGCTCAGTCTCCGGCTGCCCTACAAACCCACCCCTGGCGGTAGCCTATAGGAAGGCCAAGCCCACCTTCACATCCTTACGGCTTGTGACAACGTGATCCCTGTGCTGAGCAGACACGGGGCAATTGCCTGTCGTGGACATCGGGACCACTTTGTGCTAAGCGTCGGGCAGAGCTATTGCAAGAGACCCTCTCCACCCTGGGAGTAAATACCCAGCGCCAAGCGCTGGGGCAGGGCAGGGCTGCTCCTGCCACTGAGGACAGGCTGTCGCCCCTGCGGCGGGCCCAGCAAACCCAGGGGAAGGTGACTGGGGAAGCAACAGTCCGATCACTGCTGCGTGCTTGCCTGGCTGGGGGCATTTGCACTAGGAGGGGAAGCACAAGCCCAAGAGAGATGAGTCTGGAGTCCTTTAAGCCTTGCCAACAGCTTGTCAGTGCAGCTCCCACGATCAAAGCTTGGGCTTCCCATCCCCTGCAGAGCTCCAGCTGAGGCAGGAGTTTAGCATGAGCTTCAGGGCCAGATTCTGTGGTCCCAGGAGCAGGATCAAACCTGTGCTATATCGACTGTATAGATACATCTGCTGCAACAGTCTTCAAGGCTTTTTGGAAACAGCATGGGCTGGTACTGCTGAACCTGTCCAGAAAGCAGGCAGAGGCCAACGAAGAGCAGGGGACTTCCTTGTCCCCCAGTGTGTGAAGAAATGAGGGATCAGATGACAGCCCTCTCACTCGGACATTGCCTCCCAGGGCACTCTCTGCCACCAATGATTACGGAATTATTCCCCATGGAAAGCGAGTGCTTGCTTCAAGGCTGCTATCCAGGTATGGGGCCTGACTATCCTCACCTCAGATGTCAGGTGAGGTTGGCGAAGAGCCCGGTTTGCCAACTGGCAGTTTCCAGCCCCTTCCCAGGAGCAGCCACAGCTCTCCGAGGAGTCACAGTGATTTATTTTCTTAATCTGTACCAGGCAGAGCTGGCTGGCAGGAAGGAAAAATATTTCCTAATGTAACAGGGAAACATTCTTGTCTTTCGTTGGTACCAAACTCAAGGGAAGACTCTCTCTCCCAGGTGACAGGTGTAGGGGTGCTAGGAGCAGTGCTGCAGAGCTACCGCACCCTCCAACAGCAAGGGCCAGAAAGCACGTGGGCAGACGTCAGGCTGGCTCCCACAGCAAGGGTGGTGTGGTGCTAGAAGGACAATTTCTGCATGTTTTTTCTAACCCCTACTAAGAGTCAAAAAAAATGAACAGCAGCTCTGCCTGGGATGGAGAGAGATGGATGACTGGCATTAACTCTGACAAAGCACACCCTGAAGGGGATTAAAACAGCTCTCCCACACTGAATAACACCCCTTGCAATTCCTTCTCACTCTGGTAAGACAGACCTGGTCCAGGGAAACCCCTTCTTTGCGTTTGTGCAGCTGGGTGCACCACAGTGCTGCTCAGCAGGGTCCAGGCCAGGCGAGCTGGGATCCATCACAGCCTCAGAGAGAGGTACCCACCGTGACGGGATGGTGGGCAGGCACTAGAGACCTCTTCTGGAGGGAGGTTAGGGGACAGAGGCAGCCATTCTTTCTTACTACCCTCCATATTCACCGCCACACTTATTTTTAAGATTATCTGACCATCTTCACTCCTTCTTAGCCAGCGTCGAGGTCTCACAGCCTTATCAAACCTACCTGCCTCCTTATAGAGGAGACACAGACACATCCAAACAGCTGAGTCCTGCTGAAGATAAAGACAAGGAAAGATTTAATTTGACAGCACCACAACCTAATCCCCCACACCTGCAGAGCTCAGGGGCAGGTGGAGGCATCTACTCCACAAGTGGAATCATGATATTTGCCAGGGAGTTTAGACTTTGCTCATTACCCATATTTTTTCTCTAGCTGGAGATAAGTAAAATGAAAAGAAACTGGAGAAGCTGCTGAATTGAAAATGAGAAAGGAGCTGTGGGGTATTTTTTTTTGCTGGGATTTAACAGTGCTTAGAATGAAAGTACAGGGAACCAGATGCCCTCCTCCTGAGCTACTTCTGCTGTCCTCGCTGATCTGCACTGGGACCTGCTTTCCTGCGAGCCTCTGCCCGTGCAGCAGGTACACTGCGGGCAAATGCTGAAGGTGAACGATGAGAGGTGCTGAACTTCTCTCTTTCTTGAGCACACTTGTACTCAGATCACTTTCTCTGCCTCTCAGTGCTTTCATTAAGTATTTTCCTTATTTTCAGAGCAGGTGCTTGTTCCCATTCTTAATGAATCACTCTGCTCACTTGTAAACAAGACCTTTATTAGTTCCACAAGCATGTGGGTTTTTCTGTTTACACGTTTCCCATATCAATATTTGAAAGCACACTACCCTATGCTGAATACTTTCTTCACGCCCTTTTCTGTCCCTGCTGCCTCTTTCCCACCTCTTCTTTCAATTCCCTGTCTGTTCACAGCCTGTATGCATTCTCCCAGGTTTATCCATGCTGATGAAAAATCAACCCTTGATTTTACATTTCCTTTGCTGGTCTGAATTAAATAATTAGGAACTTCCTTCCTGGACTATACACATTCAAAGGAAATCTTCATATCCCTGTATAGGTATAGTCCTTTACGTGCTTTTGGACTGGATTGGTGGGAACTGAACGCCTCAATCCTCCAGGCAGATCTCTGAAGGTCTACTGTCCACCTCGCTTTGGAGAAAGCTACACACTTATTTATTGGATGCTTCTGCACCTTGCATTTTAAATTGTGATCTTATTAGTATGGGGAATTAGCGTTCTGGGGTTTAAACATGTGAAAACAGGGTGCTGCTTCCCCTCTCCCATGAGCTGTATCTAGGGTCAAAACTTCAATTTCCTTTACCACAAGTGCTAGGAATAGCTTTGTAATGTAAATAAGCACTTACAGTATTTTTAACAAGCACCTGCTTTACCGTGCTGCCTAATGAGAGCCTGGACAGAAATGCAGTGAAAGCAAAGGAAGGTAGAGACTACTATTTAAGCTAATTAACAGCAGATGAAATTAAACTGACATACACATACATTTTGGGCTTCTGCATCCGAGGGGAGAGTGCTGCAGAGATTTCATTATTCACATTTCCCATCATCTGTTTTTCCCCAGCACCTACCTACCCAATTACCTGGGGAAGGAAGAGAGAGAAAGACACTAAAGCCAATAAAATAATTCTCATTTACATAATAATTTTTTCTGCATTGTGTTTAATAGCCTGCGAGTAACTGTAGAAGAATATATAGTCCATTCTTTAAAAAGCTCCAATGCACTAATTGAAATTAAATTACATGGAACTCAGTCTCTGTCTTCTGTTCATTGGGAGATAATATGCGAGCCACAGTTTTAAGTGTTATTATTAATATTGATAGATGAACCACCATGCTCACCACAGAACCACTTCCCAGATGTGTTTCCCTTTCCTTCAGCTGTAGGTGAACCTAAAATAATGGTTTTCCCCATTAAAATGGCTCATTTGGTGCACCCAGGATTGCGAACCTTTAGCATTCAAGACAGTCATCACTGCAGGTAGCGGTGCCTATTTGCAGCATTAACACCGGGTAATGCAACTGCATTCTTTTTTCACATTACTTTGCATATGTTATAGCTCAATTAATCTGTCAGGGTGACATTTCCATCACAAACAAAATTTAAAAGAATTTAACGCTAAGTTGGCAGGCCGAGAAAGTAGAGCCTAACTCTACGTCCCTCGGAAGGGGCAGAACGTCAGGACATACTCCCCCGGCTTCCCAGCCCATCACACAAGCTGCTGGGGCGGGAGCACAGGTCTTGCTGCTGCCTGTGGGAGATTCAGGCTACGTGGCAGCTTGCTCCTTGCCTTCTCTCCGAGGCTGCTAACAAGGGAGCCAATTAGTGCCAGTTGTGATGTGAGCACTTTTTCCACCAGGAGATGGATTGAAACCTTTAATTCACTTTGCCCAGGCAGAGCCACATGAAATGTTCAAGCATGGAAAAATATCCGTAGATTCTGAGGGTTTAGAGTATCCCCATGGATTTTATTCTTTGCTTCGGACTTGTGGCTTTCATTAAGAAAAAAAAGAAAAAAAAAGAGAAAGGTTTCTTGCCTGTCTGATGGTGAAACTAATTTTCTTCATCTAAACTAATAACAAGCCTCCCTGAGCCACTTGTGCTAAAATGGGCTTTTTCTCCTTGGTGACTCTGGGCCCTTGGAATCACAAGTTGCCACGACTGGACATCAGTCCTCGCAGCTGATCACACCAGAGACAGCCTGCCAACGCTCCAGGTGCCTCATGACATTCCCCGGCACAAAGCAGAATAACCAAAGAGCTCTGTGCTGTTGTTTTTCAGCTCTTTATGATCCGGAGTGAACAAGACAGGGATGAAGACCGTGCAGAAGAACATCACTGTCTCTGTGCCGAGTGGCCCAATCACACTCCAAGCTCTCAGCAGGTTCTGCCGAGGAGTGCTTGGTCCTCACTTCGATCCCATTCCACTGTGGGAAGGACTTGGATCTGCTTCTGTGCATCAGTGCTGCCTTCTGCTTGGACCTCTGCAGGGTTAAAGGTAAGACAAACTGTCTTTTCTCTCACGGGGCTCCTCCAGGACCTGGTTTCTTTCCTCCTGCAGACAGTCTTTTGTTCTTAGAGGATGCAGAAGGAGGTCCCCTGGGACTGTGCAGAACTGTCCCAGAGGATGGTTTATAGCAGGCAACCACCTCACCCACACCCGAAGAGCCCTGCCAGCGGTCCAGCAGCACTGAGTAGCTCGGCAGAGGGTGCAGTGTGCCAAGCACAAGGCTACAGGGACCGGCATTTTACAAATGCACGAGGTGCCATGCCCAGCTCACATCAGCAGGGCCTGGGTGGGTTGCCACTGACTTAGTTCCCATCGAGGCAAACGGGAATGCAGCTCCCCCCTGTGCTTTAGACGAGCCATCAGGCAAACGTACCTGAAAACCTCCTGTGAAATAGACTTTACATTAAAGGCAGCATCAGCAAGCAGAAAATGTTTTTCTCAGGACAGGTATTAAGTCCTGCAGCTAATTAATCCATGCATTTACAAAAGAAATGCTTGACAATACACACAGTTCAAATGAGTTCAATATATGAAAGAAAATATCCGAGCAGGAAACCTACACATCTCCTTCGGCCCATAACATATCTCCTTAGCAGCAAATCCCAGAAAGAAGCTACTTTTTTTTTTTTCCCCTCAACAAAAATCCTCTGTTGCAAACCCTGTTTTTTGACTCAGCCCACAGACCTCGTGAGTGTGAAAGCCCTGTGTAAGTACTCCGGGTTCTGCACCACAGCCTTTAGTCGGAATGCGCTTGGGAAAGACCAACACCCCAGTGTAGTTCTTGGGGGAGACACAGAATATTCGAGTGAAGAGGAAGCGATGCAGAACTTGTTCCTCAAACACAGCAGATGTGCTTGGGTGCCTGGCTGACAAAAGCATATGGAGGATCCAGCCAGTGAACAGTAGAGGCTGCTGACACAGCACTGGGTCACTGAGGTCCAGCTCTTCACATCAGCATCTCATGGCTTTTGCAGCAATAGCACAAGATTCTGTGCAGGGCTGAGCCCCTTATCCTTGGGAGGAACTCCTGGAGGAACAGATAGGTTGGAGAGACCTTCTAGTCACTGGAGATGATGGCTTTCCAAAAAGATAGACCTTATGGGAGCGGCTCTGTTAACTACCAGAGTCTCCAAGAGAAAGCAGACCCACAGCAACAGAAGGGGAGAGGGTTGGAAGCTACGGTGTGAAATGAAACTAGGGGCCCTTGCTTGTCACAGCAGGTGCTGCAGCCATGAGACATCTTTGAACAGCATGACCATGAGCTGTGCCAGTTTGGCCAATGCCCAGTGTAAATACTGATGTAAGGCCTTCTGCTGCACAGGCATCTCTAGCAATAGGTGGAAAGGTGTGAGCTCTCACGATGTGAGACAGACTAAGCTAAGGATAACACCACACCAGGAGCATACTGACGCTCGGCTCGGAGGAGGAAGAAGAAAGAAAGGTTGTAACAGGTTGGACATTTAAGAAATGGCAGCAGTCACCAGTGTAATCCTGAAGCTTGGACTCCATGGGATGAACAGGGTTTCCCCTTGGTTTCTGTGCCAAGCAGGATTGTGTTGTACCTAATTCTTTCCAGGGTGGAATTGGGAGTCAAATGATAGTAATTGCTAGTTCACTTATTTTATGGGGCTTCTCTAGGTTCAATAATTCAGTTTATAGCTCGGTAGAGCAATTGTATTGCTTATTCCTTTTGTGAACAAGTGAGACCATATACAGAGTTCTGGCTTCATTGTCTGGGGTTTAAAATCTGACGAGATATGAGGACAGTGGGAAGGATTACACAGACCCCCTACACCAGTGGCAGTGTGGTTCCTTCTCTGCCATCCGTAAATGAGTTCCCTGGCACAGTTTCATCTCCTAGCACGCACACCTGAGCCATGGAGAGCACAGCCCCCGGCTGGATCCTGGTGGGATCCAGAGGGAAATGAAGCGCCTGGCCACCAGGCAGCCTGTGAAAGGGCACCTGCTGTCCCAGGGCTGGAGGCCACCCCTGTGCCACACACACCAGCGCTGGCTGGGAGCACAGGCTGGCTAAGGGGCGTAAGTCTGACCCCGCTACATCTCCCTCCATGTGAGCTGGGGTTTCATTGCAGGGACCACATCAGGTGGCCAGTGGGAGTGAAAAAATCCCGTATATTGTTGTGCATGCAGCCATGTCCATGCTTACAAGTCCCGGCTCTGGGGCAGCCTTGCTGTGGGGACACAGCTCCCGCATCCCTGCCGGCAGCCGCTCACACCGCACGGGCACGCAGCGCCGACGGAGCTGCTCTGGGCCAGCCTGTGCCTCTCTGCGCAGACACGGACTGCGGGTCTCCAGGAAAAGCGCAGTAAGGGGGAAGAAAAGGCAAGACTTATTCTAATAAATACCTCAAATTCAGAACTGACACCGTTGTTGGTTTTCAAGCTACTGAATCTTTTTCTATTTTAGCTTCCCAGAAACACACTATCACGTGTAACATTTGCTTGAAAAAACACTCGCTTCTAGTTCTCAGCAGCAGAGTAAATATGGAGAAGATGAATAGGAGAAGATGCCAATCAGCTATTGAATGGGTTTAAGAATCAATTAATCCAGTCATTTCTGTGTTCAGCAATGCAGTTCTCAGTCTACACGAAAGATCCCCGAGGAAGCACAGAGAAGCTGACCACCTTGTGTACTTGCGTGCTCCCTACACTGTGTGTGTAATGTGAGTAACTTGTGCAAGGGAAAGAAGCTCTGAGGCATCCCGAGGTCATAGATAGACCATGAGGCCAGGAGTCAGTGCTATCACAGCTGTGATAGCACTGTGATAGAGCCACAGCTGTGGCTCTGCAGGCCTGTACCTCAGGATGATGCTCATTTCACCTTTCCTGTCCAGTTCAGACAGAGGCCGTGTGTACTGCAGACAGTTGGTACAGGGCAGCAGGGAGCCAGGACCATCCAAACGGCCTGAGGGATGCTCAGACCTGTTACATTGCCTCTACCTAAAGACCTCAGCAGATGGGGAGGTAGGGGACAGAATGGATCTCAAGTTATTCCATGTAGCTTAATTATTTCATAATAACATCTTTAATGCCTCTTAGAAGCTTGGAAGGACTTCTTTCATGCCTAATTGCAAGGCTTTCTGAGAAAGCAATCACTGCTTAGAGGCATTTTCCAAGGATTTTTGTCTTTTGCATTTTAACATCAGACAACCAAGCTGCTATATTCAGCAGTCTCTGTAGTCTGGCTCCCTTTTTAACCTGTCCTGTAAAACCTTTAGATATTATTATCCTTTCCTTATTTGTTCATGTCTTATGAGTACAGATGCTTATTTGGACCTTGCATTAGCACGCTTGCCAAACAAAAAGACATGAAAGGAGCAAAGAGCAGTTAAGTTGAAAGTCTCTTGGATGAGCTTGGAAGTTATTTGTTACCAAATGAGAAGCAATCTTTCATCTGCTTTCACCTGGCACTGCTTCACTGCGGCGGGGAGGAGGAGGGCAGGCGTCCAGTCCCAGCTGAGGAATCTCTGCAAACGACTCTAGCTCATGTCAGATGGGAGAAGGCTCCCTCAGGGTGTGCGTTTGAACACTTTATCCCTGGGCTGCAGCACTACAAAGACTCATGCTGAGCAGAGGCATTTTCACCATGTCAGTCACTCCTCCTGGCTTGCAGGAACAGTAAAGTCAAGTCTAATACCCCCGCTGTGCGCGGGTGCACACGCACAACGCTAGCAGCAGCTGCGCGCCTGGCTGCCCGGGACGGTTGGCGTGCTGAGTGGCTACGGCACAAGCAGGAGCCCCAGCCACCGTGGCCACTCGGTGCAGGACAGCCGAGCCTTGGGAAGAGCAGTCACCCGGCACAAGGCTGGAGGGATAGGCAGGGCTGGAGGGCTGAGGAGATGCAGCAAGATGAGCCTCACACAGGCTGCGGGAGCCGTTCCCCTCAGTGAGCAAGGACACGGTGTTCTCCATCCCTCATACCAGAGTGGCTTCACAGACCTCCTGGGAGTAAACACACAGCAACTGTGACCTTTTGAAGCTATCTTCCACTGAGTAATAGTTCTCTCTAATCACACAACCATTAATTGTTTCATAATAAACACATTCTCTCGGTAGTCAGTGGGAGTTGGACACAATGGCTCCCCTGCTCATGAAGATTGTTTTGTTCCAGCTGTTCCTGTGGAACTGATTCTGGAGACACCCTTTGCATGGGGTCCAGGCCCACTTTAAATAGAAGGACTAAAGGGGACAGGCCTACTCTGTCTTATATTGCTGGTGTTCTACGGGACATTAATTCTGCTCCCAACCAGCCTAATTTGTCTGCATTTTGTCTGGAAAGCCAGCTGGTGGCTCCTCATTGTATTTCATGATTACTCCTCAAAGTGTTTCACAGTGTTTAATGCCTCAAAGTTTTTCAAGAGCCTCTGCTCCAGCAGAGTCAGAAATACCCAAAGAGCTTCTCTTAATACCTGACCTGTATGTTCACACCTCTCATCTCTGCAGGGTGGCCTGCAGACTATGTTCAGTTATGGTAGCATCAGGTATGTCGCTTCTTCCTATCAGCAAACTGCGTGCCCCATCACACCTGAACCGTAAGTCCATATCGGTTTCAGAGCCGGCAGAAGGTGACTGGGGAGTCAGTGCATCCCAGCAAGTCCCATAACCACGGAGCATGACCCTGCTTTGGCTTCAGTCCCTGCGTGGGGGGCCTGGAGAAGCGAGAGGCGCTTGGTGGTTGTGCCCAGGCCTGTGTTCTCCTGATCTGGAGAAGTGGTGATGGTGGGGATTTCCTTCTGATGAGCTGAGGAGGAAGCATCAGGAATCATGGCCACCCTCCGATGACCCTAGTACATTTAAAATCCAACCCTACAGTAAAGAGTCAGGCATTGCTTTTCTATTTACATTTTGTTCTGCTAGTTTGGAAAGATAAGCAGCAAAGCAAAAGACAGGAATCATAAAAATGACAAACCCACACTGGAACTGGTCCTTGCACAAAACCCAGGGAAGTTTGATCTCTTCTCAGGCAGCATCAGCCTACCATGCTGATCCGGGACACAGAGCGAGTCAGCCCATTTAGATTTCCTTTTGATCTGGTAAACAGATACCAGATCTGCTGCACGAGATGTCTGCCTACACGTCTGTCACACAAAACCCACAGCTGGCACCTGCCATACCTCTGCTGAAACCACACACAGAAGATCCGTTGCTAGCAGTTAGGCTCTTACAAACAGCTCAGAAAGCCAAGACCTCTGACAAGTGTTCTTATGAGAATAAACACAGATCCATGCTTAAGATTTTATGAGGATCTGTTAATGCTTTGCATTCTCCATCACCACCTAACCAGGTTTCCTGACCATAAG
The DNA here is from genome assembly GCF_963921805.1 of Phalacrocorax carbo. NCBI lineage: Eukaryota > Metazoa > Chordata > Aves > Suliformes > Phalacrocoracidae > Phalacrocorax > Phalacrocorax carbo. The sequence goes on along the minus strand of NC_087526.1, from coordinate 15,648,085 downwards.
ATCACAAGTCAAGTCCCCGAGGAACAGTCTTTGCCGTCAGACTGCTGCTTCTCCAAGCTGCTCCTTAACCGGGCTTTCTGGGTGCTGCTGGTCTGCCTGGCTGTTGCTTTAAAACCTCAAGGGAAGGCTTTTTTCTGCTCAAGAGTTTTCATTTCTTGCTTACCTGTTCATTTTAGTTTGGGAAGGAGACAGATTCTTTTCATTTGTGCTGTGAATAGAAAGCAAACCAAGGTTTTCCCAGGCCTGCATCTCACAAGGAATGGTGTCAGTGCCAGCCTCCCAGCTCCACCAGCATCATGGCAGCCAAGAGCACTCAAACATACCTTAAATGCTAACCTCATACCTCCTGCATAACACCAGCACCACACCAGCCCACTGGCCCTAAAGCAGGAGGGAGGAGTTGTCGCCATACTTTGAGCTTTTAGCCAAGGCCGGATCTCAGACCTCTCAGTTATTTAGGAGAAGCTTCCCACATTTGCAAAGAAAACTCATCTGGCATGCTTTTGTTGGCTTTGACTGAGTCACCCTGACACTCACGCATTGTAGGTCTTGTCCAGAAGTTGAAGTAACATTAGGCAGCAGAATTAGACATCAGGGAAGGACCAGGGTGCTACTACGTGACAAATCAAAGCATTCAGTCATGAGGCCAGAAACGTTTGCATCAGAGGGAGCTCAGAATAGAAGTGAAGCATTGAAAGTTTTGGCCGCTGGAGTACCACAAAGATCTAACAACCCTAGTGTTTTCACCGCTGATTTTAATAGCCAGGTTTCTGTATCTTTGTTGTACCTCTGTAGTTACTCTTTTCGTACAAGTCCATCAAAGGCTTCACCTGGCCCAGCTCCAGGGGAAAAGGTCCCACCAGGTCTGGCATTGCTGGTTTTGGAGAATGCATAGTTGAGCAAGATCTGCAGGAAGCTCTCCGCTTATATTAGTGTCATCCTTCACCTTGATGATAACTATAAATAAAGTGCTGCAATAATCAACTAGATTGACTAAGACAGATGCTGCTTTTAACATGTGTACTGTAATTAACTTACGCAAGGCTAGAAAGCTCCATCTTAGCCTCTTCCCACAGTGGAGGAAGTTTGGCTTTCTAATAATAGGAGCTGGTAACACATGTTGAATTATAAAGTAATCAAAGGTGGTTTTGGCAGGAACAATCCAGATTTGTCATGCTTCCATTTAATCTCCGAGTCTGACAGGCATTCATCTCCCGACGGACTGGCTGCTTTTCTCGTAGCTCCTTCTGAATTTCTTTCCTCTGGCATAAGGCAGGGCACAAATGCTTCACAGCAGGAGAGGAGGGTTGCTTTCTCTGACTGTCCTCTTGACAATGCATGTGCTGACTTGCTCTCACATGCCATATGGTTTGCACACACTAGTTAGCAACCACACACACACATCGCAGCTAATCTGGATGCACGTTATGTGTGCACACCCACACAAAACCTGGCGCAGCTATAAGCTATATGCCTCAGTCAGAGTGGCCTCACCCTGAACCGTCACATACGGGATTACATGGCACTGTCTGAGCAGCAGATAAAAGATGCTTCACTGCTCCCTTCCATTTTCCCAGCCTGCATGCATGCAATATTGTGCAATGTCCTTTCATTGCCTTTTGCTGCTGTTGATGTCATTATAATCATCAGAACCCCCATTGTTATTCTGGGACACAGCCTTGGCAGTAAATGTTAGTTAACACTTTCTACATTATTAACTTCCCTCACAAATTCTCTCCTAGCCCCAATTTTCAGATCCTGATTCCAATCAGTCTTAGCACCCTTCCTGGCACCCCAGCTGTCTTAGGATCATCCCTGGTATCACCAGTTCCCTCCCGCACACCTGACCTTCTCCCTTCCTCTGCAGCTCCTCAGCTGCTCTCTCCTTTCTCACTTGCTCAGCTGTTGCTTGGCCATATCACATCTTTAGGTAGCGATCTAGGAGGAATGCAGTCCAGGCAGCCAATCCCTTTCTGGTTTTGATCTCATCAGCTCAGCTAACTTCCATAGTAACTAGGTGACAGCAAGGGCTTCTGCGTATTCTAAAAGCCCAGAATCCATACTGAACTGTCAATTCGGGCAGATAGACCATGCCCTATGCCTTTTTCCTAGTGTTTCCTGCAAGGTTAGGAAGTCCATCACGCCCTCCCATCTCTAGCTTACCTTGCCAAGATGCCCCCCTTCACGCATCCCAGTGCATGCAGAGAATCCTGGAGGTAACACAGAAGCTGCCCCTCTTCACCCCTCTACTTCAAATTAGCTTGGCTAACGGTAACTGACCCTCATTCCACTTCTGCGTTTGCTGCTCGCATTTCCCTGTGCTCTCAGATTTGCAGCACGATTTATCCGACTCCTACTTCCACACACAAAACCCACACTCCCACAATAATATTTGTGCGCTATTTGTGTGTGTCTACAAGCACCTGCTACAAATTCTCATGCCTGAAGGGACATCTCCAAGGCAGAAGAGCATGGCTGCAATAGGCCAGGAATGCACTCACGCGGACAGCCCTCGGCTGCACAGCCCGCACCTCCCAAAGCCCATGCTCAACAAGCATCACGTGGAAAGACGTCAGCACCCTTGGGGCATTGCACACACCAGTGAGCACCTTCCCAGGCTCCTGCACCACCACGGTTTTCTAGCTTTGGGTATGTGCAACTTTGCAGACCTGCTGGGGACAGCCAGCATCCGAAAACCTCACCTGAGAGTCCTCAAACATTAGCTGGAAGCGAGCAATGGAAAGTTTATTCAGATGCAGTCTAATTTAAAGATTTTTTTTTGCTCTCTCCCTCCCCCCCAAGTTTTTATCTCGTTAGGATGCCAGGCAAAAAGTTTTTTGCACATTGCATACCATTGACCTGGCTTCCACAGGCACCTTCTGCCCCCTCTGACTTCTGGGGAGGTAAAGAGAGCTCAGGATCTCCCAGGTATGCAGTGGCCCGGGTGGACAAAGATACGAACGGTATTTCCTGACTGCCTGCTCCAATGCAGACTCAACAAATTCAGCCCTGAGTTTCCTTTACTGTAAGACCTAGCCTACCTCTCGCCCCTTGCTTGTGATTTATTTGTTATGTTTGGCTATTATGCAAAGCAGCGGTCACTCGCAGCACAAGTACTGTGCTGAGAGGAGTCAAGGAGGATTAGGTGTAGTAAATCAGTGTATCTTTCCTTCTGATGTACTAAACAAGGAAAAGGCATAAAGCAGGAAAGCATTCTTGCAATGGGAGAGAAGGACTTGCACACAGAAGATGGAGAGGCAGGCTGTAACCATGTTAACTAAACAAGCCCTGCAGAATTTACTGTCCCTTATGACTTTCATCCCTATCTGTTGAGCTTCCTAATGAGGACACGTGACTTTGCTATGCTCTCACGTCACTTCAGCTGATGCAAATCAGGTTTGCTCCTCTCTGCTTTGTACGTTAACATCAGCAACAGGGGGGTCATGTCCCTCATGCCCTCATTAGAGGCAGCGTCGGCAGCCCTGGGCAATCTGGGTGCCTGCTTCGCTGCACTCAGACACATCTAAGGAAGGAGTTAGTGACAGGTCCTGAGCACTCTGGGGGATACAAGCGCCAGGAGCTGGTGCAAGTTTTTCAGCTCACCCTGAAACTCGATAGCTCCCTCTGCTGCAGCAGCCTGCATGCTGGGGTAACATCGCAGAGCTTCTCCGTTGGGCAAAGGCATCGTGGGGAGCCCATCAAAGCCAGAGGAGCCTCTCTTTCATGACCCAGCCTGCTGCCATGCTTCCCCAGGGCTTTATTTACACTCTGCTCCTACCACAAATGAGTTTTCTGAACTGTGCCACTTTCATTGAGACAAGAGGCAACTGCCTCCTATGGGATGGGGCGCTCAAACGATCGGACAAAAAGGTAGAGAAAGAAGCAAAGAGCATCCTCACAGCACTATCAGTACAAAAGAGGTGCTGTTTGAGTTCACATTCAAAAACAAATGCTGCATTTCAAACCATGATGCTTTGATTCAAGCTAAGCACAATCCTAATTTAAGCAAAGTACTGGTACTTTGCTTGTGGAAGATAAGGAAATCTTGACAACAATCAAGTTTCATGGCATAGATGTTACGTATTACAGAAAGTACAACATGCTGGACATTTCTGGCATCCCTTGGGCCACTCCGAACAGCACTTGCCCCAGGCAACAAGGAGCCAGTATTTGCTGTATTGCAGTTACAGACATAATTTTCCAAGGCTTATATTTCAGTTGAATCAAAAGCTTGCATCCAAACATGCAAAGGCTTCTCAGGTAGACATATGTAATGTAAATCTCTAAATCTCCCAGCTCTCTTCCAACCCAGAAGAGAAGAATGACATCTCAGTTTCCTCAGGTTTGTGCCTTTGGGCCAAGGGTTAACCAAAAACAAGCTCCAGCTCTTCCAAAGGAAAGTCAGAGCCATAGATTAAAAAGGTGGAATGCAAAGATGTAGCAGAGGCCCTGACTGCTCTGACTTCTGAGGGTTTTGCAGGCGGTGCCAGGTAGGAAGCACGGCTCTGAACATTTCAGTGGTTTCCAGAAGAGAACACACACTTGCAAATACGATACACATAGAGTGAATGTCTGTGCAAACGGCAAATTCAACGTTCATCCATCTGCTCCCGGCCTTTTACTATAAGCTGCTGCTTTTCCCTCGTACTGCTCACTGCTATTTAGCAAAGGTAGCAGAGAGCAGAGTTCAAGCAGCTGACCAGGACAAAGCTGCAGTCCGAACATTTTGTGCTCAGTGAGAGATCCCCCTTCCCCTCCAGTGATAAAGAACAGGGGAAACCCACTCTGCCCGGACCAGACTGTTTCTGGGATGAGCAGAGTCAGGAACGGCCCTGGCTGCCAGTCTGGGAAGGCACCTCACTGCCAGAGCGAGAACCCCGTCCTGTACAAGCAGCAGCAGGTCACAGCTCACAGGCCACGGGAGGGTGGCTATAACAGACTATGAGAAGAGGCCCAAAAATTAATAATGAGGCAAGGGAGTATGAAGTGGGTGATGTTTTGGGGACTAAATCATCAGAGATGATAAAGACTCTGCTGGGGCCTGAGAGCCAGGACAAGGACAGGCTGGACTCCGGGGAATCCCACGTTCCCAGGAGCTGCGACCTCACAAGTACTCTGACCTAAGTTCAGGCGCAGCCTCCCAGGCTGATCCAGGACAAAGTACTTGTCAGCACTGAGAAATGCCAAACCTCTTGGCACCTGGAAATGCCAAGCCCTGCTGCTGCCATGGGACCTCCAAGCCGGAGAGGACAAGAGCAGAGGACAGCCATATCAGTATTCTCTGCCACCTTCTCACCCAGGTACAACCACAAACCCTGAATACTGGTTTCCAGCAGAATTACCCTTTATGGCAAGATTACAGCATGCAGCAGCTGTAAACGCAACGAAATTTGGCTGGCTGTTTTTTCTATGGCTCTAAGTTCTCAAAATGCAGTCAAAGCCACTTTCAGCTAGTTTCACTAAAAAAGTCTTCTAGCAAACCTGCAAGTTTCACACAAAATGCAAACCATAAACCATCAAAGGTTCTGTTAGAGGTTTGGTGAACTTTAGCAATGCCTTTGATGAAAATGGCCTGAGTTTCAAGTGTGTAATGAAACCCCAAATCATTCAAGTTTCACATGGTTGCAAATATTTCTCACAGTTCTGATCAAAGGTGTGTTCAGCAGGGAAGAAGCTTTGATTTTGCAGCACAGGGGACGTGCTGAAATTTTCAAAGCCAGGCCCTGGGATTTAGATGAGCAGTTCTTCTTGCAAGCAATACAGCTAAACTTAGTATCGCTTAGGGGGAAGTAATGTGAAGATGGCATATTTGGATTCCTCCTGTTACCCCTAACCCCCTCCCAGGGGGAAGTTTTAATCCCCTACACTAAAGTTCAGGAGGCTGCATTCCCCTGCAGCATGTTTAGGTTCAACAACTGCTCTCCCTACATATCCATTTCCAATCCTTTTCTTTGACTTCACTCTGCCGGCTGCTGACATTGCTGCTCTGCAGCACAGCACTTCAGAGGAGAAGCTCAAGTGTGTTCTGAGGAGGCACTAACGCTGCAGGACTGGTTGCTGACCCACATTCCAGCAGACAGATGCAAAAGGCACACAGCACAGCTGGGGAGGTTTCCCTGGCTGCCTCTACAGGGTCCCCCCACCCCCCTGTGTCTCCCTGGCCAGCACCACCTTGGGTGGAACACGAAACAGCTGCATCTTTCACTGCACTCAGTGACAAGACCCAAATCCCCCCGGAGCCAGAGGCATATGTAAATGTCTGGTTTTAATACCACCACCTTGCTGTGAAGTCTTCATTTGTGACAAAGATTTCCATAGCAACAGACTGATCTCGCTAGCAGGACTATGGTCCCCTTGGAAGAGCAGGTAGAAGGAGGAAATAGAGAAAGCACAACGCCGCACAAAATGGCACAAAGCAGCAGATACAGGTATTTACGTAACCAGAGTACCAGGCTCCAGCATGTCAAAGCTCCCAAAGAAAGGGAGCTCACCAGGAAACCTGTTCAGAGGACGCTGTGAATGCATTAGGCTAGGGCTAAGGAGGCATGGACTCTGCCCAGATCACATCTCCCCATCTCGATTTGCCATCCCCCATGCACAGCGCAGGGATCCTGACATTGCTAACCTTCGCTGTGACACCTTGCCTATCTAGAGGGGCACGTTACAGGTACCTCGGAGGTACCTGTAAAGAAGTACTTTCAGGTGCTGCAGCCCGCCAGCTAGGTGTGCAAAGCCGAGGACGGATTATATACCATGCATCAGCAGGTGTAAGCTCTCATCACAGCCCTGGCAGATACTTGCTCTATCCCCAGATCACCTCACTAGCCTATTTCTGTCCTCCAAAGGCAGCAGCTAGTAACACTGTCCTACCAGGCTGTTCCATAATTAGCCACAAACTAATCAATGTTTAGATACTGCCTTTAAATCCTTAGTTACTTGGCACTGCAGAAATGCAAAGCTTTGTCATGCTGACAGATACAACTCTGTTACACCAGAGATACGCTGCAGATGCTGTTTTTCCTAAGAACAACGCATGTTACAGGCAGCCTGGCATGATACTATGATTCATTCCCACATCCAGTTTCCAATCAGTAAAAATATATGCATATGCATTACAGAGCCCTCAGCTGCTGCCTAAGAGGCAGTAACAGTGTTTGGTCAGTAACGGCTGGAGCAGACAAGGACTTTTTTAGGCAACGGCAAGTTTTTCTTTCTAATTTGTTTTGCTTCTTGATAATTTTATTATTTTCACTGAGACATTACAGTAAGTGGCTTGGTAGCACCTCGTGATTCTGACAAATAAATCACATCGCGGCAGTTTAACTGTGAAGGTAGCACCTTTGAGTGGCATATTTCACTTTAATGTGTCTAGAGCCATTTATGCAGAAAGCCCTGCAAAGGCAAAGCAGAATTTTTCCCTCCAGTCTGTGTAACTCCCCATTTAGTTGTTTTTGCTGTCCTAATAAGAGGCTACCGTTATAGCAGGTTCAAAGGCTAGAACCTTCAAGGGGGAGAGAACGTGATCCAGCATCACAGAAAACTTCAGTACCTTTAGCTTTAGTATTAACTGACTGAACAATTCACGCAGCAACACCAGAACCCACTGATCCTGAACTTCAAGCCTAATAAAGGTCTAGTGCTTTCTGAGATACTGACAAACACGTTGAGGAGCTTTTCTTACACAGATTTCTCTGAAGTCCCGAATTATTCCATTGCTGAAGGCATCATCATTATGAGAATTTTAACTTCTTCCTTTACTCTACTAAAGCCAGCAAAGGATGCCCCCAAAAGACACATTTGGTTCTTAGGTTTTAGGATGACTTGTGTGTGATCACATATTCGTTAGATAATTCCTACATACATTCAGTTTTGCTCTTACTACTACTATCCTCCACTTACCAGAAGCGTCACCTTGCTGCTCGTGTCTTCTACCCCATCACTCCCAAAGCAGAAAGCTGAACTGGGGGGGGAAGCCCCAAATAAAAAACCTTAAGCACAGGAAGTGCTTTCTTATCACCCCCTTGCAAAGCTTAAACATAGAGGAGTACTTACTAGCCGGCGCAAAACACACTAGATTCCCCATCTCAAACCAATTTCCTGAGAAAAAAACTCACATCTCACCTCACACCAGCAAACCCACAAGAATTTTAGGAGCCAACATTTTATTCCTCATAAGGGTAGACACTCAGCTTCCTGCCCGATTCGCTGAATTGGTATTTTCTTCCTCTTCATACAAACAAGCAAGTTAATTATTTACAAGCCTGTCTGTAATGCTCTAGTTTACATGATTTAATTTACTGGAATTTACATGATTTATTAAACAAAATAGCACTTAAAAGGAAATCCTGTCATAGATATGTCATCCTTAAAGGAGACTGAACATTTTTCCTTAAGAAGTAAAAAAATTAAAGAATTGCTTCTTTTGTTTGCAGCCATTTACCCTCTTAAATAAATCATCCCTCTCCTCCCTTTCATTCACAGGTTTTGTGATGAAGTGTCATTAGGTGACTAACCTTTGTGAGCATGTTGGTGTTGCAGCAGGAACTGAAGTTTATGCATTAATTATGAATTCCTAAAGGACTGTCTTAAAAATCTGGGAAGGTCAGCTGGTAACTGGGTGTTGGTTAGTGGTCCAGAGACTGCAACGGTGAGAAATTAAAAGGATATTTAACACTTGCTACGTGATTTTTTGTTTTTTTAACTCAAGCCTTTCTTTTTTTCTGCTGTGAAAGATCAGATTTGTCTGACGAAACATTTGATAGCGATTATGGTGGGTCATTTGGATAAAAAGCCTTACAAATGTAGAAAAAGAGATTTCATTTTTCTATTTCAATTTTTTTCTTGAAACAATATCCCATTTAGAAGGAAACTGCTGCTGCATGTTTGTGAACATTATTCATTACAGCAACAGACTGTGATGCTGTAGAGCCTGACTGATTTCTTACTGAGAAGCACTCCATCCTTCTTGGAGCTGGACCTTCTCTAAATTCGGAGTCAGAGCCTATGCAAATCCTCCAAAATGCAATTAGCTGAGCAGTGTCTCCCTTAAGTGGAAATAAAGCCTAATGCATTTAAGGCTGAGTCAAAATAGTTGAAACTGAACTTCAAATAATAAACATATCAATCATTTTTCCTTCATTAGATTACACCTGTATCAATCATGATCTTCACAACAACTACAACAGCACTGTTCCTACGCTTTCCACTGCTTTAAGTATCAATGTCCTTGTGGTCGGCACAGGCTACCTGCAATCTCTAACTCATCTTTTGTCAGGTGAAATGCCCTTTAATTTCCTTTTTGACAAGCAGGTATGATCCATACCTGCTAAAACAGCAGGTTCATTTGTTATTGCAGGAAATGATGTAACTTAATAGAAGTTACCCTTTAAAATCCGTAAATAATGGGAATTTGGCTGTAGGTAAGAGCTAGACATACTCAAAGAGTAATGAAGTTCGCATTTGGGGAGTGGCTGTACTTAAATCACTGAGTCAGGTTCCTGAGAGATGGATAGAGAGTCTTTTGAACTGAGGTCCAGTGCCCTTTTCAAACACCCAGTTCTGCTGCCGGTCACTGGCTTTGATGTAGGAATCCTGGTGTGAACTTTGCTTGCCTGGGTTATCAGGGAGATCAGGCTAGAGAATCATAACGGTCTGTTCTGGCCTTAAAATCCCTGTCAACCTAAAGCAGTGAATCTGAGTATGAATATGTTAACACTGACACTAACGTCTCTCTTCTTTTGCAGAGTTGAGCTGTGGAAATACTTGACAGCAGCTGAATTGGCACAGCAGCTCGCACCGGAGCAGGACTATTGCAAAATACTGCCTTGCACCGTGTTAGGGGTGTAACCAATGGAGTGGATTGTTTTCTTTCTTTCCAACTGTTGATGGCAGAGGTTCGCTCCCAGTCACTTGGTGCCTGGCTCCCCTCTGATTTTGGGCAAGCTGGAATTGCTGTAACTAACGGAGGGACTCTAGGCTTTTGTGAGTGCGAATGGAGTGAAACTCCAGCCTCAGGGGATGCAAAAAATGAGCCATGTTTTCCTCTAGTCTTGCAGTACAGAAGAAAGATGTGCACATAATCCCAGATAAGGACATCCACCTGATGTGAGATTTGAGCACTCCCCAGACTGATGAGATAAAGCTGTGACTAAACCTACTTTTAGCTGTTTGTTGAACCCAGTTAGTGATGGGCCCAAGAGCATTAGAGGACAAAGGTACACAGTGCAACAGATATGGCGTGGGAGAGACAAACCTTACTGAGCAAAGAAATGAGTCCCCTTTGGATAGCAGCGTGTGTCAAACTAGAGTGCTGCCACCTGCTTCTGTTCCCTATTTAATGAATATTCTCTGAACGAAAGAAAAGGATAAGCAAATTATTATTAGATGAGAGAGAAAAAAACATCTCAAGACACAGTGATCTTCTTCCCCTGCCTATGAGGCTGGAGTTACACTTTTTGGTTAATAGGATAAGAGCAGCAGCAGCTGTATGAGCTTCCCCTCCAACCGCCTCTGTGTGCCTGAGCCGTTACCTGAACGCACCATCTTCTCAACAAAATGGGAGTCTGGCATTTTGGGCTGAATAGTTCTTATCCGGGACGTCAGGGTTGTCAGGCAGATCACGATAGCTTATTTGTAATGTAGGGAAAACTGAGAGCACCACTGGCAGTGGCGACTTCAGCACATGGCTGCTGAGCAGCCAGCAAATGCCCTGGGCCTGTGGCCAGCAAACAGAGAGCCACTGGGAGCTTTTCTGCTCCCAGCAGAAAATCTAAACCCAGTGGGCATTGGGTTAGATTGTAAGAGTCTTAACTCAGATGGATGCATCCTGCAATATTCTTCAGTATGACCTGTGGGTCCTGAGCAAAGCTCAGGAGGTGCTCTGCAGGCTCAAACTCTTTTTGACCCAGGCTGAGTTAGAGCAGAGATGGGAAAGATAATAAGTTCCTATCTCAGTCCTATTTCTCTGAGCCCAGTCACTGCTAATGGTTTCCTCATTTTCTGAACACGTGGTTTGCATTATTAAGACGGTAGCATCCCTCATTTGCAGCCATTTATCCTCTTCCTTGATTAGTAGTCAAAGGATCTAACTCAGGTTTTATAGGGGCTTGTCTTGCCAGACCCTGCCTGCAGACATCCTCGAAGGAAAGATTTCTGAGCGGTGAGGATGAAAGTGCCACCTCATACAAGGAGCCTTGAGAGACAAGCTGAGTCCCCAAGACACGCAGTGCCACGTAGGTGGCTTTATAAGGAGCTTTTTCAAGAGCATGTGTTCTTCCAGTACGTTGTTCAGTGATGCACTCATAAAACAAGGCTGTCCTCCCGCTTTGTACATCTGACGAGCAGCTCTCCCTTCAGAGACAGCATGGAGCTGGCAGAGGGAGAGATAAAATTTAGAAGTTACTTCGGGCTCCAGCTTCTAACACTGTCTTTGGAGATGAATCCTCCTTGCCTGTGCAATTTTGGCTTGATTTTACACAGGGTCTCCTGATTCTTCCTCTCATCTGCTTCAAACATGGGATTAGGAAAAGCATTCAAAAGCTGGAGTAACCACCAAAAATACTTTCTGCCATTGAATAAACAAATGTAAGCCTTCACAGGGTGAAATCAATTCCTGTTAGTATTCTGCACAATGCAATAGAAGCAGTTCTACTTAGCTCTGCCTTAAATGCCACTGTATGTCACACTTTGCAGAAACTGATAGTTCCATTTTCAGCATATTGATCTCCAATTCCATCAATGGTTTTGAGCAAGTTCACCTGTCCAATCCACAGCACAGACTTGAGATACCTAATCTGCAGCAGATGTGTACAGAGAGGTCTGAAAATGTAATTGGAGATGTAGGAGGTCCTGACATGCTGCACACGCACGTAGCATCATGCTTCACTTTGTTCATTAAGGAGCTCTTTTCTGTAGAACACCAGAGGTCCTGTCTGGGAGGAGCTTAGACATGAGCAAAGGAATCTGTTTAGTGACAAATGTGTACGCAGGGTGTGCCCAGCAGCCTCCTGCTAGCATTTTGAATAACAGGTGAAGGCCAAAGAAGAAAAAGAGCAATTGAAGTGTGAGGAAAAATATGGCAAAGAACACAAAACAATTCAGGATGTCTCTCCAAGAAGACCTCACCATAAACAGTGTAGTAGCATATGTCACTTGGTGGATTGGTAAGGAATGGTGAGGAAACCACGCATGCTCTCTACGTCTCTGCAAAGTTCATGCAGAGGGAACCAAACCACTTTCTTTCACCTCTGGCATCACCACAACTAAATGAATGTATATGGAATAAATGCCCTGATTTACATAGTCTGAAGGTACATACCAATTTTGGCACCAAAGTACAAAATGACAAGAATAGTACCTTCCTTACTCTTTCAGTACTCAAAATACTAAATCCTAAAGGAAAAAAGAGATTTGCCAGGGTTTTAGATAAGATCTGACCATCTTCCCACAAATCAAGGTAGGCAAATAACACTCAGAAAGGCTAAAGTCACAAATGAGCTCTGAAAGTTTTACCTGTTGCTGAATCGTATTTTGTGTCCTGTATAAACATGGCCAACCGTGCAGCTTGGTTTCAGAGGGAAAAGGGGATGTGATGGTGATAGCCTTCTTACAGTTTGAAAGAGTCATCGTCTGCCTCACTGTGCTTTGGGCATGGATCCAAATGTTCTTGGTCTGAAAATGACCACCCTGTCCAGCACACCAGGGTAACCTCTGTTCACTTCTTTTTCAAATCCTGTTATATCTATGGCAGTCTTTTGGCCCTGTCCATCCCAACCTCTGGCTCTTGTTATACTTTGGCTTTCCTCCAGGCTGTGGCTTCTTGAGGAGCACTGCAGAGCTCGCTGTCCTCATCCCCTGCAGAGCCAGGGTCAGCAACAGTAAGAAATGGGGGACACAGATGATGCAAAGGGTCCCAGTGCTTTGGAGTACCCACTGGCGTCCTGCCAGGCATGGGAAGGGTTCTCGTCCCCAGGTTGATCAGGCTGGAAGCCCCTGAGATGGCTCCAGGTTGAGGGAGAAGAGGGGTTGGGCATCTTCTGGGAGGTGTGACCAGCCTGTGAGACAGGGAGGCAGGCCCTACTCACATGCTCAGGGAACAGCTTATCACCAGCTCAGGGCTCAGGAAGGAGTTTTCCCCTGGGGCAGATGGGCCCTGGTCCCTGGGGTTTTTTTTGCCTGCCTCTGCAGCATCGAGCATGACCACTTGTCAGGGCTCCTTTGGGCCATTTCGGTTAGGTGCCTGCAGCTCATGCCCCACAATTTCCTTGTCCCCAGAGCAGAGAATTCTGGTGGTCCTCACACCGAGCAGGAGTGTTACATTAGAGCTAAACATAGAAAAACCACCTCACGCTGAAGTGCTAACACCTTTTCTGCAAAGCTAAGGTCTCCCGTGCAGGGAATGCATTGACCAGATAAGCCTGTAAGATCTAGGGACAACATAGTCGGGAGTACTACAGTTAATGAGCCCCTGGGACAGAGTCACCTTTTTTTCTTTTACTGAGGAGTACGCTTAGACATGTTAGATGCTGCAGTCTTTCCTCAGAAGAAAACTGCCTGAACACATATACCTTAAAGTCTGCATAGAACATGCAAGCATAAAGCAATAGCAGGTTGGAGTACTGGGAGAAATTATTCACTAGCATGACTTCGACCTCACATTCACTGCTAGTTACTAAGTACTGGGCTGAATGTGGGCAGTTGGCACAGCAGGCAGCAGCAGCCCCAGAGCCCTGGGCTCCAACATTTGTGTTCCTGTTTGGTTTTCTGAAATAAATGTAGCAAAAAATACTGAAGGTTCCTAATGGCTGAGGCTGCATTTTATTAGAACACAAAAATAATAAACCAGAACAAGACCAGCAAGATTAACTACTGCCTAAAAACCAGATCGTCCTTTCAGATTAGACCTGCCTTTCTGGATTGAAATTAAGTTCCTTGTAGGTCTTTGTCTGTCTGTCACCTCTGCTTCTGGGCTAGGACTTGTTCCCTGCTGCAGGCCAGGAACCTCCCCCAGCATCTCACAGTCATGCTGATAGCTCTTCATCTTCTTCACTTGCCTTCTTGCTCTCAGCACTGTCTCCAAGACAATATTATACCAGAGAATGAGCAATCTCCACTCCAGGTGCTGGCAGCAAGGACAGTGCAATCAAACACTGTAGCCACCTGGCTACACCACCACTTCGGCAGAGAGTCTTTGTCCAGGGACTATGAACACCAGTTTTATCGTCTCTCCCCTGCAGATACATACAGGCTCTCTTCTTCCTGGAACCTTCTCACATTACGTAGAGGTGACAGCTAGAGAGCATTCCAACACAGGACATTGTTAATTATTGGGGTCAGCTGAGGTTAATGACAATATTTACCCAGAGACAGGCTGGGTAATTACTGAGGACTACTTTGAGTACAGGGGATCTTTCCTAGTGAGCCCACTGGTGATAGAACAGAAACACAGAGAGCAAAAAAATTTGCCTGTCTTGTTCCTTAGATGGAGCAGGAAAGCAGGTGATGCTTGAAAAGGAGCTTATGAGGGTAAGTGAAATATCTGATAAGAAAACTTCCTTGCCTCCTCAACTGGGCAAACTGGGAGACAAAGCAGGTAGAAAAGAGAGTGCAGGAGTTGCATAAAGTTCTCTGGCTGCCTTCAAGATGGCTGAGTCTTAGACAATATGCTTTTACGTCCTTCATTCATATGCCCCTGATGATATGATGGGTTATATTTATCAAGTTCCTTTGACAGTCTCCTCTGGACTTTGACTGTCAATTCATCTCCTTTCACCTGCTTCGAGCTGCCTCCATTTTTTAAGAGCAGTCTGCCAGAGGAATGTGTTCTGCAGAAATTTGTCACTTCTTTCCATCTACATGCACACCCCTCTGAAGGCAAACCGTGAAGCGTGGCTCTTGCTCTATCACTATATATTTAATCTATGTGAGGCTTCTTGGTACAAAACAATCTCCTGGAGGGTGAACCTCAGTCTGCTGTGTACACAGCAAGTGCCCAGGCAGAGAGCTCAAACCCCTAAAGACAGGTTTGAGCTCTCTACCTGGGCACTTGCTGGTGCAGCTGACAAGCCTGAGCAGCCCTGAGCAGCTCAGAAGCTGAGTCCAAGGTTGAAAGCCCAGAGGGTGTTCAGAGTGAAATGAAAATATTATGGAATAGGAGAATATTTCCTTCTTTTCTGACCTATTGTTAGTGCAGTTGTAGGGGAAATGGCAAACTCCACTGCTCTGATCTTTGCTTGTAATAAGCTCTCCAGCACCCCTGCAAGGAGTTTTATTTTAGCTTGATGGGTTTTAGAATTTAATTTTCGGTGGTTCAGAATTTGTGACCCTCCAGTGCACCTGAGCTCATGGAGTACAAAAGCATTTGCTGCTTCTCCTCACCACACAGAAAGCTACTTGCCTGAATTTCATTTGTAAGTTTTAGTGCTGGATATCTGAGATACAAAGAAAATAAAGTATTCAGGAATATTCTTTTGAACCAGCTCTGCATATTCCTAGAGCTGGGCTTCAGAGCTTTCCCACTTACTTTCCAATCATTTGTGGAAGATGGGTTTTTCATTTGCAACAAAGGTTGGCCAAAGCAAAACTGTTCTAAATACCCAGAGTCTGACTGCATCCCTGCCAGAGCAGGCTCACAGTGCTGGATCCCATTGCAAGTCATAATTTTTCTTATCAAAGCAGGCAGGAGCAAGTTGTTTCCATCTTCTTGTTGATGGGAAGTCTACAAACAGTAAAAGTGACTGGATAGGTTTTGCAGAGCATGGTGAGCTCTCAGTGTAAGTACAAAAAGGACTGGAAGTGAGTCTTGATAACTCTGATTTTACTGGGTTTAGAAGAGGTTGTTTTCCCTGGCCCACACTTTGCTCCCCAGGGCACGGGCAGCGCAGGTGGCACTAAGCTCGCGCCCAGACACCCTGACGTTCCAGAAAGTACCGCATACAGTTTAACATAGCGAAGACACAGGGATGAGGGACCCACTCACTGGGCCAGAAGCACCATGAAGAGCACCTTGTTACTGCCCGTTCCCTGCCAGAGGAAGGTGGCAGCCGGCGTGGGCACCGTGCTGTGCTGGACGCAGCAGCGTGACCCCTGCGTGCGCTCCCAGGCCCTGTGGCCCCCTCCAAGCCTCCGCGTTGGCTCCGGCCCCAGCGCCAGGCCTGGGGGTGCCTGTGGCAGCCCTGTCCCTGCTGTCCCCCCACTGGTGGGCACGAGCCTGTCCCTGGCGGTCCGTCCAGCCCGGCCTGTGCCCTGCCGTGCCCCCCGCTGCCCTCCCCAGCCTGCTGCAGTGGCAGAGGGCCCCGCATAGGAGGAGCCCGTGAGGAAGGCGGGCATGGGTGGCTGTGGGGTGGAGGGGCTGCGCCTCAGCCCACCGGAGGCCCTGCGGACCTGGCTGCAGCCCAGAGCCCCGCCGGGTGAGGACGGGGGAGAGGAGCCTGGCAGAGACCCTGCTGCTGCCACCGCCACGCTCTGTAAGATCAGATTTATTTACAGATCCTTTATTTCCTTTCCTTCTCCTGCGGAGTTTTGCCCGCTTCGTGGATTCCAGCTGCTTTTGAATGAAACGCAGCTCTGGTGCTGACAAAAGCCTCTGGCAGCATGGCTGCAGGGAGGCGGCGGCGGCCCAGGCCCAGGCCCAGGCCCAGGCCCATGGAGTCCTTGCCTAGCCCTGGCGCTGGGCTCTGCTGCCTTGGCTCTGGCCCTCGGCTGCGGTGGGAGAGGGCAGGGCAAGGCAAGGCAGGGCAGGGCAAGGCTTTCCCTCGGCGTGTGCCGAGCTCAGGCAGGCCGGCAGCAAGAGCCTGGCTTCCCAGCCCTGCCTCAGGGCTGTTAAGGAGCACAAGCGGAGACACACAGCTGCTTCTTTAAATGGCAGGATCCCCCCAACATGCTGTCCCCATTAACATGAAACTGCTTTTATAACAGGTGTTCAAAGCTTTTAAATATCTGTGGGCCAGGTTTGAATCTTGATTTTAATCCTCTTAGTTGTCTAAACCCTAAGCAGCTACTGGGCATTGTTTCTAGAGCAGGACGTGTTATTCCTGTTCTCACCCTCTTCCAGCACAGGCAAGGCAAGAAGCAGTGCTGAGAACAAGGGTCACTGAGCACTTTGTTAAAACTCTTCCATTTGCCTGATATATAAACAGGACGAACCCAAAGGTGGTGACAAAACCACGACTGCATTGGCGTTGAGGGGAAGTGGTGGGATACACTGCAGGACAAGCCATTAGTGCTTGGCTGAAGCAATGCTAATCCAGGCCTGAAATATATGCAGCCCAATTACTGCAGCTCTACCACTGAAGTAACGGGGAGCTTGGGAGTGGGACTGATGAGCAGCTTCATAACGGGCTAATGAGCAGTTTGGCTGCTCTCCATCAAAGGCCTGGTGGAAGTTGGTACAAGACCCCTGGGGTGGTACAGGAGGGGAATGTACAGACTGGGAAATGTCCAAATATAGCATTAAAATACAGTGTGAACTGAGTGGAAGCTTGTGCTTAGCACATGGATAAAGCAACTTAAATGTGACAGGTGCATGAGAACTCATACGTTCTCAAAAGGGGCTGTATTTGCATTATAAAAAGCACAAGAAATAGATTAAATGTATATTTAGGAGAGCCATTTTAGACTTAGAGCTTCTGCGTGGCTGGGAACACCTTTTGTTCCAGATAGTGGAGGAAGCTGCCAAAAAATCAGCCTCTTGGGATCTGATTATTGACGAAGAGTAGAGAAAAAGGGAGAATAAGAAAGAGCTGTGGGTGAAATAGCAGGCATCGCAGGTGGGAGGTGATTTGGGAGGAGCTGCTGAGAATGACAGAGGAGGAGGTGGGTAGGGGCTCAGGGGGATGTCAGGGAGAGGTTGGGGATGACAAGAAGTAGCTGATGCATGTGGAGAAGGAGCCGTTAAACAGGCATTTATATCTGTTGTCCGGTAAACAACCCATGATCACCATCTCCATCCCCCATGGACTAGAGTCCATGAGAGCTTTAACAGCTTTCTACTCCTCCTCATTATACATTAACTGAAGGTCTTGCTGTGGATCTGAACACCAAATCCTGCTGATGAACTGTGTGTGAAATCAGTACTGCTGGACTGTAGGATATTTTTGCTTCTTAGGTTTTAATTTTTTTAAGAACCCATGAGCTGAGGGCATTAGTAAGTTGGTAAAGTCAAGAGTGAAAAGTTAGACGTCTATACATCCTAAATTTGCCTGTCTGATTATGCATGATGCAATTCATTTTAATGCATTGTTCATGTACATGCAAGAGCTGACCTGCACCTGCTTTTGCTGCCTCCTTGTGTTCCTGGCAGCATAGCCCCTGCAGGTGTTTGCTTCTCATCTATTTTCTTTGTGGCTGGGCAACAGGATGTTACATGGCTGATTAACTGTGATTCAAGATACCTTTCCTTGAAAGGCAACTATTATAGCTTGTGCTAAAATGTGTTCGGGAATCGTGTCTCAAGATAGGTCAGAATTGGAGTCCCAGAGGATGTAAGTAACTTAACATTCTCCAGCGTGAGTAAAACAGTTGATATAAATTATAGTTATTCAAGAGATGATTGAAAAGCATCTGTCACAACAGCACATGTAACGTAAGCCTGCCTAGCACGGGGTTAGGTCCCCGCCCAGAAGTGCTGATGATCTTTCTTAATAAGCCTCTAATTTCTTCTTTCCAATTTCTTACAACATAATGTTCTTGCGGCACAGGATCTTTTATTCCTAAGTGATCTCTCAGAAGTCTTTGATGATGTGTTACCAACCTGAGAGGAGTGACTTGCTTCAAAGTGGCTGGGCGATGATCTCGGAGGGATGTAGAATAGGGTACGGTACTTTGCAGTGTATCATCAGTTGCTGCTAAAGTGCTAACATGAATCCCTTGCCAGTCATAGGTTGCAAGCAGCAATCAGATCCTGTCTGTTATACTTTTGATGAGGGAAGTTGCAGTGTCTTGGAAGTAAAACTATCAGTGACTGACATATTTTGCTTCAGCTGCCAGGGTAATAAGTTATTTCTGTGCAAAAACTGAGATGTAATTATTCCTAATGGTGTCATGTTGACTTGCTTCTTGTACTGCTAGGCAAAAAGGTAGTCTCTGTAAATAGAGGAAATGAAAACCAATTAATAATAAAAAAGATGACTTCTACAAGTGTATGCCTGAATGAAGAAAGCAGAGATGTGTGTGAACACTTATTCCAATCAAAATAACAAATTTTCCAGCAAGTTATTTCTGATCCTTTCTGTCCATTCCTCATCAGCATTCATAGAAGTAGATATTGTTTGTGTCAACTTCAGTGAGAAAAGGAGCATATGAATATTAATGGAAATTACAAGAAATGACATGCAACTGTATGTGCAAAATCTGTATGAGAAGCAGTTGGGCTCCCATCATGTGATCTGAGTAGATTTTGCAGTTTTGCAACGTCTCTAGTAACAAATGTGGGTACAAATATATTAGTGAAAGTATTAGGTGACTGATCAAGCCCTACAGGCAACAAGTTGCTAATATTCAAACTAAATGAGCTCTAGGGAAATCCTTTTGCCTACAACATTTGGGTCAGAAATAAATATACACCTGTTTTACTAGGCTGTTCGGGTAAGGAGTGGAGAAAACACCTATTGACTTCAACAAGGTCAGGTTTTCACCTTAGACTCTTCAAACACAACTTGTGAACTGAATTTGCAGACAAAATAGAGCTGAATTTATTAGTTAATCCTGTGACTGAACAACTATGCAGAATTTTATACTTGGGCCTGGGACTGCTCTTCTGCTGCTTTCAAGCAGAAAACGAACCAACAGCAAATAGGGCAAAGCGATGACTCTCTGAGTGGAGAGAGATATGTATATGTATAAACCTCAACTTTTTAGAATCCAGGATTGTTTTCCTCTTTTGCATGAATACATATCTCAGATATGGTCTGGCACCAATAGGTTATGATTTCTGTTTCAGCCCCCCTCTGTCTCCCACATAGTCAGTGGGGTGATCGTCCTGATGCTAAATGAGGTGCTGTTAGTGCAAACCCTGTGCTTTTACCCTAAGTTCTGGTATTGCACAGGGTCGCTCCTGAGCTTCTAGCTAAATCTGAATTAGAGGTTGATTTAGTGGGATCTCTGCTTAACCAGCTCGGGCTGCTCTCTCGTTTTAGATCCGTGTGTGCTCCTACTGGAGTGCATTTTTCAAAATAATTTCCTAAAGGTCTTTTTGGGTTTTTTGCGTGTGGTTTGGTTTTTCATTCGTTTGTTTGTTTGGTTTTTTAAATGATGCTTACCTTTGACCTCTTTTTCAAAATGAAATGAAATGAAACAGTTTCGTCAACTTTGTCATTCAATATGGAAGAGTGATAATAGCTTATCAGCATTACTGTTTCTGCTCCTTTATTGAATGGTCCACCTTTCTTGTATTCTCTGAATTTACAGGCTCCAAACTTGCTGTCTGTGGATGTGATGTAACATCTGGTTGAATAAGTCTGCTTGTAAAGTTCTCCTCAAAGTAATAATAAAAAATCCCAACCGACCTATGAAAGGGCAAAAGTTAATTTAAAGGGGAGTAAGTTCATGGGAACATTTGGAAATATTTGCTTGACTCTGAAAGCTGTGGTTCATAGGTCCTTTACAGTGCCTTGGGAGATAGAAGCAGGAACAGGGACAATCAAATTAAAGGTGGTTAAAGTGCTGCCACCTTTTGGTACAAAATTAGGGAGAGCTGTTGCCAATACTGACTTGGAGCAAAAAGTCTTTTCAATGCCTTAATAGCAATGAAAAGGGATCACCTGGATGTAACCTGCTCGACAAGAACGTTACCCTACATAGCTGCTTTTCTTTCTTCTCCCTTTGTGTGGTCCTTCCTTCTGTCAGTTCTTTATTTGCCTGTTGTTTTCACTAACAGTTTTCATACCATTGCTTGTCACGTTTGTATCTATGATGAATGCATCGTGAAACTGCGTACAGCATCCCACAGCCTTGAGAAGGGATGCTCTGATGCTTCTTTTAGGAAGAGCAGTGGCTTAAATCAAAGACATGTAGCAGCTGAGCAGGTTGTAGAAAATTGCTTGACATGGAAAAATGACTCGTGTCTAAGTGTTGCTTGTCTCCTGGCACTCTAGAGCGAGGATGTGGATTGAGCTGGTTTATCAGTCTCGCTAAGAGCCAGTGGTAATATACAGACTTGAAACGCTGCTTCTTTCTCCATGCACCATTGAGGGTCGGAGGTAGAGATAAAGGGAATAGTGTGTCACGTTTGCGTGCAGTTTCACTTCCAGCCACTATATGTTTAAATGCTTCTAATAAAATGTTTATGCATTTTAACCCATAGGAGAAGGCAGGCACTATATAGACAGGTCATAGGAATTTTTTTTCAGTGCAGCTGTTTGTACGATTGAAATGACACGGGACCAAAAAAGAAATCTCTCTTTCTTTCAGAAGTAAATTTCTTGGAGGGGATAAGAGATGCCATCTACAGACACTCTGATGTCACTTCCCAGACTTTGGGATGGGAGGTTGGCATGCAAATATCAGGGAATGGCTGATGTCCCCACAACACAGCCGAGCAGCACCGGACACTGCTTTGTGCTGGGGCTAATCCTTCACTGAAGGATACACTGCAGGTTACCAGGGACTGCTGGGTTACGCGTCTCCCTGGATATGGAGGTGCTGTGAGCAGCAGGCTGCAGATAACAAGCACATGCCTAAGGTTTCTAATAACCATTTTTAGGGTTGGTAATGACAGTAATATTTTATTAAGTGAGAAAGGTACCCATTTCTTTACTCTGTAGGCTCCAGCTTATAACTGATAGTTAAATAGTACTATAATTCTACTTTACAATACATTTAAGGCCTGTTCTTACAACTTTGATTAGTATTTTCTCACAGGAGTAGGTTCCTTGACTTTAAAGACAACAGTCACATGAACAAAGATGCAGAATCATGTGTTACATCTGTATTGTACATGCAGCATGTATGTTATTGGATAAATGCTGTAATTATTATTTCTGTACATGTTATGAAGTCAGTGTGATTGCTGAGTAACAGTACTGAGAGTGAATAACTGAGAGGAAGCTACAAAGGAAACTTAATTGATAGGCAGAATACAAGATGTCAAGCTCTGACATTCTTCACTTATAAGAAGACATCTAATAACTCATAAGTGAATGTAAATGTCATATCACTCCTAAAACGTTATGCATTTTTCTATCAACCAGAATAATGAATGATTACAAATGTTCCAGTGCACAAAACACCAACAAAACAAAAATGAAGCATGAAATTAAAGAAATAAAGCAGAAAATAATGATAATGCTACTTTACCTAGCTTTATTAATACTTACAATCTGGAAGGATCTCAAATACCTCTAATACCTCCCTTAGAGTGATCAAATGGGGGACGTTCTGCTTTCTGAACATCCTACAGCTTTTCTGCAAAGGTAGATGAAGAAGGGAACATCATAACTCCTTAGTTTTTCTTATTTCTGTCTTTGTCTATTCTGTGGCCAATCTTCTTTAAACATTTTTGTCTCTGCTGTGCCTGAAACATTAGGCATATCCTGAGCCTGAAATGCCCATACTATCATTTTCATCCTTCCTTTTTCTGTCCATTTCTAATTTCCTTTGGGGATTTGGGTAGAAGACACAGGTACTGTTGTTATTTGTCATATTTGGGATTTTTACTCAAATAAGAAGTGATTTTTTTTTCTTGGTAACTTTGAAAAATGTTGATCTGCAAAGTGTCTTAATATGCATCTGAAATCTGTGGAAAAGTGATTTTGAAAATTGTTCTTCAGAAGCTTAGATTACAGAAAATATTGGGTCTACTCCCTTTCCCATACTCTTGGTAAGCTCTGCTCCTTTTAAAAAGTAACAAAGCCAAGCGGCAGTGAGGAAAAAGTATATGTTTTTTAAATCACGAAAAGGCAAATTCAGAGATTACACAGAGGCATCATAAGCCCGCCTCCTACTGACGACCTGTGGGATTCTGGTACCTAACCTGCCTGTAAAAATTTTCTCCCTTGTCATACATTTTAAAATGAATATTTCTTTCAGGGCTGGAGTAACTGGGCTAAGCTGGCTTCCGGGACAGAGGAAGGTGGTCATTATACACATTTCAGCAAAAAACATCTAACGCTTTACACTGACCATATGCTTCTGAAGCCTTGCTCCTAAGGGTCCTTTATTCAGAATAAGCACTCCTGGGCAGATATCCTCATAAAAAATAAGAAAGCAATTATCTCACGTCAGCACTTACTGCAGTGACCGTTATTGTGTTTTCACATGTGCTTGTATAATTCAGTTACCATACAAACAATGAGTCAGAGATTGGAAAGGGCAAAACTGTCCCCAGGTAGGTTTTAGAGCAGATCCCAGGCTGAGTGGCAGTTCAGATGCATATGGTATGTTTGCTGGTGGGGGGTGAACTGTGCAAGCGCGGCTTGGCTTGCAACTCCTCCCTGATGCTGTCGTGTCATAGTAAATAGCAGGAAAACTCTATAGGGCATAAATAAACCTGGCTCTTGGACTAGCTTCTGCAGTAACGTTTGCTTCCAGCCCTGTAAGTTGCCTTTTACATGAGGAATATACCCTTTCCTTTAGCTGTCTTTGTTGCCTATGTTCTTCCTCTGCAATGTTCTTCTCCCATTTCTGTGTCTGTCACTGTCAGAAGACATTTCCCTCTGTCTTCCTCCTGCCTTGTGGTGCCCTCCTGGGTCACCTCTTCCTTCTTGGCTCTTTTGTTCCTCCAGATCCATGAAACCCACTGTCCTGAATCCCTTCTCCTTCAGGAGAGGACGCGGCATTCTTCATTGCATTTTCATAACGCCAGTTGGCTACAACCTCTTGCCCCTCAAAGAGACAAGGAGCGTTAACCAGGGGCTGGCTGTGCCAAGCTCTTTGGCTTCTTGTCTCAGAGCAGGAAGAGGAGAGTCGCAGGAGGTAGTGGAAGAGGGAAAGCATTGCAAAATTCCTGGTGGCCAGCCAGAATCCAGAGAAGTGAAAGGAAAGGGCTGGAGATAAGAGCAGATGCAAAAGGCCTAGGGCTTTGACTTGGAAGTGTCCTGTCATTATGAGAATCTGTATTTTGGAAACCTGACCTGAGCTTTCTTAAAGAAACAATGACTAATTGTGATACAATGTTGTTTGGATTTAAAAAAAAAAAAAAGAAAAAGTGGGAATTCTTTTTACAAGCAGCAGCTGTTGGGTCCTGCCCTCATGTAAAGCCTGTGCCCTAATCATCCAGGCTCTCTGCAGCCGCACTGGGAGCAAGGCATTATTTGTAAGTCTGTGGAAATCTGTCCCCAGAACAGGAGTTTCTTTAGTGATGGTCTCCTGGCAAAGGGGCAATTTGTAGGAGCTCAAATCCTTGCTTAGGAAACCATATGAAAATATCCTTTCATCTACCATGAAATCAATCTATAGTCTTTCAGAATCACCCTCAAAAACTATATTACTATATTCTGTTAAGTCATGCTGGATTTTAATATGTGTAGAACATTATTAGCTTGTTATCTGTTTGTTTCTTAGCTCTTTCTCTGCCACGAGATGAGAAGCCCAGTGATTAAAGCCAGTGCATCTGAATGACTTGGATCCTGCCTCTAGTTCGTTCATTTTCCTACTTTTATTTTAGTCTCTTTTCAGATGTTTGCCCAATGGATTGATCACAGGCACAATTTGTGTCATAGCTTCGTGTAGTGGCCTGGTGAGTCACATGGCTTGTTGCTATCCTCTTGCTTCAAGATCTCATTATCAACAAAAATATTTGCAGGGTGAGGTTTTCCACCCCTGCCCACAAAGTGGCCAGAACTACTCTAATGCTGATGTGCACAAATGTTAGTGCACACAGGACGGAATTCATGTCAAGGGGCATTTTATTTTTACTCAAGAGATGGTGTATCTGAAGAGCTGTGCTCATATAAGTTCACAGCATGATTATGACTCCAATAAACCAATATAATTTTTCCAGAAGAAACCCTGCAACAGCATCTTGACCTTGTTCCTTCTCCTTGCTTCATGCAGGGAGTATTTTCAGAATTCCCTTTATATAGCTGCTGATAACATCATTAATGTATAAACCTTTCATGGGAAATCCTAGGCAGACAGCAGTGTTTATAAACAGAAATTACAATATATACTAAATCATTCAAAATGAAATAGTTAGTACTCTAAATAAAGTAAATGCATTTTATTGTTGTCTCATTATAAATGCTTAATCTCTTCCAGCAAAATATTGTACATGCAGATATAAATATTAGATACCTATTTAAAAAGCCTTACGGGAAAATAGACAAACCTGCAAATTAAATATATGCTGTAAATTCCATGTAGTTCAACAGAGGTTGCCAGAGCAGTCATGGTACACTACTATTCATTGAAGATGATGCCTTTCTGTTATAGATAGTGAACTCAGTGAACTGACCTCAATTTCTCATTGTGATGATGGTCAAGTCTTTTTGAAAGAAACAGAAAATTGTATTGATTATGCAAAATGTTCATAAAGCTTTTTTTTATGAGGGAGAACTGGGTTCGCTAAAACAACAGGCTGCTGGGGTTTAGTTGAAAACTGAAGTATGAGGAAGGAGGAGGGAACCATTTGGAGCCACAGAATCATAGGATGGTTTGGGCTGGAAGGGACCTTCAGAGGCCACCTAGTCCAACCCCCTGCAGTGAGCAGGGACATCTTCAACTACATCAGGTTGCTCAGAGCCCCGTCCAGCCTGGCCTTGAATGTCTCTAGGGATGGGGCATCTTCCACCTCTCTGGGCAACCTGGGCCAGGGTTTCAGCACCCTCAGTGTAAAAAATGTTTTCCTTCTATCCAGTCTAAATCTACGCTCCTGTAGTTTAAAACCATTCCCCTTTGTCCTGTCACAGCAGGCCTTACTAAAGAGGCTGCCCCCATCTTTCCTACAGTCCCCCTTTAAATAATGAAAGGTGGCAGTAAGGTCTCCCCGCAGCCTTCTCTTCTCCAGGCTGAACAGCCCCACCTGTCTCAGCCTGTCCTCGTAGGAGAACAGCCATGCCAACTCCAAACCTGTCCGTCAGCAGTGTGTCTCGAGGGAGCTGTAGTTCCGACCTCCTGCGTCCTCCTTTTCTCCCGCAGGGCAATGGTCTCAGCTAGCTGCTGCCCACCTGTGGTTGTCCTAGGGCAGGGGCTCACCTGATGAGCTGTGATATTAGCACAGCAAATGGCCTGCGCTGCGCAGTGGGAACGGCTGTCCTCTGTAGCGGAGCAGCGCAGCAAAATGCACGGCTGGTACCCCGCTCCTATGAGGCACCACGGTGGCGTTCAAGAGGTGAAAATTTTGTTTTTGAGAAAGAGCCTCTGGGCTTTTTTCCTTCTGTCCATGAAAGTGTATGTGGGCCCCACAGTGCGAGTGCCCAGGAACAAGCAGAAGTGCCAGTCCGAGTGCTCTTAGTCGGGAGGAAAAGGGAAGAGGTCTGTATGTTGTCTTTGCCATCCCCAATGAAGGGACTCCATCAGGAGCTGAGGAGCACAGAAATACTTGCTGATGGTATGTGCGAATGTGGGGGAATGGAAAGAACCTGTTTCTTGGGATGTATCCTGGAAAGGCGTACCTGCAATGTGCTGGTCTGGTGACTGTGGCAAGCCTATCCCTGATTAGTTTATAGTAGTTTATGCCTGTAGTCTGTGTTGCTGCTTAACTTCAGTCAGGATGCAATTTTCATGGGGAACTGGAACAGATTTTCTCCAACATTCCTCAAGGTATAACACTAAGCTCAGGAGGTCTTGATAATAACATCTAGTTACCAGCAGGGGAACTGAGGCATGCAAAAGTGGCATGAATTGTTCAGGGGTATGCAATGACACAAACATAGCTCCCCCATGCTGAATGTCCCCTTAATCAATGCTCCATTTCCCTTGTACACAGTGTTTAGCAAATAGCTGAGCATGCCTGCAACCTACTAGCTGTTACAGCGTGCTAATGGACAGTCTCCACATTATTCTGCCCCCACTCAGTGTCCCTTACAGTCGCATCCTCCTGACAACTCCATTGCTGTCCTTCATCCTGTAGCTATCAGCAAACCTAGAGGCTGCACACTGCTTCTGAACAAGGTTTAGCTGGTCAACTGCTGAAATAAAAAGGAAGACAAAATGTTCAAGTTTTTCTCTGGTGGGTGCTAGTTTAGGTCTCTTTCCTCAGTCCTGCTTGTGATTTTTCAGGAGACCGAAGAGATAATTACATACCTACAAACCATCTACTCCTTTGTCAAACTTAGTTAAAATTTAGCCAACTGTTTTGAAAAATCTTTGGAAAACTGATCTGGGAGGACCAACATAGGCAGCATAGCTACACAGATCCAGTTTTCTTAGGAAACTAGGCTAAAAATGTCTCAGAAAAGGCTCTAAGTTCATCAGTGCACGGTCTGCACTGATAGACAGTGATTAGCTATCCTTCCTTAAAAACATCTGAAGGGGATTTCACTGTGTACTTTGGCAAAAGCTGAGCTGACAAACTCTTGGTTGAGTGTCACAGATTTAGGGACATACTATTGACACTGGCATGTCGTCTTTCTATTCCCATCTCCCAAAATCTATAGTGCATCCTCTGGCTCACGTGCTGCCAAGGCAGCTCTTTAAACACTAGATGTCAAGTTGGACACATAAAACATTTTTTGGAGTAGGCAGGTTTTAAGTAAAATCTATGCTGAGTGCTCCTCTTCACTTGGCTGCTAGATGAAGCATTTGGAACAAAAACGGGAAGTGGCTTTAAAACTTAAAGATTTCAAAGTCCTTTTTTATGGATAAAGTGGAAAGTATTTCATTGGGTACCCCAGGGATAAATTAAAAACTACCATTGAGATCATTCCCAACCGTGAAGGAATCTGTGAAATACTGGTTGTAAATCTCAAGATGGTGGTAAAACCACCTTTGAACTAAGGGAGAAGAGTCCCAGTCTTTGCCTGAAAGGAGGCAGGACTCAGGTTTGTTGGATTTTGACTTCTTAATCCAGGAGAATTGTGACTCAGTGGAAAACTGCATGAGTTGAGAAGGGCAGCATAGTAAGAGCTGTGCTAAAGGTTAATACAGAAGTGTTAAGCTTTCTGTGCTTGGACTCAAGCCTGGAAATTGCCTCCTCTCTGTATGTATCATTACCAAAGGGAGGTACATTATGGAGATCTTCATGATTCTGTGACATAAAAAGATAAGCAAGTTCTGATAAGATTTTCTCTACTCTCCGGTGCAAAGGTTTCCTTGCAAAATTGCTCTCAGATGGCATAACAGCACACAAAAAAAGATTAAAAGACAATATTTATTTAAAAAATTTTTTCTAAAAAGTGCACATGGTTAGCTTTTTGAGTAATTCTAGTAAGGAGAATACTATACCACGTTATTATACTGGACATAATCCTTTTCAATAACAGTTATTAGGAATCTTGAGTCAGATTTCTGTGGTCACAGCACACCCCGCAAGACAGCACTCATGTAAGGTTGTTGCTGAGTACACACCTAGGCTGTGCCCAGGATATGCAAACCTCCTTTGTTTCTGTCAACTCTGGGGTTGCTGGAAGAACTTGAGGCTTGCCAAAATAAAAACGTTTTGTCTTTGGAAAAGTGGGTCTGAAACAGCTCATCTGAGATAACAAAGGGTGATCAAAGGTTCATGCAGTGTGTTACGAAGAGGTGGGGTATCTGCTTTCTCCTGTGTGCTGGCCTTGGCAGGAGGCAGGATCCCAACCTTGGCATTGACAGGAATCTGGTGTAGGGGATACTTGCCCTGTTTCTGTCTCACCTGTTTGCAGTTCTGAGAATGTGACTATAACTGGGGGGATATGTTTTTAATTGTGTTTTTCTGAAGCCCTTTGATATAAGCAAATTAACTTTGATCTCCAGCTGCTAAATGAACGGGTTTTGCCTGGATCAGGCGGAAGAAGTTCTCTTAAATAATGATGATGAAGAAAAACACAAGGGTGATGGGGGCTAATACTACTTCCAACATCAAAGTGGTAGAAGCACAATAAATCTCAACACAAGCTTACGGTAAGGAGAGCACTGAGGTGGGGAGGACTGGTACACCACGTTGGACCAAACCTCAGTGCAAAAGCTGAAATGATAATTACAAAGACAATTACTGTTGAAAATTGTTTGAGTATAAGCTATATTTCTGCTTTTACTATGAGACAATGCAAAGTAATGACAAAACTTCTTTATCATGGACAGGTAGATTGTCCTTCCCTGGCGCTATCTGTATGACGGTTCGTGGTTTTACCCTCACGCACCTGGCCTGCCTGAGGGCAGATGGGCTGCTTGTTTAGCTGTGTGATCAGCTTGTCCTCCTCCTTGGTTGCTTTACTACTTTTTCCTCTTTCTTGTATCAGTGGCCATAAATTGGTCCAGCAAAGTGCATGTGTTGATGTCACTGGTGTTAATTAATGCTCCTGGTTGCTAGAAGTTATATGGAACTGAGGCAAATGTGTTGGCTCATGCCAAATATGCAGCTTGGTTTAAGGAATACTTAGAGGATGGCTGCGTGTTTGCATATGAGATCTCTAAATAGATAGATGGTGTAGTTCAAGACATAAAATAGGATATGGAAAAAGCAAGTTCTTTTTCTGAGCTACTTGAGATTGCCCATCCAATTGTACAATCTTGTAAGAGCTGAAGATTTTTAAGGGCTTCTAGAAGTATTCCAAGAAGTGGCCCCTTAAGAGCTATTTAATTTTTCAGCGTGCCTGGATGTAAGCAGAGCCCTGGTCTCACTAGCATGCTACCATTGTCTTTCCAAGCAGAATTAAATCAGATGAGATTCTTATATGAAATGGAAATATATACAAAGGAAACAGTCATCAGACAGTGGTCAGGGAGGAATTTTTAAAGAGATTAGATGAAATTTGGGTTTAATAAAGTTTTCTTTAGCCTTGGTTTTACGTGACTGAGACTAAGAGCTTCTTTCTATGCACCTTAGCATCAAGGAATCTTTTTTCTTTTTCAGGAAAATGCTTCTAATTAACAAAGAAGGGTGTTTCATGGTGGGAGATGGTCTCATGTGTAGACTTTATGTTAAATACACAGCTAAGAATATTTTGATGTAGTTGAAAAATGCCTGTTTAGTGATTTCACTTAGTATACCACTATATAGCAATTCCTGGGAAATAGCAGTAAAGGCATGTTTGTGAAAGGCTTGGCTCCTATTCAGATCTGCAAATGAGCATGAATTCAGTGGAGCAAGAGATGTTATTTCTCCCAGCTTGGTGTGCTCACCCCTGCTAGCAGGCATGTGGTTCAGTTCACATCCGTTTAATTAAGGCACTTGTGTTATAGCAGGGGAGAGGGAAGTTGTTTGCAGGACAGAAAGAATCGATTAAGAACAGGAAAATCAAGTTACCACGTAAGATGGGCTAATCAAAAGCTTTTATTGATGTCTCTGTACATTAGGATTGGGGCTATTAATGAACTCAGATCTTAAGCATCTTCTGGCTTTGTATTTTTAGAAGACAAGTTATGTGACTTAGACACTGGCTTTCTAGCTATGTGAGGTTTTAACATAACAGCTAGAGAGGGCGGGCACTGGGGGTCACATTATAGGTGAACTGATTCCAACTGGGGCACATGGATCTTATTTGAAAAACTTGAATTCAGACCTTGATCACCCTGGGAGAAGTCCTCAGTTATCACATAGGTGTCTCGTCTAGGTCGACTGCTGTAGTGATCTGCTCAGCAAAGACAAAGGACATCAGCATGGACATGTGCCTTTGAAACACCAGACAAATAACTCAGTGTGCTGTTCTTCTGGAGAAGCATCTCAGCATTTAAGCTTTGCTTGTAGTAAACCTCGAACCAATTAAGGTAACATCAGGTTTTTAATTGCCTTGGTTAAGCTGGTGCAGACCTCAGTGTGCATACTCATAAATCAATTTAAATGCAAGTTGTACCATCTTAGTGAAATTTGCATTAAAGCAGCACAATTCTTGCTCCCCCTGCCCCCCTCCCCCCAGCTCTTCACCACATTTCCATTTAAACAAAACCAAGAATCATTCTCAGTGACCCTTTGCAGGTTCCCTGGGACTTGGTATATTGCTCCAGCACTGGCCATTTTCTTGTGCTGTAGCTGCTGATGCAGTTACTGAATGTGGAATCAGGAGCGGAGATGTGCCTTGCAGGGAAGGGGAGCTATGCAGCGGTGGGAGCTGGAAGCAGAAGCCCTAGAGGAACAGAGAAACGAGCCCCAGATGCTTGGGGAAACCTCTCAGAGAGGAGCTGTTGACAGGAGTTGGTGAGAAGTCCTGCCCATGTCCCTCTGCTTCCAGCTTGAGCTTCCCCAGCAGAGACAGGAGCTGCTGCTGCAGGTCTCCTGTTGGTCAGTGCCCCAAAGCATCCCACTGTGTTCCGGCACCTTCTGACACACCACAAGCTACAAATAAAGTGTTAATCCCTTCTTCTCAGGTGTGACCATGTCAGCTTTGCCTTGGGCAGAGCCAGCTGCAGATTACCTTCCTTCCCCAAATCCTAGTGCTTTCACCTCAAGTCTCTTGTAAGTCCAGCTTTGATTCAGTGATTTCATCCTCAGGAGATTTTCTGGATGGAAAGGGAGAAAACAAGCCTTTCTTCTCTCTGCCATGCTCCATTAACTTAAACCTCCCTGCATGGAGTTCCCTCTCAGTCCCCTCAGCCCATCTACTCTGCAGACTGTGTTACTTTTTAGGGCTCCTTGGGGAGAGAAGTAAATGCTTTAAAATTCAAAACAAAGCTGTGATCAGTCCTGGAAAGGAGGAAAAAAGGGCGCTTGTTTGCTCCTGCTCTCACTTGCAGAGACTCCACGTGGCCAGCTAACGCAATGGGTACACTGGGTGAAACAGCCTACCCTAAACCCCTTGGTTCTCGCTCTTACTCCAGTTTTTCTTTGGCTTTCAGCATTTTTTCTTAGAGTTAATCAGCCAAAGCAGCCTGAGAAGAATAAACACAGCCACAGCAAATTATCAAGCCTTTAAACTGTGATTTGCAGTGTGGTACTGCTCTCACTGCTTACTCCTCTGCCTGTGTGATACACCCTGGGGCGCAGCACTGCTGAAAGGTAGCAAGTGCAGGGAGAGGACAAGAGCAAGAGGAGCGTGTGAAAGGCTTCTAAGCACACCTTATAGGAAAGTGTGGGGAGAGGAAATTTTCTCCTGAAAAGCTATGGAAATTTCTTAGGGCAAGCTTCTGCCTACGTGGCTGCTCAGCAGTGGGGAATCCTAGTGTCTTACAGCACTGCAGTTTATTATTTTACAGGTATATTTTTTGTCAAGAATGTTTTTTGTCTCTCTATTAATCCTAGGTACATAAATAATCGCTGTGAGGAAGGACATTGAGTACACAGTGATCTTGCCTTCACTGAGGTCTCTAGGGCTGGATTCCTACAGCTGTGAAGCAGCTGCAATATCTCCTTAGTTCTTGTGATGCTCAACTGTGGGGTCAGGTAATGATCATTTAATAATGCACATAAGCCTCTAATACCTGGCTATGATTGTATGAAAAATTTTATCCATCTGTGCTAGAGAGAACATCCTGGGTTTGTGTAGCTAACATATGAAGCACAAATAAATGAGTTAGCTGAGTGAACTGAGCTTTTTTTAAGAGTCCACGTGTGAGCTAAGAGCACACATGAATGGCTGTAGTAGCACAGACTGTACAGCATTACTTGTAACTTCCTTGTGTAAGCGATCCTAGAGCAAGCTTCACTGAAACACCCGTGCTGGAAAGGACCGATAGGATAACCAAAGTAAATTTAGTTCTGCATGTCAGATGCTTTAAGAGACACTGCCTTGAGGACTGATTAGGGTTTTGGAATGTACTGAGTATCCTGGAGGTGGTAGATAAGGTGTTACAGGATTTGCCAGATTTTCTCAGTTGGATTTTGGGTGGGTGCTGGTGAGTAAGAATGCACTGGAGGAGGGTGCCAGCCTCATCAGCTGTGTTAACCAGCAGAGGCAGGAATGGATAGATGGAAAATGCAGAGGGTTAAGGATTAATTAATTACTGCCTTCTGACTGAGTTTGAAACTTCTCTGAGATGGTACTTCATTCTCCACCCATACTTTCCCTCCTGAATCTTCTGCCAGCTGTTCTTACAGACAGCAGTTATTTTAAGGTGGCAGCTGGAGCTGTACCTGCACTTGGTGAAGGGAAAAGCTGCATTCAAGCGAAGGCAGCAGAATTTTGCCAGAACTAGGCTGGAGCTTGATTTGTGCTGGTCCAAGAGGAAAGGAAGAAGAGGTGTCTTAAAGAAAACTAAAAGTCTTTGAATTGCAGGAGGTCCTTCTTGTATACGCAAAACCTGTGAGAGAAGCCTGCAGGTGAAAGGGGGCACTTGTGCAGAGTTGTAACTTACAGCCTTTATCACAAAGGCATCAAACAAGTGTCTTTTATATTGATATCATATTTGTATATTTTTTCTTTCCTTCTCCCCCCTTTTTCTTAATTGGATGTCAGCCACATGGCAAGGTTATTCTGTTAGACAAGCTGGGAGATGACAATGACAGGATTATAATTAAGTGCCAGGACATGCAGCCAACACAATTACCATGATGTTATTACACTGGATGATGTGCTAAAGAAGCTCATAAAAATGCTGTAAAGAATATAAATCACGGGACATGTATACAGCTGGGCAAGAAAATGTTTCCCCCTTTTCTAGTGCCCAGCCGGTGCTAGGTAAAACCAGTGAAAGAAGTTTGGTTGCACTGACAGCTTTCCTACTTTCAAATGGCTCTAGTAGCAAGCAGTGCTTTGTTTGTTTGTTTGTTTGTTTTTTTCCCCAGCTTCATGCACGGTGCTGCGAATCTTAGTAATTTTCAATCTGGTATTTTCCCTGTGTTTTCAGCCTTTGCTTTCCTTTACACCTACACCATTGTCATGTCTGGCCAAATCTTACCAGTTGTCAGGCTTCTCTAGGCTTTGTGCAGGCATCTCTCACTGCTGGCAACACTATCTATTCTGCTGATTTTCTCGGTTGTCCTCCTGATAAAACAGTTAAACCAAGGGGCTCTTGTGAAAGATGCCTGTTACACAAAGCATTGATTGATAGCATATACCTCCAAGCCCTGTTTTTAGTCTTTTATTCTTCAGATGAATGGTGAATTTGAGGTTTGTGCTTGTCAAAATCTACCTTGAGTGAAAAAATGTTGATATTCAGTTCAAAAGGGAAGCTGATCTGTTAGTCAGTTCCTTGCCCTGGCAGACCTTGGGTCTGGAGCTGAACATCTCTAAAAAAAGCAAACACCCCAAAGCAGGGCTGGTCAGGAGGAGCTCTGACGCTTCCTATAGCCAAAGGCAGTTCTGCTGAGATTGTAATGCTTTGCCACATTGCTGTTCCGATAATATTTTTGTTTTGGATAATCTTCTCCTTAGAAAGCTACCATTGTGATATCTTCAGAAAAATGACAAAAGCCTTTTTCATCTTTTAGTTGGCATGACTTTCTACTGTACTGCACAAAGCTAAAATTTCAAATGGTCAAATTTATCAGTTTGAAAAACCCAGCACTTTGAAATGAAGTGTAAAAGAATTTAAATTTTCTCCACTGCCTGCTTTGATTTTTTTGATCTAAACATTCTGGTAATTTGAACAATTTGAGGATATTCAGGGCTTTGAATTCTAGACTAACATGCTAAATTCCCAGCCCTTGAAGTGTTCATGGTATCTCATATCTGCTCCCAGCACCTCCAATACCTTAATTCCTCTTTCAAGGCTAATCAAAGAGTTTCGGTCTGAATGAATAAACATCCAAACCACAGACTGGTTCCCTAACTCTGCAGAACACCCTATGCAATGTTGCAGGATCAGACCCCGAGGCCTTCTGGCTGGACTATTCATCTCATTAAACTGAAATAAAAGGAAAGAAAGGGGGTTTCTGCCAAGCTTATTTTGGTGCAAATTTTGAAATATGGAGCTGGTAAACTTGATTTACTGTCCCAGTAGTTGGTGATTAGCATGGCTATTTGTAAACGTTGTGCTGCCTAATCTCCACTCCAGTGGGAGTTTCATCAGTTTAATCTTGCCCAGACATTAGCAGTTCTTCCTGCTGTGAAGTTACCTGTGCGTGTTTTGGGAGCACAGTCTGAGCCAGCTCACAGGACTCGAGCACCATCTCCAAGCCCCCGTCTGCGCTGGCCCCAGGGATGCAGTGGTGTTTCTCTGCAAGCTGCCCTTGTGATAAGGGGCTGCCAAAGGCTATTGGTGGGTCCCTTTGTGATAAAGGGTTTGCCAAAGGCCATCGGTAAGGCCGTGTTGTCTCCGGCTGGATTTTTCTTTCTGTAAATTCTTATCACATTCAGTCGTATATAATGGGGAGAACTGCGGAGATGACAGGGCTTTATTATTCCTTATTATTATTTTAAACTTACTCTTTTATAAACGGCAGGACAAGAGGCTGCTGCCTGACATTTCAGTCAATTCCTTTATTTCATATTTTAAAACATAATGAGAAGCCTGATGGACTGTCTGGCAGCTGCAGGCGAGCATCTTACTCATCAAAAGATTTAAACTTAAGGGGAGTTTCTCATTCAGCACTGATCTCCTGCTGGGACACAGGAGTCTGTAAGGAACAAAATACATCTGTACGTGCTGGGAAGGATTTGCAGGTCTCTTCCATAGGTGCAGGGATTCAGGCATGAAGGGAGAGCACAGGGTTTACTCATGTAAAGGTGGCTTCATGGGTACCGTGGCTGACTGATGCGCACGAGGATGTTGGTATGGGGCAGCCTCTGCATATATAAGTGCTCCTATGGGCTATAAGGTCTGTGGAACAACTGTGGGTTCAGGCTGTCTATGTCTGTGCTGCTGCCCGATGAATGGACTCAGAAGCTTGTGCCGACATCCCAAAATTAGAAAAGACTGTCCTTATGAGTGGTCATGGGATCCTTTCCCAGCCTGGAGGAGTTTTCTTAGTCTCCGCTGCTGGTATGATCCAAGTGACCACAGCAACAACCATGGGGTTTTTATTTTAAGCTTCTATACTGCCCCCATACATGGAAGGGAAAGGATGGGTCAGAGAAGCCAGGGATTTTCCGAGCACAGTGCTGCTCAGCTACAGCTAGAGATGTAGCAAGCGGGCAAACGCTGCCTGCAAACTCCTGCCCACGCACAGCCGCCGAGGTGGCCGCTCTGCACTCATAGCTCAGCAGCTGCTATCTTTGGATCTCGGTAGTGTTGCTACCCTGTGGCTGCCTCCTATCCCCAGCACTACTCCTCTAGCAGGGGCCTGCTTCTGCTGATCCTGTTCTTTCTGTTCCTGCTATATTTTTGTCATTGACTGGCTGAGTGGGCGAGTTTCGCTGTGTTGCGTTAGCACTATCTGTAACACGCTCGCGCAGGAGGGGAGTGGGAAGCTGCCGGGCTGAGCCGCTCAGCAGTGCAGGGACTCCTATGGACTTGCCGTGAGCAATGCTCTCCCTCCATGGCTTTCTCAGCTCCCGAAACAAGCAGGTTAGCGTCTGGTCTTCCCTTCTGTGCTGGAACAAGAATAGTTGAGATGCATTTCTGGAGTGACTTCAGTGAAAGGGAAAGCTATTAATTGACACTATGGCTGGCAAACGTTGCCCAGCAATGCTGTTTGCTGCAGCCATGCTGCAGGAGAACTGGAGACCAAAATGTACCTGGGTCTACATGACAGAATCTGAAGGATATATGTGAAATACAACCTTCATAGGAGTGTCATTGTCCCTGTTCACCTCTTTACAGAACTTGTTTTTCTCTTTTAATGTCCCATCCTTTGGAAATCTGATTAAGTATGAATTCCAGCTTTTTCTCTCATTTCTTCCTCCCTCCAGGCGACTTTCTAGTTCCTTGGTTGCATTTTGGTTTGAGATTTGAACTTGCAAAATCTACACCACTCCTGGGTTTTGTTTTTTTTTTTCCCCCTATCTTTTTTTTGTGGTTTCTGGACACTGAAGGTAGGCAGATGATATGGGTGATCCTTTCCCTTGGCTGGACACTCATATATCCCCAGTTAGCGTGTGTGGCAACAGGGACTGCTGTGCTGAGATGTCTCTTGGTCTTCAAGCATCAAGGTGCTCAGCTCACCCTTCTGCCTGCTGTCTATGCCACACAGCAAGGAACAAAGTGAGCAGTGATGAAAGCAGGAAAGATCACTGAGTTTTATTCAAACAGACTATTTGAAAGCTTGCCTTAAATATTTTCTGTTGGGGTAAGGGTGGGAAACGCCTGGAGGTGAGTCGCAGGGACTTGGCATACATGGCAGCTGACCTTATTTTAAACATGTCACTGACCCTGGAAACTTTAAGCATAAAAGGCAAGGGACCTTGTAAAGAATTGCAGTGTCTGAGGAGCAGACTCTGCCTTGGAAAGGTTCAGGGAGGTTTTCTCCCTTCACATCTCCTGCTGTCAGCTGTGTATGAAAACATTTGTGTTCCTCTAATTGTCCTGTCAACTAATATAGAAATAATAGTGAGACAAGAGGTGTCAGTGGGATTCAGTGCTTGTGTCTGCCAACCAAAAGGAACTCAGGGTGTCAGACTTCAGAGCTGAGTCATTTTAGAGCGGAAGAAATAGCAGAGTAAGATGGAGAGCTGTTCCTCACTGTGGCTTGGGTTTTACATTGATGCTCTGGTTTCAGTGTTGAATCAGAATCAGAAAATCATGGCTGAGATTTGGGCCTTTTCTTCTCTTTCTTTCCCCCACAAAGATTCAGAAAGACAGCACCAAATGTGCTTCATTAGTTATGCTAATAAGCTGGAAAACTGAATTTAGGGGAGTGAAAGATCAGCAGAACTGACTCCCTTGAAACACAGGGGGATGCCCCTGTATGCCCACTGGGATTCCTGCTACTCAGGGGGCAGTGGGGGACCCTCCCCCAAGTTCTGGCCCTGGTCCAGCTGCATAGGAGGAGGCAGGAGCCACAGCAGGCAGGGGTAGCTTGCTGAGATGGGGGTAGCTCTTTGACAGTTCTTCATGAGGAATTCAGAGGGGATGGGAAGGACTTGGAGAAGAAGGGAGGGTGCATTTGAGGGAGGAAATAGTAAGGGATGGATGGGAAGATTGTCCTTCTGTGGACTGGAACCCAGGGAGATTGTGCATGGCGATTTATGGGGGTATGCAGTCAAAAGAGTCAAAAGAGTCAAAAGAGGATCGCAGTGCTATCCTCAAAGGGGAGAGACAGCTGGAGAGCCATTAAGGTAAAAATAAAAGAGCAGGCAGCATAATTACTGGTGGCATTCACATGGGAAACTGAGGCAAATCTGTTATGGATCGTGAAAGGGTGCTGCCAGTGGAGGTCTACTTTGCAGCTGCTTAAATAGTACAAATAACAGACAAATTAGTGCTTAAGCTGTGCCCAGCTTGACTCTGTCCAGAGCTGATTGTGGTACAGCTGCAGTGTGGGGAATTTGCCTCTGTGCCATACCCTGCAAGCATTCAAAGGGTCCTGTGGTTGGTCTCCTCTATGGACCAGCACAGCAGACGCTGAGGTTTGGACTTGCCCGGGCAAGAAGCGGTTCTGACCAGCTGGTGTGACTTGCATTGTGTGCAGAGCCACAGATGGTGTCCGTGGTGCACAGCGTAGCAACGACAGAGCCAGGATGACTGTAGACAGCGGGCGCAGCCCTTTGTGCCCCTTGTTTGTACACGGTGTAAAACCAGTCAAAACAGGAATGATTTATGTACAGAGCTAGGTTGGGTCCTCCTCTAGAATCCAGTGCAGAATATTTACGAGTCTGCCATTTTCCTCTGGTTGAAGAGTCGTGCTGAGAAACAACAAGTCCGAGTTAAATCAGCAGTAGATTTGGGTCAGAGGCTGTAACTGATGTACTGTCTTTCTGCTAACATGCAGACAGTCCCTGCTGCTTTCTTAATCTTTCCTCAATAGGTGCAATACCGGTGTAGATGAAACATGTCAGTAGCCATGTAAAACTCATGCGAAGGTGGCTGGAGGGTAATAGGTCAAAATGACTCGGCTGCAGTAAGCTCTGTGATATTGATGAGACCAGGAAGGCCGATTTCCTCCGCCTCACTTCTGTTTCTCCATTCCCCTAAGAGCTTTTTGTTTAGAAATTCAGCAAACAGCGCACACAGTCCTATTTGCCCAGTTGACCAGGAAACAGATATTCCCAGAGCCTGCTCTCAAATAAATGACCTACTAAAAATAGCTATGGTTAAAAGCAGGTGAACAGTACTGCTGCAAAACCTTTCTAGCTGTTTTAGTAACTGTGGCTTGCTGGATGTGGAGGCCAAAGTGTTTGGTTGTGTTACCTCTGTTGGAGAGCAGTGAGAGGCAGGTATGGTGCTGACTTCCAAACTTAGGGCCTGCTGATCTTTAGCTTTTATTTAGATATATGGTTAACCCTCTTTGCAACCATGCTATGCTCTCTCACAGCTCCATAGGCCAAGCAGGGTTCTCAGTGATCTGATGGGAGCTCTTGAAGGAGCTCCGAACCGTTTGTGCTGTGTTCATGCAGCACAGGAGACGTGTCAGACTGGGGATGAGGGGGTAGCATTTTGAGGTGTTCCTGTTGTTTTAATGTTTGTAATTCTGGGTTTATTAGCAACTGGCAGGATAAAGCTGGGGTCTGGTAGAAAATGGGGTGTCTTGTCTTAAACTTGGGCAGCTGGACTTGTTTGGATTTTTCCTATCAAGTTCTGCTTCTGTTGTGTCACCAGAAAAAGTGTTTCTCTAGACTGTAGTTCTTGTGCATTTAGGACTGGAAACTCTGTGGCTGTCTCTGACTATTCAAAAGACAGACCAGCAAGGCGAGGCGGGGGAGCTGCTCTTTGTGTGAGGGAGCAACTGGAATGCATCGAGCTCTGCCTTAGAGTGGAAGGAGAACAGGTTGAGAGCTTGTGGGTAAAAATTAAGGGACAGCAAACTATGGGTGACACTGTTCTGGGTGTTTGCTGCAGTCCACCTCATCAAGAAGAGGAAGTTGGTGAAGCTTTCTACAGAGAGCTGTAAGTAGCCTCACAATCGCAGGCCCTGGTCCCCACGGGAGACTTCAACCACCCTGATATTTGCTGGAAAAGCAACACAGTGAGCCATGCATGATCCAGAAGGTTCCTGCAGAGCACTGAGGACAACTTTTTGATGCCAGTGGTGGAGGAGCCAATGAGGCAAGATGTGCTGCTCAACCTTATTGTAACAAACAAGGAAGGGCTGGTTGAGGATGTGAGAGTTGGGGGTAGCCTTGGCTGCAGTGACCATGAGATGGTCGAGTTTAGGACGCAGCGAGATAGAAGCAGGGCTATGAGTCAGGTTACAACCTTGGACTTCAAGAGGGCCAACTTTGGCCTCTTCAAAGACCTGCTACGAGGAATCCCATGGGCCAATGCTCTAGAAGGCAGGGGGGGTCCAAGAGAGCTAGACAGTATTCAAGGACCACTTCCTCTGAGCTCAAGATTGGTGCTTTCCTAGGAGACAGAAGTCAGGCAGAGGAGCCAGAAGACCCTCATGGATGAGCAAAGAGCTTCTAGAGAAACTCAAAAGGAAGAAGGAGGTTCACAGTATGTGGAAAAAAGGACTGGCCACTTGGGAGGAATATAGGAATGTTGTTGGTGTGCAGAGGTGTGACGAGGAAGGCCAAGGCCCACTTGGAA
Source organism: Phalacrocorax carbo (assembly GCF_963921805.1). Taxonomy (NCBI): domain Eukaryota; kingdom Metazoa; phylum Chordata; class Aves; order Suliformes; family Phalacrocoracidae; genus Phalacrocorax; species Phalacrocorax carbo. Next base: position 15,607,576 of record NC_087526.1, on the reverse strand, counting down.
TTAAATCTGGCAGTGCGCGTCAAAGATAAGAAGAAAGGCTTCTATAAGTACATCAGCAGTAAAAGGAAGACTGGGGATACAGTGGGCCCACCGCTGAACAAGGAAGGGGCCCTGGTGACACAGGATGCAGAGAGGGCAGAGTTACTGACTGCCTGCTTTGCCTCGGTCTTTACTGCTAAGGCTGGCCCTCAGGCATCCCAGCCCCCAAAAAGAGAGAGAAAAAACCTGGAGAAAAGAAGACTTACCATCGGTTGAGAAGGATTGGGTCAGAGATCACCTAGGCAAACTGGACCCTTGCAAATCCATGGGCACTGATGGGATGCACCCGTGAATGCTGAGGGAGCTAGCGGATGTTCTTGCTGAGCTACCCTCCATCATCTTTGAAAGGTCACGGAGGACAGGAGAGGTGCCCGAGGACTGCAGGAAAGCAAATGTCACTCCAATCTTCAAAAAGGGCAAGAAGGAGGACCTGGGGAACTACAGGCCAGTCAGCCTCACCTCCATCCCTGGAAAGGTGATGGAGCAGTTCATCCTGGAGGTCATCTCCAGGCATGTAGAGGACAAGAAGGTTATCAGAAGTAGTCAACATGGATTCATCAGGGGAAGATCATCCTTGACCAACCTGATAGCCTTCTATGATGGTGCGACTGGCTGGGTTGACAGAGGGAGAGCGGTGGATGTTGTCTACCTTGACTTCAGGAAGGCATTCGACACTGTCTCCCATAACACCCTCACAGGCCAGCTAAGGAAGTGTGGGTTGGATGAGAGGACAGTGAGGTGGACAGAGACCTGGTTCAACAACAGAACTCAGAGGGTCGTGATCAGTGGGGCAGAGTCTGGATGGAGCCTGTCACTAGTGGTGTTCCCCAGGGGTCTGTGCTGGGTCCTGTCCTGTTCAACGTATTCATCAATGGCCTGGACGATGGGACAGAGCGTAACCTCAGCAAGTTCGCTGGTGACACCAAGCTGGGAGGGGTGGCTGATATGCCAGAAGGCTGTGCTGCCATCCAGTGAGACCTGGCCAGGCTGGAGAGCTGGGCCCAGGGGAACCTCATGAAATTCAACAAGAGCAAGTGCAAGGCCCTGCCCCTGGGGAGGAACAACCCCAGGCACCAGTACAGGCGGGGGCTGAACTACTGGAAAGCGGCTCTGTCGAGAGGGACCTGGGAGTGCTGGTGGGCAGCAAGCTGACCCTGAGCCAGCACCGTGCCCTTGTGGCCGAGACGGCCAACAATATCCTGGTCTGCATGAGAAGGAGCGTGGCCAGCAGATGGAGAGAGGTTATCTTCCCCCTCTGCTCCGCCCTAGCGAGGCCGCAGTTGGAGGGCTGCGTCCAGTTTTGGGCCCCCCGGTTTAAGAAGGACAGGGAACTGCTCGAGCAAGTCCAGCAGAGAGCTACCAAGATGATCAGGGGACGGGAGCATCTCCCTTATGAGGAAAGGCTGAGAGACCTGGGTTTGTTTAGCCTGGAGAAGAGAAGACTGAGGGGGGATCTTATCAATACCTATAAATATCTGAAGGGTGGGTGTCAGGACGATGGGGCCGGACTCTTTTCAATAGCACCCAATGACAGACCAAGGGGCAACGGGCACAAGTTGGAACACACGAAGTTCCACCTCAATATGAGAAAAACTACTTTCCTGTGAGGGCGCCAGTGGAACAGGCTTCCCAGGCTGTGGAGTCCCTTCCCTGGAGACATTCAAACCCCACCTGGACACGTCCCTGTGCCCCTGCTCTGGGTGTGCCTGCTCAAGCAGGTGGGTTGGACGAGATGATCTCTAGAGGTCCCTTCAAACCCCTACTGTTCTGTGATTCTTTGAAAAGAAGTAAATCTGCAGAAAGATCTTTCTTGATTCTTTTTTTCATAGTTGTGCTCAGCACTTTCTCCTTCAGCTCTTGACAGCAGATGTGCAGAGAAAAGTTCAGGAAGCGCTGCGTTGGAATCACTCCCCAGCCACCATCTCCCTCTTTTGCTCTCACGTATGTGGTGGGACAGATGTTGCTTCATGACCAGCCATTGCATCGATGTCCTTTGGAGAAGTTATGCCTGATCTGAGCATGAGGTATGGAATGGAAGAATAATACTGTGATTTCTTTGTGTTTTATGGAATTTGTAGCATGTCTTGTAACTTGTAACTTGTCTTCTTTCAGCAGTTGTGCTTGCTGAGGTCTGTTGTAGGTGCGGAGATAATTCTGACTACCCCCTTGCATGTATTCCCACTTTACACTGACTCCTTTATGCCCAGTTCCATACTCAGGATGTCTTCTGGCTTCTCGGTTCCCCTCATTTGCAGTCATGGGAAGATGCTCTGAGGGTGTCTGCAGAGATGCTTGAATGTCAATAAACTGCCATGGTGGTGGAGTACAGGAGTAGCTCGAGCACGCACAGCGAATAAATGGTGCTTGTGGAGGCTCTGCAGAACAGATCAGTCACCTCTCTCCTCTGCCATGCTTGACATCTCTCCTGGGTTTTTAAGCCAGCCCTTTTCTAAATGACTTGCAGGCCACCACAGAATGATAACTGCTAAAAAAAAAAAAGGCAGGAAGAGTAGAAAGCCCTCTGTATGTCCCATTTCAGGCTTCCATTTTCTTAAACTAGATGGCAATACTGAAATCAACTGTATATTAATTTGCTTAATGGTTGTATCTAGAGGATCTGTCCTGGGATAAGGATGGAGCTTTCAAAGGTGACTCACAAATTACTATAACCAATGAAGGAACATGAGAATTACCAGGCTGGATCAGACCCTTCTTGCTTAGATTTATATTGTGATTTAAAAGCAAAAGTAGCTGCTTCAGAGAGAAGTATGAGAACTTACCGGAAGCAGGTGTGGAAGAACTCACACACACATTACATCTTCCTTATCTTTAATGATTAACAGTTAGTTTCAGGCCTGATGAAAAAGTTGAATACCTCTTCCACAATACTGTTGTTGTAATTGATACCTCGGAGTATTCTCTGTTACTGTGAATGTCAAGACTGCTTTCAAACCTTAAGGTTTCCCCCATCTTGGTGAGTGTTGATTGTGCTTAAACTCACTTGGAACAAGATATGGAGACATAGTCTCTGGGTTCCTCCTGCTTCCTTTAGCATTCCCACCTTTAACTTCCCAGACTGTATTCTTTTCTGGCTGTTAATCAGCAAACTCTTTAATTTTCCTAACACACTGGCACCCATCCATTCCTTGCTTTAAATAAAAATATTTACAATGAAATTATTTGCCTCTCTTTTTGAGCAATGATCCTGTTCTTTTTAGTTTATGCTTATGAGTGTTTTCTTGTTCTTTTGTTGTTCTATGAATTCTTGCCATCTCTGCTGTCCCTATTTTGAGCCAGGATGACCACTACAGTTGCAGTATTAAATTAGACATGGTCGCTTCCCTGAGAGAGTCAACTGACTTTGCTGGCTTGTCTATTATTCTCTGACTCCTGAAAGATCTCAACTTCCTTCCTGTGCTCTGGGACAGTCTCATTATTTCATTTTCTCCCATATAATCTGTCTGTATTCTACATACTGAGGAGTCTTTGTTTCCCCTACTTCAGAAGCTGAATTGGCAAATCTGCAATACTGTTCTCTCATGGTAAAGCTGAGCTACATGAGATCAGTCAAAGAGGAAACAAGCAAACAAGGGCTGTTGATTTAAGAACTCCCCCCCCCATCACCCCCATGTGAAGCTGCCAGGTGTATCTGCACAAGAGAAAACGCATGAGCTCAGCCTGGAAAAATGTCAGAAAACGGATGAGAGGAACAAAGGAAAAAAGCACAGAGTGATTCCTGACAAGGCCTGGAGAAAAGCTGGAGCTCAGTGCTGCATGGATGGGAGGAGCGATTATTTAATTCTGTATCTCACACTCAAACTCCTCGCAGCATGTAGCTTGCCCTCCTGGGCTGTGCTCAGCACCTGGAAGCTGGTGGCTGAAGGAGCATGGCAAGAGTGTAGTGGGGCTCAGAGGTTCGTGCTCTGAGAGTGTCTGGTACTGCTGTCCTGCTCCAGGTGGGAGGGTGGTTCCTGAGCCCCCAGAACTGCCTTCGCTACTCCTCTTGCGGTCAGGTTCTGCTCCGGCTCCTTACTGCTGTGCTTCCGATTTATGCACCTCCTTAAATCAGTCCCTGTTTTCTCTTTTTCCTGAGAAGGTTCCTTGCTTTCTCATCTCTGGGAATTAGCTCTCCTTCCTGGATTTCATGTAGATCAATTTCTTTCACCATCGCAATCCCTTTTCTACATTGAGCTCTAGTTTCTGTTGATTATCCAGCTCTGAAATAGCAGGAGAGGTGTGGAAGAAGAACAGCAGCAGGTTCATTTTGAAGCCTTGATCCAGCCTGCAGAACTGGAAGATATGAATCATTTGAGTTGTGCTTCATCAGGTTTTTAAAAGTTTGTTACTTTGAAAGTAGCCTGTTTTAAAGTCAAGAGAAACATTCCAGCCTTTTGCAGAAGGAGTCGGTGAGTCATGGTCTTCCCTGTCAATCTCTGTGCTCTGGAAAGCATCAGGACTTAGCTACAAAGGTGGGTTTCAGAGGGCACAAGCATGGCTGAGCTTGAAAGTGATGTGTTATACCCTCCCCAGGACCAAGCTTTCACACCCGTGCATACATAGTGGTTGTGCAGAACAACTTTTGTCTCTGCCTCCTAATGTACCTTTCTCTGACCTATAGCAAGACCTGCGCTCACAGTGGTTTGGCTTCTCTCTGCTGCATTAAAACACGTGCAGCTCTGCCTGTCGTACAAGGAGAAACTGGGAGAGCCAGAAGGATTGCGCAGCGTTGTTCTGCCATGCTCCGTCATGTTGAGTAGTCGAGTTGGTACGGGACAATTGAGGCATATTAACATAATGGAATAAAAATGGGGGTGCATGGAGGCAGGCTTTGATGGGTCACTTTGTAGATAGTCTGTGTGGCTAGAAACACTGCTTTGTCTAGCTGTGATGCAGATGGTCAGCTCTCCAAGGGAGTATTAGGAAAGGCTAAGGCAAGTGTTAAACTCTCCTGAAAATCCTCCCTAGCCACTCTTTTAACTGCAGTTCTGTGGAGATGCTGGCGGTCTAACTCTTTGGCCCAAACCCTGGTATTTTAGATGGAGACAAACAGAATCTATTTTTCACTTGCCTTACTGACAGCATACATTTCGAATTGGAGCAGGTATAGTAGTCTTTTTCAGACCCTGTCTGTCAAATATAAGAATATTGTTTGAACTACTTCAGAAAAATCAAAATGTTTAATCTAGAAAAACTTGAAACATAAAAGCGGGATGGATATGTTGCTGTTCTTTTTCATACAGGAGGAGCTGCTCATGCAGTGAAAGTCCATGCAGGTTTGACTATTCTAAAACAGCATGTTTGGTGAGAAAATTATTGCTTCCCAAATATTAGTCTTTTTATTTTCTTGCATCTATTGTTGACAAGCTTACACTGACTCATACCTTGCTGGCTATCCCATTTTCTTCACTGAGATACTTTATTAAACTGATTTACTCCCCATGAAATAAATCTAATAACTTTTAAAAAGGCCATGTGCTGGTGCATGTGCTGACACCAAACAGTCATGTAATTGTGGGGCTGCACCCTGGTTCAGTCTTGGATCTTCTCAGCAGTTTCACCTCTTGTCACCTCATCTAGCTCTTGCCTGTTTTTGACAGAAATGGGTTTGGCCCACTCTGGTAACTCCTGAGGCTTCTTCAGTTTCATCTTTTACTTATACAAGAAAGCAAAGTCTAAGGCTCCCTCTCTGTACATATGAGAGTCTAAACCAAATGCATGAAGTCCTCAACCGTCCTTTTTAATAGCTGAGCTCTCTTGTCATCTTGTAAACAAGATTTAATATTATTTAAAAAAAAACCCAAACACCAAACAACTCTCGGTGTTGAATGTATGTACTTCATTAAAATATAAAGTCTCTTCATGTTTCCTAAGTTCAAAGCCTTGGACATCCTGAGTTTGAGACCCCCACAGAGCTGCTGTCATTTGGGAGAGGACAGTCTCCTCCTGAGTTTGACACTTGGTATTTCACTGATTTCGTTTAACTTGTTCCTGTGTTGGGAAACAGCAAAGACAAGTATTTGCTCTCCATTTCCTAGCTCTTCCAGCACTCTGATTAACCTGCTGCTCATTTGCTTTCTAAGGTAAATTCATGGTTTTGTTCTCTCTCTGTAGGAGAAGTAAAAAATCATTCCCATTATTGCTCTGTGAATCCCTGCCAAGCCTGTGCTAGCTGTTCTGCAGGGCTTGGTGGACAGCAGGCAGGTCCTGATGGGGTTAAGATGCTGTTTTGTGTAGGAGCATTGTACTGCTTCGTGATATTCGCTATTCATTACATACACTAAATTCCTCTTGGCCGCAGTGCCAAAAATATGAAATGTTAAAATAAAACTTGTAATACAGCATTGGTCTCTGTAGAAATAACATGTATATGGTATACACCATACAAATGACTGATGTTTAATATGACTCACCACTGGGCAGTCACATTTAAACTAAAACATTGACATCCCTAGAACTTGGCATGGAAGGGCAGTGGTTGAAATCTACAATGTGGCCCAGATCTTTATAAAACCAGGGTTAAAAACCTATAATGATGAAGCAGGGCTGGGATTCTGCAGCGTTTGCTTGTTTCAAATCTCAACATACTCTCTGCAAATACATGCCCTTTCTCAAGTGCTCCTCCATACAAGGCGAAGTTACATGTGGGAGATACCCCCACATTCAGCAGGTGTCTGAGCTTCCTGCTCTGTTAAAATCTGTTAGATTTACACCCATTATTATAACATGCGTATTCCTTGGCTAAGAGGAGAAGGAAATGCATGTTTCTTTTCTTTTTCATAGGCATCTTTGCTAGTCATAGGGCAGCTGGAATAATATGTTGTCTTTCAAGTGAAAACAAAGGCATAAAAATAGATCTTCAGAGCCTAGAACAGTAACAAGATGATCTTTAAATAAAAATCCTCAGAATACTCTATTTTCAAATCTGCTGCTTCAAATACATTCACCACCTCGCCTTCTCTCCAGAAGATGCTTTCATCAGATTTAAAACTAAAGGACATTTAGTCAGAAAACATTTACTGATGCTTTTCTAACAACTGACTGTAATACCTTAGCCAAAATCAAGCATCTGTATGTGCATATGTATATAGAGTTTTCTTTGCAGTTTTCACTGGGTGCAGTTGTCTTCATTCCTGGCCACTGCTGTTAAATTGCTGCTGCATTTCCCTTCAGAGAAGGCTGACTTTGTTGATATATGAGGTGATTCCAAATAATCCATTGTCCACAGCAGTAATTATTTTTCTTTGGGGAAAGCCCCTTAGCTAGAACATGAAGCTTAACAAACAAAGATAACCGTGCCAAACCCCTTTGTGAATGGAAAAGGAGGAAAATTTCAGGACTTAATTGGTGTGATGAACTGAGTATATTTTCTGGGCAATGTCCATCACCTTATTCTCTGACTGCGTGAGGATGTAGGTCATCAGAGCAGGCAGAGTGACTGCTGACCACTTAAGACTAGGTATCCTCACGGTTTTCAAGCAGAAGAGCAAACATCCTCAGTATGCAGCCTTCAGGAAGACAAAACCATCATATTGTTCACAGCCCAGAAAGCTGGATACCTGAGCTGCCTAAAGCTTCATCTTTGGTTCACCATCAAACACCCTGGTGTCCCAAATGTATGTCTCAATTCACAAAGATGAGTTTACTTCCCTTTTCTCTACGGCTAATGAATTACCATGGACATGTTAGTGCCTGTCCAGTGATGATGCTGACTCTTCTTTGTAATTCTTCTCCAATCAAGGAAAGTCCTGGATCTGAGCAGTGGAATAGGTCAGGGAAATAAAAACATTGCCTGGCTGGGAGCTAGAATTTCACACTCAAGCAGATTGTTGTTGCCATTCCAGCACCTCCAGCAGTGGGCTGGCTTGAGCACGAATGCTGGAGCTTGGCAAATCCAGCTTTTGGTTTCTGGCTTTTCTACAAACGCACTGTATGAATTTAGGCAACTTGCTTAATTTCCCTGAGCATCATCCAAAACATGGTGAAGTCAAGGAGAGTCTTTCCTGGACATTAAATATGCTTTAAATAGGCTCTTTAGGTCTCTGTTTCTACTCTCTGAAATGGTAAAACACACTCTCTCATATGTTGGTTGTAAACTTTGCATGACAGTGTGTGTTTCTTACTGTTAGAACAACAGAGGCATTATTTTGGTTGTCATTCTGTAATATGTAGGTGAACATAACCTGTGACCACCCCACAGATACGGGAACTCCTCTGGGTGGCATGGATCATACTTCCAAATTTTATGCTGCTCATGTATGGAAAATAGTAAAGCTAATTCCCAGTGTCTGGAAAAACAATTCAGACAAAATTAAAAGAAAAAAAAAAACAAAACAGGAGAAAGGGGTCAGGCACTTCTGTTCTTTATGGCTATGGTTTGGCTTCTACTCACTAGATGGTACCAACTTACAGGAATGATCATGTTCATGCAAATTTTCCCTTTACCTCTTTTATGTACGTTCTATGGAAGAGAAGTGCTATCAGGGCCCTCTTCGTGTTCCTCAGGCCTTGATGTGCACTGCTTGTCAGGAGAGCTCCGTTCCCATTGATTTCAGCGGCACAGCGGCTGGCCCGCACTCTCACTGGGACCCCGGGAGCACAGCCCAGTGGTGTAAAACTGCTGCCTGCCGGGAGGCCAGGTGGCAGCAGCAGCCCAGTCCTCTGCCCTGCCAACCAGTGTTTACTAATTACCAAGCAGATCGTGCATCCTGAATAGAAGGGCTTGGATGGCTCATATTTATGCACTACAGAAAAAAAAAAAAGATACCCAAAGAGTTAGTCTGGTTGTAAGGGGCTGCACTGGCAGGGGAAGAACAAAGATGTTAGTATGGCTCAAACAGAAAGGAGGATCCCTGCAGGCATCCCCTGGTCTGTAAAGGGCTTTTGCTTATATAAACAGCATGACAGATCTTAGCACAGCATCCTTCATGTCAGAGCTGGGCTCCTTTTCTGCTCCACAGTGTTCACCATCAGGTGAAAACAAAGCTGGGACTGTGCTTGCGATGCTGCCTAGGCACTGGGCAGGAACCGGCCTCTCCCTGCTTTCCCTGCTTCCTTTCCGTCTTCTGCAGGAATCCCCAACCAAAAATGTCTTCTCACACCTCCTGCACAGTCTGATGAGTGCAGCTGAACCCAGAGGTCTGCCATGCATTCCTGCAGTGTTCAGTAAATGTCACAGAGGGGGAAAGCCAAGCGATACTCACTCCCAGCAAGCCACGTGGCTGGGGACATTAGTTGCAAGCCAAGTACATTAGAATTGAAGTCCCCTTCTTATACAAACTGCCCTTATGGCCTAACATAAAGGAGACCATGACCATTCTGCTCCTAAGAGGAGGCTGCAGCTATGAAGCTGAGCTGTGGCTAGTGTCCCAGGCTGGCTGGAGTTTCATTTGTTTGGTCACATATGGATTTGGGTCCAGATGCTAGAAACAGTGGTGTTATCTGGGATGGAGCGGGAGGGCAGGGGTAGCTCTGGGATGGATCTGACATGGTTTGGATAGTTTGGATGATAGATTTTGGGTTTTTTGGTGGCCAAGGAGAGGATTATGTGGGACTGGAGGAGGGGAAAACTGAAGAGTTCTGAAGTCTTGGATCTCTGAGAGGGTTAGGGAGAAAATGTGATGATGGAGAGGTGTGGGGAGTTAAAAGTTGTGGGCAGGAATGGTTAGGAAGGACATCACGGGGGCACTTCTATGTCTCAGTATCAAACCAGAACTCAGCGTGAAGGTAAGGACTGCTTTCCCTGTGTTGTGTGTCTCTGTTTTGCTTCTGGAAATTCAGTAGCTAAGGGCATTCTGGTGTGGGGCTCCAGGTATTGTGCCTGAGTATGTACATGCTTTGCAGTGGTGAGAGAGACACAGAAAGGCTATGAAGCCATGTGGTTTTGTGCCTTTAGCTACAAAAGTTTTCAGGTCACCAAGTGGCCTAGCCAAGAAGAAGCAGGTTTCTCCAAATTCCTAATGTACCACTGCAGCAACTTATGGCTCTCGTGAACTTCGCTCATTTAAAAAGTGTCCATGAAAGCATTTCTCAAGAAAAGTCTTCATGGCATATTATAATGGAGAAGGAGTGGATGCATTTATTTAAAGCTGCGCACTAGAAATCTGCTCCATGCTTGGTGGGGAATAGTTGCCCACCACTGTGATGTAAAAGAGAGGAAATGCACTTTGTATTGTGAAGTTTTTATTACAGAGTGAAAGGCAAGTCTATGACCAAGAACACCCGCTGCACTCAGTATAATTTTGGGCTTTCCAGAGAAGCTCATAGTTCAGATGGCTTCTGTTTTTGCAGCTCTGTTCCTGAGGTCAAATCTAAGGTTGTGCAACTTTCATTGTCTTCTGAAAAATGTAGATTTAGGATTCTTTTTCCTCATTGGCAATTTTTATTTTCAGTGCTACCATAAGTTCCATTAACCTGGAGTTAAGCTAAGGTTATGCTGTTGGATGAGCACAATAAAACGTATTACCTTGACTATGGAAAGTATTTCTTTCATGGTGCTTTAAGAGGTCTATAAAGCTGTGATTAAATGATGTCTAAGTTTAGTTCTTCTGCAGCGTTTTGCTGAGAGCAGAATCAAAACCTTGTTGGGACCATTTCTTTAATATGCCACTGTCACAGCAAGATGCAGAACCATCAGACCTAACAACTCTGCTTATTTTAAGCCAGCAACAGCTGAGGTGCCAGTAGCCCCATTGCGAATGCTTGTAATATGATGCTCACGTAAGTAACAGCCCAATTCATTCTGCGGATCTGGGGAATGTGTTAGTCCGTGTACAGGGAGCAGCTGGCAGTGGAGGGAGGGCTGAGAAACACCACGCAGGCAAGAGAGCTGGGCTGAGCTGGGGGCTTTGAAAGGCATAAGCTGTGCAGAGCTTGTTAAAGTGAGACAGCTGCATGCAAGAGGAAAAATAAAAAAAGAAGTAAGAGGAAAAGAAAAAAGAAAAGAAAAGAAAAGAAAAGAAAAGAAAAGAAAAGAAAAGAAAAGAAAAGAAAAGAAAAGAAAAGAAAAGAAAAGAAAAGAAAAGAAAAGAAAAGAAAAGAAAAGAAAAGAAAAGAAAAGAAAAGAAAAGAAGAGAAAAGAAGAGAAAAGAAGAGAAAAGAAGAGAAAAGAGAAAAGAAAAGAAAAGAAAAGAAAAGAAAAGAAAAGAAAAGAAAAGAAAAGAAAAGAAAAGAAAAGAAAAGAAAAGAAAAGAAAAGAAAAGAAAAGAAAAGAAAAGAAAAGAAAAGAAGAGAAAAGAGAAAAGAAAAAAGAAAAGAAAAGAAAAGAAAAGAAAAGAAAAGAAAAGAGAAAAGAAAAGAAAAGAAAAGAAAAGAAAAGAAAAGAAAAGAAAAGAAAAGAAAAGAAAAGAAAAGAAAAGAAAAGAAAAGAAAAGAAAAGAAAAGAAAAGAAAAGAAAAGAAAAGAAAAGAAAAGAAAAGAAAAGAGAAAAGAGATCTTTTGTCCACCCCAGTGGATACTCATGGCTGTTTTGTGCAGAGGCTGCATTGTTTTTGTGGAACAGTAGCGAGATAAATCTAGCTGCTTTAGTGTGTTGTTTTGTTACTGAAGTGTTTCAGCTTCCTTGTGGTTTCCTGGGAGGAAAGCATTCCCCTTGGGCTGAGCCTGTCCCTGCCGTGCTGCACAGCCAAGGCAGTGCAATGCTCGTCCTAGCGCTGCATGCCATTCGTGGCCACTGCAGTGCAGACCACTTCTGAGGTGACATGTTCATGTAAAGAAGTAGCCCCATGTCCCAGTCAGTCCAGCATACATTTTCAGGGAACTTAAACACAGCAGTTGAGTTGTCATGAAAAATCACTGCCGCTTTACTGTGTGAACTGCCAGGCATAGCAAGGAACTGAAATCTGTGATTGGAGAGGGCTGCTGATTAACGCCAGGGGCTCAGGCTCATGCAGCCAGGAAACTTAAGCAAGACTTTCTCCTGGAATTGAACAGAGTGGTTCTCTTTGAGACCGAAAAAAGAGCTGGTTGCTGTGGTGCTATTTTAATATAGGTTTTGTAACTTCACCTTGTTCTGAACTCCAAAATCTTTCTGGATGGGAACAGGAACGCTGCCATAGCATGAGCCTAGAAGCAAGAAGCCTTGGAAGCTTCCCAGGAAGGCTGGTGAATCAAAGACATGCAGTGTAATACAGAGACAATGTTTAAATGGGTAGCAAACCAGCAAGGTGTTAGATGCAGAGTCCATATGAATTCACAGCAATACTCAATTTCGTGGCTTCCTCTCCCTCGAAAGAGGCAGCTGGGTGAGGATTTCTTAAGCTGGCAGAGAGAGGGGCCGTCAAGTGATTCCCGTAGGAATGATTTTCCCATGTGCAGCCAGGGGCTATACCTCATAAGACTAAGTCCACATGGTGCTGTATTCTTGAGACAGTCCTTGCCCAGCGGGTGACTAGTCTATATGTTGTGTATGATGGGAAAGGAGATCTGAGGGTACAGGAAAGGACAGTGACTTTTGCATGGTCGCACACAGAGGAGTGACAGAGCGAGGCAGAAAACTAGAGGGGACTTCACATCATGCATCTGTCCCAAAGCTAATGAGCCAGCAGGCTGCTTCCAATTGCAAGGACACGGAGGGGAAGGGCGAAAAGGGGAGGTCCCCCTCCCCTGCCTCATCTGTACTTGCACAAACAACTCTGTTCCCCTTAGTCCCCACCCTGGCACCCCGTCACTGTGCTTGGAGCAGGGTCTTCTAGTCCCTGAGGTGTTTCCAGTGGAGACCTGCTTCACAGAACACGTCTAGCATGCTCTCTTAAACCTTTCTCCTTTCAGTAGAGCCAAGAAATCATTTGCAAGTAACTTCTAGTCCAAGAAGTGATTCCCTCCAGTCTCTGTGCCAGCTCTAAGTGTTTTAAACTGAGCAATAGGTGTTATCCACAGAAGAATCTTGAAATGACATTTATTGTGCAGGATGTGAGTGAGACGTGCCAGCCATGGTCATGGTCATGCCCTGCCAAAACAGTTTGAACTCACGATCTTGTTATCAAAGACATGCTTGCTGGGGCAGGTCACTCTTTTCACTACATTTGCTGCTTTCATATGGCTTAAGATGGGAGTCTTGAAAGAAACATCTCTTTTTTTCAAGCGAGCCTCCTCCTGGAATCTTGGCTCAGCCACTAAATAGACAGAAAATTCACTCGATTGAAAAGGACTTTGTGTTGCCCCCGTAAAGCTTTCATCTAATGCCCTCCAAGTGCATCAGAACAAATATCAAGGCAAAATCTTTTATGAGAGCATCAGAGAGATTAAGAGGTATAAATGTCAGCCCATCCTCAATTCCCTGTCACTTAGTTGACCTGCTGGCCCAGCAGCAGGGAAGAATGAAAATTTTTATTTTCCGTCGTGCACAAGGACCTGTTCCTATGGGAAGCAAACTGCTCCTCTCATGGCAGAACTGGCGAGACAGAGGGAGCAACAAGGTGAGCTTGCTGCTCTCCTGAATGGGCCAGGAACAGCCCAAAATCCAGTCCAGATCATGTCTAGGTACCTGCTGGTGGAAGGGAACCCTGCTCACAGTTTAGACTTGGCCACAGGAAGACAAAATTAAAGAATCAGGCCTGACCTTGCCAAAAGATATAGGATAAATCCTTATGTATGTGTTCTCTTAGTCTGCCCCGAGCTGTTCTTGCAGGATGCTGTGGTTTCTGCTGTGGTTCTGCTGACAGTCATGAATCCTTGCCTTGCATACTGAAATGTCATGTGGCCAAAGAATGCAGCCCTGTGTGGCAGGACCTCTGTCTGTGGTCCCTGCTGACACTTCTGTAGGGTAGGATCTTCTCATGAGACACACTCTGATGCAAAACAGAAACTAGCCACAGGTCAGAAGTTTCAAGATTTTGGAGAGCAACTCCTAATACCATAATTCCTCTCTGGAACATATTGTGCAGCTTCTGCTTTTGGCAAGCCAGTCCCAGCCATCCACTCTCAGGCAAGTGAACAGAGGCTGAACGTTGCTTAGAGCAATGATACTGGTTGTTGTAAATAATTGGTGGTGAGAAGGAGCTGACATCTTGTGGCTGGATGCTCTGAGCTTTGCAAGCACCTGCTTCCAGGTGCAGAACGTAGGATCCCTAAGCATATTTCCTAATTTTCATCTTTTGATGTAGGTTAAACTGTGGCTCAGGAGATATTTTGATCTTAGCATTAATGCACTTCAGAAAAGGCAGTTCCTGTTCAGCATGAGTGAATTATCCTATTGCCCCACTGATGTATTTTTGAGGAATATCAGTATGTCCAGCACATTTTTCTTCAGTAATGCCACCTCCATGGCTAGAAAGTCTCAATTGCAAGTCACGTGTGTAAACATTGGACTAGTAATTCATCTAGTTTACAATTTGTAAAGATGACATGTAATTTAAATAGTGTATGTAACGTAAAAATCCTAGTACTGATTTAGTAGCCTTATTATTACCCTGTCAGCAAAATTAATGTTCTATTTGCACAAAGCATCAGTTCAGTCTTCCTGTCTGCAGAAAGAGAGAGGCTGGGATATGGGCTGAGGTGTCTTGACAACTGAGAAGTATGTTGTATGCCAGCACCTGTCGCTGCTGCAAGCAGAACAGGCGTTTTCCAAGATTGCCTCGCATTAGGAATAGTACATCCCAATTACCAAGTTAAAAGGACAACAACAGTGACAGACAGAGTTAAGTGTGAATCTACAGGCATGATTCACCCAGCAATTGGCTCCTTTCCAGGAAAATGGTTGAAATTTTTGGTCTGAATAGAGGATCCTAAGTGAAAAGCACAGAAAGTAAAATATTAACAACAAGCTCTGCAAAACCAAAACTCTCCTCTGGTTTATAACAGGAAGGGAGATAAGGGAGAGCCTCTCCCACATTTCCCCCTTCTCTGCATTGTGCTTTTCAACAAATACAGTCAGTGATAAATTGCCGGGGAGCAGCAGGAGCGGGCTGCTCCGCAGAGGAATACAAGCCAGGAGTGGAGCGTGACAAGAAGGCAGGCATGGGGCAATGTCCTGCTGCAGTCCCTCAGGGCCTGACCGAGAAGAGTGGGTCCAGAGGCAGTCACTAGGGTCAGCCAGTCATTTCCAGCCAGGTTCACAGTGACAGATCCTTGGTCCAGCCAAGTAGCCAAGTCAGGATCAGCAAGATATGAGGCCAAGCACCTGCTTACCTGTAGTTAGCCCAGGCAGGGACCAAAGACAAGGGCTTGAGCAGGGTGGGTGGCTCCAACAAGGGCCCTCACAGCTCCTTCTCAACAGCCTGATACCTGGTTACAGTTGCACCATATCAGGGCCAGCTTTTGAGTACAAGCACCAGACACCTCGTGGGGTGCTTTTTCTGATACGGCTTTTGAACTCTTGTAACGCGGGATCTCTATTTTCAATACACTGGAGAGGTTGGAAGCAAATTAAGGGAACCACAAGGAGACTGTGCACCCTGATAGCCTCATCCTCAGTGCAAATTACATTTCTCTACCTCTTCTTTCAGTTAGAACACATACTGCATGAACCAGCTGTCTGGAGGAATGCATGGGCACAGGGTATAGATGGCTGTAAATATTCTCTTGTGTGATGGCAGGAACCTGTGGGAGGGAAAATGAACTGTCAGCTTGAGAAGTGAAAGAACAAAGCCATTAGTAAGAGCATCAAAAAAGACTGTGAACTGCAACACGGAATGGCTGCCAGCAAGATATCTACTGCAGCTTTACCAGAGATCTCTCGGGCCAGCAGAACCTTTCAGCAGATACCCTTGGTCTTTGGATTGGAACCTCTGCAGAAGCCCTGCGATGGTGGGTAGACAGATAGGAATCTCTCAGAATAAAGCTGGACCTTCCTAACATTCTCTGTGCTTCTTCAAAAGTGAGGATACATTTGAAAGTATTCAAAAGGCATTCATAGCAAGGTGTCCACTTAAACCTGTGATGATAAGATGGGCTGAAAGGAAAATTAAACACCACAGAAGAGCCAATTGTTAAAGCACATTAATTGGTGAGGTAACCAGATATTTATTTTGTTGGAGCCATTCGTGGCAAACCACAGATAGAGGAAAACTGAAGCAGTTTCAACTGGCTTGCCATCTCTCTTTACACCTCAATGTTGATGAAGGCTCCCTTCACAGTATCGTAGAATGCTAGGGGTTGGAAGGGACCTCTGGAGATCATCTCATCCACCCCCCCTGCTTGACCAGGATATTGTTGGCCGTCTCGGCCACAAGGGCACGGTGCTGGCTCAGGGTCAGCTTGCTGCCCACCAGCACTCCCAGGGCCTTCTCGACAGAGCCGCTTTCCAGTAGTTCAGCCCCCGCCTGTACTGGTGCCTGGGGTTGTTCCTCCCCAGGGGCAGGACCTTGCACTTGCTCTTGTTGAATTTCATGAGGTTCCCCTGGGCCCAGCTCTCCAGCCTGTCCAGGTCTCGCTGGATGGCAGCACAGCCTTCTGGCGTATCAGCCACCCCTCCCAGCTTGGTGTCACCAGCGAACTCGCTGAGGTTACACTCTGTCCCATCGTCCAGGCCATTGATGAATATGTTGAACAGGACAGGACCCAGCACAGACCCCTGGGGAACACCACTAGTGACAGGCTCCATCCAGACTCTGCCCCACTGATCACGACCCTCTGAGTTCTGTTGCTGAGCCAGGTCTCTGTCCACCTCACTGTCCTCTCACCCAACCCACACTTCCTTAGCTGGCCTGTGAGGGTGTTATGGGCGAGAGTGTCAAAAGTCTTGCTGAATTGTAGGTAAACAACATCCACTGTTCTCCCTTTGTCAACCCAGCCAGTCGCACCATCATAGAAGGCTGTTGGGTTGGTCAAGCATGATCTTCCCTTGATGAATCCATGTTGACTACTTCTGATAACCTTCTTGTCCTCTACATGCCTGGAGATGACCTCCAGGATGAACTGCTCCATCACCTTTCCAGGGATGGAGGTGAGGCTGACTGGCCTGTAGTTCCCCAGGTCCTCCTTCTTCTTGCTCTTTTTGAACCCTTAATCATAAGGTTTTTGTAAAGCAATTTATTCTGCAATTTCTGTTTAGTTACCTGCAGGTTTCTGAACCTTTTGTATAGTTTTAGGTGAAGCTTTTCAGCCCCTGGAGTTGTGAAGCACCAGCATAGGTTGACCATGGGGGTTGGAGGATATACATTCTTGGAGGTTTTCAAAACAGACTTGGACAGGTGCTGAATGACCTGATCTAACGTTGAAGTTGACTGCTTTGAATTTTCCTATGACTCCAAATTCTCTGTGCTACCATAAGACTAGAAAAGAGATGTTTCATTAAAAGCTGAAATGTTTATTCAGTCTCTTAAATCTGCACACTCAAGAAAGGTGAAATGATTTCTTTTTATTTATAATATAATCCTGAGATTTCAGGATTAATATGATGAAGATTTTCATGTCTTCTCTGCCTTCTATTTGTTCAGTCCCCAAAATGCTCTGATAAGGGCTTTGCAAACTGAAAAGCCAGAAATTATTTGTAAGAAAAAAAAAAAAAGCAAAGTAAGTGTGCTTCTGGAGAGCTTTCCTTCTGGTCCTCAGAGGTATATGTGGAAATGTCAAGCTGCCTTGGAAGCTGACTAGAAGGAGATACCCCAAGAACTCAGTTCTCCTGGAAATGCTCTTCATGTGGGAGAGGAGAGAGGAAGGCATTTAAGGACAAGAAAAGTGAGTCAGGGAAGAGCAAACTTCATCATCAGTCAAATTGTGTTTAGGGCACAGTTCATTTCTGTCAGCATTGTATCCACCACTGGGCTTTCCTGCACCAGCTATATCGACAGGCAAACCGGAGTGACTTGTCTGCACTGACTCTCTGGAGCTGGCTGTGTTGGCATCAGCTCCCCTTTCCCAGGGGATGCAAGATGTAGGCCATACAGTGCTTTTAGGCAAGACTGAGACCTACTAAAATGATCAAGTTGTGCAGCTCTGCAGGTTACAGTGTCTATTTAGCTCTCCTTGACCTGATGGTGATCTCTGGAAAAGGAGCTGAGATGTGTAAGTAACTGATGGAGACTTAGGAGTGTTGGATGGTGGAGAAAGGCACATGCAGTGTAAGCTGCTGAAAAGAAAAGGTTTATGGTCTGATGCGTCAGGTAGGGGCAATTGTACAGTGAAGATGCACCAGGAAATGTCTGAGTGTGGTATTTTGGAATGATACAGTTAGTGTGTGATAGTGAAACGATTAATTACACAATTAGTATATTAGATGAACAGGGTTTCCCCTTATGCTTAGCATGAAAATGGAGTAATTAACCATTTTTTAAAAAAGTGTGCTGTGTAAAAAAAAACCAACAACAAACCCAAAACAAACAAACAAAAAGAACAAAAAAGCCCACCCAAACTGGAGAATCCATAGCTTAACACGAGTGATATATTGAAATGCTGCACGAGGGAAGTGAGGAATATAATTTCTAGACTCCCTGTTCCCGGACAGTCTAGCCTCTCTACATGAAGAGTTCTTTGCAGCTGGACTTGTGGCCATTGTCTGAATGAAGGAACCTGACACACAAAGTTCCATCTTGTATCTGCTCTGTTGTATTGGTGGGAGTGAGGAAAGTTGGCAGTTGGAAGAGGACACACTGGAACACACCGTTAAATCTGGTTAATGACCAAAAGCATGGCACGGAAAAGGTAAAATCATCAAGATCCTTGACTGTGAGCCAGATGACAAGGGAAGCAATAAAGGAAAAAGATGTAGGAAGAGCCTGGATGACCGCTTAGAGAAATGGCAGGAGGAGAGGAAGGCTTGAGAGAGGAAGAGTCAAAGTAAAGCCTGCCATCTGGAAGTAACCTAAAAGGTCAGTCTTGCACCTCTTTTTTTCTGAAAATACTAGCAGAGCTTTTATTTTTTCTTATTTTCTATTAATTTATTTTGTTTTGAAGAACCTAATGTCCACGTGGATGCTTTCTGTAAGAACTCCCATTAGTGCCAATGGACCTACACCAGCATAAGCTTGTGCCAGGTAGAGCCTTTTACCATTCTTTTGTGCAATAATTGTACCTATTCAAGAAGATTCAGTATAACAGACCAAGAAGCTACCAGAGAGCCTGGCACTCTGGGTCCCTGAAAGACAGGGATACGTTTATAAATTACCCTTGTTAAATATAGCAGTCATCCAGGGATAAATGGGCAGAAATTATCTAACTCCGCATAAGGCATCTTGGCTTGCTGAACACCGTAACTCACTCGCTGTGCTGTTTGGTTACTGTGCTGCACAACAGGGACTACTGAAATACACAGCAACACAGAACAGAGTATTTTTAAAGGTTCTCATGCTGCACAGCACTCCTCTCCATCCCTCTTTAGGCCAGCAGTGGCACTAATTGTAGTAAATGCACCTGGTTTTACACCCTGTCTTAAACTCATGCTTATCTCTGCTGCTGCACATGGGAGATTGTAACTCAGCACTGAAGTTCCTAGTTAAGCTGCAGAGCTGGGCACAGCGGAGAGCAAAGAGGTTGGTGGGGAGGCACCTGGCAACTGAAGCAGAAAAAAAGTGACTTTATAAATCCTTCATCCCCTACATCTTCCCAAAAACATTTCTCAGAAACTTCCTTATGGAAAATTAAACTCTAGTCTGGCAAGGAAAAAAGCTCGTGTAACTTCTGTGCTTCATGACAGTCTAGCTCTGTCATTTATTGGGAACAAGAGAGCTTGCCTTGGTTTCTTTTCTTGGTTTGTCCTGTCTCAGAGCAAAATTAAACTAAGTAAAGCATCTTTCATCCTATCTGAAGATGTAGCCTGCAGGGTACAAGAGTGGAGAAACATCAGAAAATTAGTTAGGAGCTTCTGGGACCATCATCTCACGTTAGGAAGAGTGCTGCTGAGTGCTGCATCTGCCATGTGAGGTTAGCTAAGATTATCATCCATGGGCTGTTGTCTGGGTTTGTGCCAGGTTCTCTGCACCGACCATCCCTGTCCACGTGTTTCCTGGTGAGCAGCTGACCATCCCCATGTTTGAAATACGCAGAGGAGACTGGAGATGAGTTCTCCTCGTGTTCCACCCAGCTGAAGCCCTTCTGGAGTTTCTGCCAGCATCAACAGTGCATGTTTGTCTGTCTGAGAGTGCACGTTTGTCTGTCTGAGAGTGCTAGCTACCCTGCCCTTGCTCCCCCTGCCTGCCGTCCAGGTAGCTGAGGCCATAGCAATCTGGCATCAGTGATGCATCAGTCATTCAGGTAGAAAGGCCAGAACTGGTACAAGCACTTCAAAACCCTATGTCTAAAGCTCTCATGGGATTTATCATGTATACCAAGTCCTCTGGGCAGGGACCCTGGGGCTGGAAGGTTTGATCATGGGTGACTGGTGCACTGGTATAAAACTTGGTGCTCAGTGGACATCAGAGTTACAATCTTTCTTAATCAAGAAGTGGTTGTGGAGAGCCACTTTGAGGCCATAGAGGTAGCAGCCTTGTCCTGGATGGCTACCCAAGAGCATCACTGATGCCATGTACACATTAAAACATTCACAATTCAAGTACATGAGCATCGCTGCAAATGAAGTGATGCATGAAGAAAAATGAATTGAGAACTGTTTTTTCAGGGCAGTTGTGTGAGAATGTCACTGAATAGGTCTCTCTCCAGCTCAAATAAAGGGCTGCTAGGACCCAAAAAGTCACAAAAAGAAGATACTAAGATGATCAGACACAAAGAGAACACTTATGAAAGGTGTGGGCAGGCTTGGCCTTTGACGGTGCCTGGGGATAAGCAGAGCTGTGCTGTGCATCTGTAGAGAAAAGCATCCATGGAGAAAATCACAATCGCAACTCAGTGATGAGCAAATCTTGTGAGCTTCCTGCTTGGTTTTAATCACAAGAGCTCAGCTGTAAAAGGAACAGTCAGCTATGCTATCTTTCAGGATGATTTTATAGCCTATAGTGTGGGCTATAAAAGGAATCCTTATTGGAGTGATTTAATGTCTAACAAATGCTGTAGACCCTCACTTTTCTGGGCTTGAGCTGAGCAATAACTTGGTGTAGAGCTGGAGTCTAACTTTTGGAAAGCTCGTATGGCTCTATACCCATTCTCATCCTTAACGGGCTGATCATCTTGATTTGCTGTGACTTGCTACTGACTCTTCATATATTTTTGGAGAAAAGTGTGTGACATTGGATATGGGAGACCATCATTCCCTTTCTTGCTTTACAGAACATAGTTTATTCTCTCAGTCAGCTTTGTTTAAGGAGCTCAAGGTGAACGAAAAGCTGTTTCCATGGGACTAGGATGGACTGCATTTGATTTTCAGATTTTGTTGTTCGTGGCGGCCAACATCTATAATGAGGTGGAGCTGCCAAGGTTGGCATCAAAACCAACATATTTGAGAGAAACAGAAGAAATGCCGTTTTTGCCTGAAGCTTTCAATACCCTTTGTTTCCAAGTGACAGCACCCTCGGCCGATTTCCTGCCACTGCATGGTGTAGAGCAATATAGAAGATATCTGCTCTTTTTCCCACATATGGGAGCTTTGCTGTGCACCTAATTGCAGACACAATTTAGAGAGAAACTCCTTCTAGTTCTATTGTGTTGCTGTCTATGTATTTCAGGAAACAGAGCTACAGCAAACTTGAATTCTAAGTTAAATATTTTTACTTACTCTTACTGAGGGCTAAACATTGGAGGGCAAGTCTTTAACTGCTGAAGATTGTCCTACTTCCCTTGGCTTAAGTGAAGCCATGATAATTTTTAGAAGCATGTGGTCCCCTTCCAGGATTCTAAGAGCCCAGGCAGGAGGGAGATTTAGGCCCCTTCTGTCTTATGAAGTGACATTGTCACAATATTTATCTGTTACTAAGGTTGTTTTGCTGATGACATTGCTACTGAAGAGTGCTCTTGTCACTCTTGAAAAATTTTCAGTGGTTGTGGTGACTAGAGGAATAAGCTTCCCTGTGTACTCATGGGACTTGACTGAAGTACCTCTGAGCTGATAAAATACAACCCCTCTTGGCCAGTCACTCACAACTTCTACATTTGTTGAGTGTGAAAAGAACTGACCAGGGTAGTTGCTTCACCAGCTTCCCTAAACAAGAAGCTACACTAGTATTATTTGCATAACGGACTTTGTATATTGGCCCATCCTTCTGCTCCCCCCTCCCCCCCAAAATCACTGCTCCTGCTGAGCCTCATTCCTTACAGGGCTAACTGGCTGCACAGGAAAATCAGACATTGTCAGGTTCAACCCTCATTTTTCATATTACACCTCCTCTGAAATAATATAACAAAATTACCCCCTCCCCCCTAATTTCATCAGCCTTTCAATCATCACAGTGCAATATGGTTGCCTTTCATTTATTTATCTAACAACTGAAATGTGTGCTTACTCTAAAAGCTCCTTAAGTCTTAAAAAAAGCAAAAAAGAAAATAATTGGTCTTCCACTGAGCAGATGTGCTTCCTGATAACTGAATTCTGCAACAAGCTGTACCCTCCTTGTTCTTTTTTTTTTAATGAATATTTTGCAGTTTTCCTCAGGTAGGGCAGTTTGTGTTCTACAAGTTTATATTTTTCCAAATGCTCCTTTCGTTTACGCTTTCCTCGAGAAAAAGATGAAAGGATGTTTACACCCCATACAAGCTAATTCAAAGGATAACAAAAGAACATTCCTCAGATGTAATCTGTTTAACGCTTTACAAGTAAGGTGAAGAGGAAGGGGAAGCAATTTAGTACATGAGTTACTGCTAAAGTGTCTCTAGGTTTGGGTGATTATTTTAGAGGGGAAAAAAAAAAAAAAGAAAAGATGTATTTCTCAGTCTGTAATTCAGAGCCTGGGAGAAACAGCAGTGATGCTCGGCTCTCTCTGCCTGCAGCCCCCCTGCTCCCGCACCCCCGCTGTGCTCTGCCCCATCCCTGTGCGGGAAGGGGAGCGTGGCTGCAGTCTGCGGCGTGTCTTCACTCCTTTCACCGGCTGTCGTTCCCCCTTGATGAGACCTCACCATTGACTCAGGGGCCCGGATCCCCTGGCGCTGCTGGAGCACCTGATAGCTCCACCGAAGCCATTTCTGTAACGTCCCTGTACACTGGGAGTCTGTCTGCAAAAATACTTGAAAAAGCCCAGTCTCCAGATGGTGGTTAGGTGGGAGTAGGTAGGGCAGGACTTGCTTTCTCTTCTGCTTCCTTTTAGTTGCTCTATTCACTTGTTTATCTTTTCCCCCCTGCCCCTCTAGTGGATAATGGGAAAAGAAAATGGAATTATTTTTTTTTTTAAAGATTTATTTCAGTGGTAAGTCATTTAACATGACCAAGAAAATGGCTCTGCGATCCTGAATGTTATCTTTAGATGGAGTGATATGTATTTCCCACAAGAATATTTTTCACATATATCCCTACACAGAAAATGTATTTGTATGGAGAATATGCATTGCAGAGCATCTACTTATGCATCAGTGTGACTGTGTTATTATCACTGAAGGAGACATTCAAGGATCCTGTACAGCCTGAAATGTCCTGACTCCGAGGGCGCCGGGGAGCTGAACGCGCTTTCTGAGCTTTCTTTTTTGTCTGGTGTTTCCAGCTTAGCCTTGCCTTTTAGATATTAACAGTAAAACATGATCTGCGGTTGAAAAAACAGTGTTGCCCCTCAAATGACCCTGTGAATGAGCTAGTAAAATACCGATACCTCAGAAAATTTGACCTGTAAGCCGATGAGTTATAGTGATGGGAAGGGAAGGGGAATGGAGGAGTAAGGGGGGGGAGAGGTGGGGGAAGAGACAGCTCCATTGGTTTGGGGGTTGAAGACAGCGAAAGCATTTGCACAAACTGTGGATGCCTGCAGTGGTGTCGTGCCAGCATGACCGTCTCTGTTAGCCTCCAACGTCTCTCTCCTGCACTTGTGCAAAGCCTGGTTGTGCATCCCCCTGTCTCCTCCCAGCCTGTTTCCAGACGGGCCACAACTGTGCCATCATGTTCACCTGGGCTCAAAAACCTGTGGGATGGCTGACTGACGAGGCTTTATAAAAACTGAGATCTTCACAGTGAGTCATGAATCACTCCTCTTCATCTGTCCCTACAAGCCACATGAGTTCTTTAAAAACCTGCAAAAATGGAGCAATAATAGCTAATTAAAAAGTGTATTCTTTCAGAAAAATAGTTTCTAAAAATGTATTCACAGGACACATTTATTGAATCTAAATGAGAGGTAAATATGAACCCTGCTGTCCGCATTCTGTCCTCAGATAAAGTGAAGCAAAAGCAGTTTTCTTTTTTCACCATTCTTTGCAGTTTTATTCTAAAATGCAAGCAAACAAGCATGCCAAATTGTGCTCCTGTACCTTTCATCCTTGTGCACTTCAAGGAAGAGCTCTTAGACATTTTCATTTCAGCAGATCAAATAGCAGAGACTTCCCCTTTATCTTTTGCCTTCCTTCTTCCTCCTCCTGTTCTGATATTACAAACCCAGTCCAACCCTTTTCACCTGAAACACAGGCAAGTTGAAAGCGGTTTAGCTGCATGAAGCAAGGCTAGCTTAGAGCCTTTGCAGTGATGGGGGATCAGTCACCACAGCTGGATGGCAGAAGCTGTGCTTGTGGAAGGGATGTGTCTGAGTGTCTTTACAGCAATTGTACAAGATATTGTAAGAATATTTGCCTGCAGACAGACTACTATGAAAATTAGATGTCCTGGGAGCAGAGCATTGCAGACCTGGGATTCACCTTTACTTGCTTTTAAGACAACATTTTCCAGGGAAGGGTTCCCAGGGGCAGTGTAAAGTAGCTGAGTTTTAGAGTGATTTTGCTCAGGATCTGTAAAAACAACGCAAAGCCTTACAGAGAACTTCATTTTCAGGCTTATGACGACGTGACAATACCTATAAGTAAATCAGTGAGTTGGGGGTGTGATCGGAAGGAGAACTGGTAGGAAATGTTTTTTCCAGTCATTGAGACCTACATAAATGAGAAACGTTGCAATGGTGATCGGTCCAGTGGCTAAAACACAGGGAGGCCTGGGTTAAGGTCACTGCCTTTACCATAAGTCCCCTTTCTTCTGAAACATTCTTTCAGTTTCTTTTAAAACTAACATATGCTTTAGATATTCTTGTAGGATGTCCGAAGATGAAGAGCAGTTTTAACCCAGTGTTTTGTAACAGTAACTCATGTGGCACTGGAAGAAATAAAGAAACGTCAGTTGGATCGAGGACGAATAATTTTGGGCAGAATGGGAATTGAATCTGTGTCTTGAATGTCTAGCTAATGTCAGTCTTGCTCTAGTTTTGATAAGAAATTTTGTCCTGGATTTCAGAAGCTGTTTCCCATGGATGCTCTGTGGAAGCTGACCTATTCTGTGCAAAGTTTGGGGCTAAATAGCTCAGGGTCTGCTGATGAGACAGTGTCTGCTGTAGAATTAACAGTCAGATGTACACAAAGTACTGGGTTTATGAACAGAAATATATCAGGTGGTTTCTGATGGTTCTGCCCTCAGAGGCTATAAGAGTCCCAGTTTGTATCTGCCCGGGGATTTCAGCTGACAGAGCATCATGTTTTAGGAACTGCCAAATGTGGGTTCTTGTCCATGCCCTTGGCATGTGCATAGAGTTATTTTGTTGCTCATGGCAGTGCAGAGGTTCTGTCCAGGGGCGGTTTACTCTCAGCTTAGAGCCCTTTTTCTCCCTGAGGTGTGGGAGAAAGCCCAAGATACTACAGGTCTCAGGTGGAGAAAGACTATCTCTGCAACAGCATCCAGCAGGGACAAGCGAAAGCCCTGCTGCAGGGTTCTTGCAAACTCAAGGCTCTTTTCAGCCTTGCTGGGAGTCTGCGGAGTGGTTTTATTTGCAGGTCTTTGCTGTTGTCATTTGATGGAGTCAGTTCAATATCCTTTTATTTGGTAATTTCATCACCTTCTCCATTAAAATTGCTCCAAGTACAGACCATGATGGGCTCTGTCTTTCTTCCACATCTCGTCATGCTTAGGACCCCCAGGAGAGTTGCTGGCTGAGTTCAAGGAAATGGTACACAAGATGCAATCCTGTCCGACATGACCAAGAGCTGCAGAGTCTCAGCATACACAGCATCAGGAGTCCAAACGATGTACACACAGCCACCTTAAGAGCAGGACAGGTCTCACCAAGCTTTAATCACCTACACATCTAAATGAGACTGCTCAGCTCCTTTGAGCGAGTAATTCATCCAGCCTGAGACATCTGTGTAGCAATCTTCAGCATCTGCTGTAGTCCCTGAACAGGAAAGCTTCTCCAGTGGCTCACAGAGAGTCCATCCAAAATCCGCACTGCCTCCTGAAGGCACTTCTTTTTCCTCATGGATCAAGAAAAATCCCTGACACCCATGCCTGACACATCTAACATATCTGCTGTGAAAGCAGGACATGTTGTCTGGGCAATGAACCTTGTGGTTTTCAGCACAGGAGGCATTTCTAATTATCTATCTATTGTTGCAAGTAAAAAGAAATTACTTGCATAGAATAATAATCTTTAAGAAGGTTTGAATACAATCTGAGTCTTTCCAATTTCTTAAGTTTGATATTGTCTTCACAAACACACACTTTCTGCCATCTAATTTTAAAGTTCCAGCTTTGTCAAGCCTTGCTTAAGTGCTAATTCTGGATTGCATCCCAACCCCAAATTTAGCAAGTCAAAGAAGCTTAGGGATAGACTGAATCACTGTAAGTTTTTATACATAAAGTACAGTTACACTGGAAATTATATTAACAATACATTAAGCACAGTGTCGAACAGCCATGCACATAGGTGCAGTTTCGAAATCCAGATAAAGAGGTGGCAGCTTATGTAGGTCCCTACTGAAACTCACGTGGCTTTATGTGCTCGGTGGATGTTGCTCCTATTACCTTAATTATTTTAGGCAGCGACAGGCTCTGCCCAACTCTTTGGCTCGCTGTTGTGCTCTGCTAAATCTCACAGCCAGACTCTTGATGCTCTGTATCCTACAGAGAGGCTTCCACCACAGCCTGGATGGGCAATCTGGGTTTTGATGGTATCCAAGATCAAAACAATCCCAGAGTATTTATAACTGACGGAAAACCCCATCTTGAGGGGGAGCTGGGCTGGGTGAACTCTCATGGCTTTTCTGTCGATGTCTGTGTTTCAGCTGGGTAGGAGTCCTTTTTTCAAAGGTGTGAATCACAGTTACTGTCTTCTCAGGAGGCTATTGAATGTTTAGAAAGCTGTTCATGAAGTTCATGGGGACTTTCTCTCTGGGAATATAGCCACTTTTGCACCATAAAGCTGAAGTGCTATAAAGCAGAGAGCTCCAGATAAGGAAATATGACTGTCCTTTCTTATCTCCACTCATCCTAACAGGTGTCCTTGGGGTTGTAAATTTATGTGAAGGGAAGGTAAGAACAGTCTGAGGTATCTTTAACCTTATCACAAATCTTTCCCAGGGCAGAAAGATTGACGTTACCATCAATAAAGGCTGAATTGTGGCCCAGGTCCCTTTTCCCACTGAGTCACTTGCTCTGGAAAATGTGGCTGCTCTCTCTTGGTTTTTGTGTGCTGTCTGGCAAACGGCTGGCCATCCTGTGCTGCACACAGAGCCCTCAAATGAAACCCAGGCAGATAAATGCTGTGAAATGCCTAATTCCTCAGAGGTTTGTAATTCTGCAGAAGATAATTTGTGTGCCCATGCTATTACAGTTGTTACAGTTTTATTGCAGCCAGGCCAAAAAAGTCATATTGGAAATGAGGTGGAATTATCCTTATTTGTCACTCTTGTGGGATGAATGAATCGTTCCATGCACCTGCCGTAGGACGCTCATTCCTTCCAGTGCTTTATGCTTGTTGGATACATGGTCTAATGTTTATGCAAAGGAGGTGCTCAGGCTGGTGATGTGAATGACTGCAGCGGCGGAGAAGCAATTTCTGAGTTTGCCACTCTCTTCCCCTTCTGAAAGAGGAATTTGTGTTTGAATAGGAGCTTTCTTATCGTACTGTCCCTTTTTTTTTTTTTTTTTAATTTTGCACCATTCTCCATTAAAATGAGGATTTCCTCTCCCACCCATCATGGTGTCATGGAAGGGTTGTTTTGCCTTTTCTTTTTTGAGGAATCCTGTGGCAAAAAGCGCTCTGCCTTGCTAGCAGCTTGTGGCCAAAGCAGTTCTGTGGAGCTGATGAAAGCTGGGGCAAGTCCCACCTCTGGTTCTGGCATAACCTTTAGTGTCTTGAGCTTCCTCAGGGGTGAGGAACTCTGCCTGGCTTTTCTGCCCACTGCCTTTCCAGAGGGAACCCCCAAGCACTTTTCCAACATTTTAGATGACTGGTTCTGTTGATTAGTGCGCTGAATTCCTACCTACACTCTGGGGCCACCTTTGATTCAGAGGAACATTGCCATTTTCTAGGCCTGGGGTTTGCCCTTCCTATCACCTCTCTGTGGCACTCCTTCACGCAGGGGAGATGCCAGACATGGCCCAGGTGGCTTTACCTATGGAGCAAGGACTGTAGGCAGCCCTGTCAGGATCGTCAATCTGTGAGATGGAAGAAACGCTGCTGCCAGAGAGGAGAGAGAATAAAAGTATTCGTGCTGGGAGCAGGGCTCTGCCTAGTCTCTGGACCTACCTTTCAAAGCCCTTCCGCAGAAGGATTCAGGTGTTTCTTCTCAAAGAGGAACTAGATAAAACTGTAAGTGGGGTTTTTTTGGAGGCAGCCCAGTGACTAGTGCTAGGATCCAATGCCACCTCCCGACTCCTCTGGACAGCAGTCTTCCTCCTCAGGCAGCGAAAGCCTTGAAGAACAGGAGCTTGAGGGTGTGAACCCATGTTCAGGAAGGCTTTGGTGTCCTCCATGGGCTGTAGCATCACAGCAGTGAGGAACCTCAGGAGGCTGGGCTGGCAGGAGTGATAGGCTCATACTCGCTTTACTTCTCAGTTGTCCTTGAGGCTGTAGAGTTGACGGGGAGAGGTCTTGTGCCACACAAAAAGGATGTTCCATTGCTATGGGATGCTGTATCCTACCACCTGAGCTGGTTGCTCCCAGCTTGTTTTTTCCAGGGGCCATGTCACCTGCAAGCAGTAGCTGGAATAAGAGCAATAGGTAGTCAGGCAGTGCCTTCTGTTATCACAGGGCTTTCAGGATGTTCAAGTAACCTTGTCTGGAGTTAGATCACCAGCTGGGTACCAAGATTTCCCAGTGTGGGAGTGAAAGATTTTCAGTGGTGCCCAATGACAGGACAAGGGTCAGCGGGCACAAGTTGGAACACGGGAAGTTCCACTTAAACATGAGGGAAAACCCCTTCCCTGTGCGGGTGCCAGAGCAGGGGCACAGGCTGCCCAGAGACGTGTACTCGAGCAGGGGGGGTGGGTAAGATGATCTCCAGAGGTCCCTTCCAAACCCTACCATTCTCTGATTATCCAAAGCTTAGAATCCTAGAATCACAGAATGTCCTGAGCTGGAGGGGACTTGCAAGGATCATCGAGTCCCACTCCTGTCCCTGCACAGGACACCCCAAATTCACACCGTGTCTCTGAGGGCCTTGGCCAAGTGCTTCTGGAATATCGCCAGGCTGGTGCCGTGATGCCTCCCTGGGGAGCCTGTGCCAGGGCTCCACCACCCTCTGGGGGAAGAGCCTTTCCCTGACACCCAGCCTAACCCTCCCCTGGCACATCTCCCTGCCGTTCCCTCGGGTCCTAAGCTTTGATTACTTGGTATGCCCAAGAGGATAGGGCTGTCTTTCAGACTGATGCAAACAGCTTCTCACATGCCGGGTGTCAGCAACCTCAAAATGCTTAAGCAAGGATGAAATTGTCTGTCATCCACTCTGGACTGTGGCTGTGGAGCATGCTTTTGGCCACAGGGCTCCATGAGCATGCAAGGGAGGCCTCTCTGAAAATGAGTTCCCATTTCACCACCTTGGACAAACTTCCATTTGCAGGTGAACGGGGGAAAAAAAAGTAGTACAATTCCAAAGTTTGTCATTTCCATTGGATATCATGTGTACTCTGAATTTCCTTTTCCAGGGCTGAGGAGCAATTCTTCTGACTCTAGGGAAGGAAATTTTTTTTTTTCTTATTGTGCAGTATTTCAGATGGGGGCAAACAAGGAGGTGAACAAACAGCAATGAGGTTCCTTAGAGAAACACGACTGGCACAGGTGGGGAAGCCAATGACAAGTCTGGGCTGTGGATGATTCTTGTGAGATTTTCCTTTAGGACATCATCACTGTTAATGAGGACTAAGTTCCCATGCACCCATCCTGAAATTTGTCAGAAGTGTACCTAATTTTCCTGTGTACCTAATTTTCCTGTGTTCACTGAACGCATTTTCCCCTTTTGCCAAATAAAAGAAGAAATGACTTAATGAACACATTTCTATTAAAGGGAGGAAAGTCCAGCCGGCAGATACAAAGGATATAAAACAGTCTACAGCCTTCTCTTCCAGAGGTCTGGCTGCTGAGCTAGACTCTGCTTTTGCCCTCCTGCAGTGAACTTCGCTTCTAGCTTAAGTGAGCTAAGTCCTGCAGGACAGCAAGGTCCCATTGGGCTGAACGCTGGAGTGATGTGTTTCTTAGCTGCTTCTCACTCATGAGCTGCCTTTCCACCTACAAGCCATTCCTGCAAGCCTCCCCTCACTCTCTGCTTCGCTCCCTTCGTCAATTCTGGCAGCCTTGCTAATAGTTTCTTATTTTAGCTGTTTGAAGGACATGTGTGACGTTGAGAATTAAACATACTCTCAGCTCACACAATTCTTTTCAGCATTTTTTTTCTGCGTGCACGAGACTCTTATTTCAAGTGATTTTCAAGTGATTTTCTTTGAAGTACTTCTGGCACGACATCTCAGTGGGAGAAGGTGGGTTCACATTTCTGTGGCTCCAAAAGCCATGATGCTAAGGACCATGATGGTGCAGGACATCCTCATCATTTTAACAAAATTTGGTTACTCTCCATCAGCTTACCGGCACAGGCACCGGCTGTAAAAAAAGTGCAAGCAGCACTTCTAAAAGAAAAGGAAATTTCAGGCAAGAAGTCCATTTTTCTTAATTGAATGTTGTAACTTCTCTGCAGGAGGCTTTAGTTCTCCCAAAAACTGCACCAAATACTAGTCAGGTCTTTCCTGGGAGAGGACTATAGATGGAAACTGAAGGAGGCAGGCAGAGGGGCCCCATCCCAAGGTGGCTATACGTGTAGATGCTTCTTAATTCAGCGCATGTCGTTACTGTAATTGCGCAGGGAAGTGCCGTAACTGCTGTGCACAAATGCCCGCTTGGGTGTGCAGCTTGTTGTTTGTGTTTGCAGTTATTAGGTGAGTTCACATCATTTCCTCCTTCACTTTACCAGGTAAAAGAGACACTAGTGATTATAGGAAGGGGCATAGATTTATAAGGACAATCAAGGAAAATAGGAGTTGTGGATTAAGGATAAAACTCTCTAGGAATTGCTTTTCTACACCTTTACTGATGGATAAACTGAAATAAAGTAATTAAATCAAAGGGACTGGAAATAAGCAAAGAAGATCCTGAAGCTTGAACTTATATAATAAATACTTGCCTCTTAGGTCTGCCTTTTGTTTGCAGCAGTCAGATCTGCATGGTGTATTAGTAAATGAGCGCACGAAAATTTGTATTTCCAAGCATTTTATTTCTCCTGTAGTCATTTGAGTAATGCCAAATTGAGCATGAAGCTGCCTGGATGCAACTGCTGTCATCAGAAAATAAGAGTGAGTGGGCTGGGGAAGACTATCCTCCCTCCCAGCAGTTGTCCAGCTAGGAAAACTGCTCAAAGGCAGAGGAAGCGAGGACATGGAGGTGCTATTGATTGCGTGGTACTAGCATTCACCCTCAGTCAATGCCCATCAATGTCTGGTTGCATATTGTAAGTCAAGCAGAATGTGTTAGCCAGGAAACAGAGCTCCTACGGCAAATGAGCATAAGCAATCCCTCACTTTCCCTTCACACACATTCCTTATCTCCTAATGCCACCGATACTAATGGGTTGTGTCTCATAAATAACAAAGTGGGTCAGGGTCAAGCCTGTGTTTTTTGGGAAACACAGTCATACGAAGAGGGCAGAGGAGAGAGAGGAAGATGATGTTCTTTTTCCTTTTGAAATGATCGGAACATCAGCTCCTCAGCTGGTGTAAAACACCCTGAAGCACCATCAGCATCTGTGCTCCTGTTGGGTTCCACCAGCAGAGGAGCTCACCTGAGTTGTCACAGGTGAAAGAAGTTTAACAAGATTAGGAGAAACAGTCAGAAAGATATTAAGGGAACTCCACACTGATCAATATTTCTCATTTATCACCACATAAATAGTCCCATTGAGTTGGCTAATTCCTGTTCCACCTGCCAAATAGCTCTTGCAGTAAATTAAATCTTATGTTAATGGTTTATGCATGTGGCTGACAGACAAGCTAAAGCTGCCTGTGAAAAGTGGATGTTTCCATCTACACCTGGTTCTTATGAAATAAGGTCTCCTTCATTACCAGGTAACAATAAAAGGCAGGTTAAATGCCAAGGTACTGTTTCAACTTGTACAGAAAATATCCCATATGAAGAATACTGGGGCAGCACATAGTCCAGGTGAGTTCTTATTTTAAACATATAAATGAAATTCAAGTGGCTGGTTGGGGTGAATCTCAGCCTTTGTGAATGATCTGCTTGTCGCACAGGATTTATCAGAACAAGAATTTAAAAAAAACCAAAACAAAGCAGTATTTTTTTTTAAAACAATGTGATAGCAAAAACAAGGTTGAATTCTGAACAAATAGAACTGTTTTCTTGACAGTTCTGTGATAGGCAGCTGTGCAAAAGCAGTTTGGATTTTTTCACTTTCTTTGTTGTTTCCTGGGCTCAGGTTAAGGTTATCTGGAAGTCCAGAACCCAGAATATTAATTTACCCTTTTCAATCAGGATTTTATTTTGGAATTTTTATTTATTTGTTTGCTTGCTTTTCTGTACTTCAAAAATAAGACCCTGTTGATCTTAACACTTGGTTCCCTATATGTTTTTCATCAGAAATTTATTAACTAAAGGAATGCAGATAGCCAGCCAATACTGGTGCTCGGAAAAGATCTTGGCCTGAGTGAGCCTTGCTCTTCAATATTAAATGTGAAATAATAGCATAGTCAATTGTTCAATTGCTCAAAAAGCAATATTTTTTTTGCATTAAAAAATAATGAAAAATGTCTTTTCCAACTTGAAAAAGCACAAAAGTGTGTATGCTGCTTATCACAATGAAATATGTTGTTTTGCTTTGCCTTGCCTTGACTCTGCTGCCTGGATATTCCAGCAGCATTTAAAATGTAGTGGGAAACCCGAACACTAGTGGAACAAACCATAGAGTGGCATTTGACTGCTCAGGGCCAGAATTTAATGGTATTTTGACAGAAAGGAACTTTTCCCTACCCTAACCCATAGAGGGGGCGAATGCGCGTACAGGGATACTTTTATTTCCCATCTGCTACGAGCATCTTCAAGGGAGGAGACCAGATGGCATGGAGGGTTATGGATTGTTGTAACCTGTTGTCACTTCACTCCGCTACTTATTGCTCAGATGAAGTTTATCTGCACAGTAGACATTGATTTCACGGTATGAAGTTGTCTGAAGGTTTAATTAATGATATGATCAATCTACTTTATTTATTCCTGTCATTGGCTTTAAATTGTTTGTGCTCCCAGCTCCCCGCACTCGTATTTGAGAGAGAGCAGTGTAGAAATATTGTGTCTGTTAAGCCTGCAGTATTGCAGCCATCGTGCTCTTCAGCACTGTGTGTCATCCAACACGCATTCTGAAACGTTAGTTTTAGCAGTAAATACTGAGTTTTGTAAAAGAGTTAGTTTCAGGAACTCCATTTTCAGGTCTCCTTCTATGTATTGTATGTACTCATGTAGAAGAAAATGTATATATTTCTGCATGAAATTTTTATAGATACTTGTGTTGCTTTGTTCATTTATCACGCCTTTTCTTGCTTTGTCATTTCCATTTTACCCATATATTTTGAATCTGAATCATTCGACACCATAAAGGGGATCTGTGGTGAAATGGATAGGTTGTGGTACTTTTCCATCTTTCCCCCTCTAAAACTACAGATTAAGTTGTGGAGGGTTCTTATATTTGCTGACTTACGGTATCACCACCAGGGTTTAGGAAAAAACAAAATTCAAGGTAGAGTCTAATCCTTTTTTTGTTTGTTTGGTTTTTTTTTTTGGCAAAACCTTTCCTGGCAAAAAACCCCAACTTCCAATATGTAGGATATTTTAAAAAACTGAGTTAGTCAAAGGCAAAAATGGATATTGGGGGTGATTTGATTTGGTGTTTCAAAATAAGATGCCAATGATCTCAAGTGTGATGCATTTTTGTTTCTAGAAATATCTTTCAGTTTCTTTTAGATATACTTTAAAAAGCCAACCCTGAAAATATCTTGTGGGTCTGAAAGAAAGCTTGAATCTCCCTAAATCTTGGCCTGCCCCAAGTACAGATTTGCCATTTTCCGAGTCTGCTCCCGTCCCCAGATGCCATGTGTTTCTTGCTGAGGGTGTCCTTCTTAAGAGGAGAATGATAGTACCTTTATTTGGTGTACAATCCCCTAAAGGGAGAGCATGAAGGCTTCTGTACAGTTTCCAGCCTGACCTTGTGAAATGGTGCAGTTTAATGAGTGAAAGAGTAGCCGAGTGCTGTGCTGTTCAGCTCATGTTTGTGAGCTTTGGAACTGTTGAAAGATGGTTGAAAAGATTTTGGAAGAGAAAAGGGGGAAAAATCCCAAACAATCCAACCCAGACTGGCAACGCTGCTCCAAAAAATAACTTGTTGTGTTATGCCACCGCACAGGCGTGGCTGACAAAAGCCTGGCCCCAAAATGCTTTATTTAAAATAAGTGCTGGTCCCCAGATGGTACCATTAGTGGATGGTCTCATTCTCAGCTCATTTCCAAATGGCTGGTACATTAGTAGCTTGTGCTTTTGCCTTCCCCCACACTTCCTGTTTGTTTTTTTCTCTTTTTACCTGTAGATAGACAGGAATCAAAGCTCAGAAGGGAGAAGCTGGCTGCCAAGGTCAGGCGGGCAGTCACCACAGGGACTGTGCCCACGAGCCAGCCTCCCCGCTGACGTGGGAGGTAGGAGAGGGGAAAACCCGCGTTGTGTCATTGTCAGTTTTGGCATCTGGGAAAGGTATGTTTGGTCTTGGCCGGGTCAGGATTGTCTCCTGCAGTGCTTACCTGAAAGGATGTCTCTGAGATGTACTCCAAATCCAGGTGGTGAGCCCTGTCATGGTAGACACCTTCCATCATGTGGCCATTTCAGGCCTCCGTCCCTGGGAGAAGGCTGATAGTAGATCAGAGGGGAGGAAACGGCTTGAAAAAGCTCAAAAAAAAAAAGTGTGAGAATAACCAGAAAAGAGCATGGTGCTTCACCGGAAACAGGACGGGATTCTCCATTTGGGTACTTGCGTTGGAGAAAATCTGGGGTACCATCAGCACATGGGTGCTTGGTGCAAGAGTCTGTGCTGCGGTGCATCAATG
This sequence comes from Phalacrocorax carbo, assembly GCF_963921805.1. Lineage (NCBI taxonomy): Eukaryota > Metazoa > Chordata > Aves > Suliformes > Phalacrocoracidae > Phalacrocorax > Phalacrocorax carbo. The sequence goes on along the minus strand of NC_087526.1, from coordinate 15,572,181 downwards.
CAAGGAGCAGCAGTCGTGGGCCACGTGGGGCCGAAGAACTGCCCAAATTCTCTCCTTTGACCCCATTCAGTTTTACTGCCTACTCCTGGCTGCTTTTCTACTCCCAGCAGTTGGATGTCTGAGAATTTGATACGCTGCCAGTTTCCTAAATATAATGAATGTGTGTTGCAGGGGGGGATGGGGAGAGTAGCGCAGCCCTACTCGGACATAGGGTTTTATCACACATCTCTCAACACAGAGAGGAAGCCTTCAGCACTGAAATCTCCATGCCTTTCCTCTCCCCCTCCCCTTCAGCAGTCAGATCGTATAAGCAAATGATGCTTTCAAAAGGCTTATTGAAGGAAAATACTAAATGCCCTGCACCAGGTTTTAGGTTAGTATCAAGGGAGCACTGTACGCTGGCTGGCTGGCAGAGCTGACTCTCCCTAAAGGCCTTGCACAGCTCTAGGAGCAACCTTCACCGTCTGGCTTTTGAGGCTGGGATTCTCTTGCCTTTGTCCCAAGGACCTTCCTGCTGCTGTCCCACCTGCAGAGCACCGTGGGATCTGCTCAGATCCCCGTATCAGCCTGTAACAGCATCCCACAGGAGAAAATAAAAAACCCAAACAAACAAAAATCCCAACGTACAACCCCCAGAGCCAAGCAGCTTCATGGAAAGATGAAACTTATGCAAACAGAGATCTAAAAACCCAGAATTAATAAAATATATCCTGCCCATGCATTATGAAACACATCTGCCTGCAGAGTGAAATGCCAACTTTAATTTTTATTTTGGCTTGGGAGGACTGGTCAGGATGAAAATAACTGCATGCACTGGTGAGCAGCCACCTGCAAATGTTTGCACACACCTCCTTTTTTTCCCCTTTCTTTTTTTGGGTGTCTGACGCCAGCTGAGGGTTGTGGAAGGGGCTGGGAGTGAACAGTCAGTATTCCCCCCCGCCCCCCCAGTGCCTTGGAGATTTGGATTGAACAGTCTGTAATCCCTATGGAGGCACAAAGGAATAAATGCAGCAGCTGAGACTGGTGGTCCACTTAGTTGGGGCAGATCTGTTGGGCAGGGTTGTAGGGCGATGCCCTCTTCTCTTTTCTACCTCTCTCCTTTCCATTAATGGTGCGGTACGTCTTGCTAATGCTGTGTGACTGAAAAGCAGCTGTGAGGCTTCTGTAACCAAAGCAGCTATTTCCAGGCCAGTGCTTTGTGTCTCAAGTGTTCCTGGCAGAAAAGTATTATAACAAACCACACGTGGGTCAGAAACAGAATAACTGCTCTGTGCAGGAAAGTTCGTCTCGGTCCCTGCCAGTACCTGGCTTGCAGACAAAAAAAAACTGGGATCCTTTGTATCTCTCCTGGTTTGTGGTCTTAATATACTTCTACATCTTTAGTATTTGCATGTTACCGATGACCCTTAACAATAGGATATGACTGTGGGTTTCATGGATCAGCTCCCCGCTGTATAGAAACATACATCCTTTCCTTCATTCATATTTGATGGGTTTTCTTTCTACTGAGTCTGCAAAACTCGAGGAAGAAGTCTCTCACTAGGGTTAGAAAGCTGCTCGGGATATATTGCATAGCAAGTTTTTCAATCAGGCCAGGCAAGTGCAGTGAAGTGCATGTGGTACCCCCCAGCTGCAGAATTACAGCTCTTCAGTGAATCATTTCCCTGCCCCTCCTGCCCAGCTCTCCAGCTATCACGGAGAAGAGGCTAACTGTTCAGTACCGCAGAGAGCAAGAGGAAAACTGGGAAGCTTAGAAATGAACGCTCCTAGTCCCCGCTGGAAGTGGGTGTTGCTGTCACTGGGGCTCTTTCTGTTGCAGCAAATGCCAGGCAACTCCTTGCAGGAGAACCTTCTGCTCAACATAAGGCTGGGCTTTGTACTTCCAAAGTCAGTTCAAAACTGCATCAGTGAACGAGTAACAGAACTTTCCTGCTGTAAATATTTGAACAGCAGTTTGTTAATTTTTGTTACTCTCAATGTGGATTAATTGCTATTTTATTATCAACTTCGGCTTCTATTAGTTTAGGATTTACATCTTAAATGATAGTATCAGACTTTGTCTTGAATAAAACATTTTGTAACCTAGACGAGTTCATTAAATTCTTGAAGGTGAACTGACAGATTAAAGGCAGCACAAAGATCCTGATGTGTTTTACAATTACAAGAATACTCATTTGGAGTTCTATAAAACAACACAGCACATTTCAGAGATTTCAACTTCAAATAGATGGTGATAAATACTGCTGTCTTTTGAAACGCTGCTGCTCCTTGTTATCTTCCATTAATAGACTCCTGCACCTATCCTCTCCCTTCTCAGAAGCTAATGAGGTGTCATTTTACATTATTAATCACACAAACAACTAAGGATGTAACAAAGTAACCCTCTGCATGTTGCTCTTTCCCCTAATTAACCTCGACCGGTGTGGGATTATCCCTGCGGTCGCAGCATGGGTGTTTGCAGTGGCACGCCTACCATGGTCAGCCGTGATTATTGATTGCTCTGGGCTACAAGGGCTGAAACGGGGGTATGTCACGCTGGTGCTGCTAACTTGATCCCAGTAAGAGATGTAGGAGATTTAACCACAGGTGGATGGAAACTCGTGGAGAAACCTGCTTGTCTGTTGCACTGGGAAGACTCGGATTGTGTCTTGAGTAAAACCATTAATGGCAATGTACCTGCTCTAATGTAGGGGAGGCATAGTCAGACCCAGAGAGTATGCGTACTCGTCTGCCAGGAGGTATGTGATTAGTTATTCTTAATTATTCATACCTGGTATGATTAATTATCATGTACACACAGGCTAATGAGTGTACAGCTGAGCCTCCTTTCTGGCTCAGGTCTAAAGCCTTGGTCTCTTCTGCCAGCTCTGTGCAGGCTCTGATACTACCCAGCCCCCTGAGTGATCTGAACTAGCAGAAGGCACTGGAGAGGTCAGCCGAGGGGTGCAGGTTTTGGGGTTACCAAGTGCTGTGTGAAAAAAGAAAAACAAACACAACAAAACCAATAAAAAACTCAGGGAACGTCTGGTGTTAGAACAGACCACTCGGACCCATTTCTTGGCTTTACCGGGATATCTGGCGCCCTGGGTGCAGGAGCTGATCTGCAGGACTTTGTCAGGCACTTGTTTTTACTGTAACCGTCTGTTGTAGGTGTAGGATGGAGCTCCAGGAGAGCTTCTGGCTCTGCTCCTCTACAAGACATTGTCATCAGGGCTGTGTCCCAGGGTGGGCAAAGGCAGAATTTAGGTGTTCTGAATTTAAAGGACTAAACAAACACATGTGCGAGAAAATAGCACAGGGCTTAACACAGAGACAGGGCTCTCAGAAGTATTATTGGAGAGGTTCATTTAATCCCAAAGAGATTCAAAGGGATGATGGAACAGGAGCAGCTCTCCCAGACTTCCTTAACCTTGCGTGCTTGAGGTTATGTGGGCTTTTGGGTGATCGATTCATCTGCAGAGCTGGGGGAATTGGATGATCCAGATGACTAACAATGAGATTTAGGGTCAAATTTATTTCACTTGAGGTACTTAAATCTGATGCTTTTGTCCCCTGGGTTTTCTGTCAGAACCTAATCCAAGTTAGAGATGAGCACAAGTTTTTCCTGTTAGGGGATGTTTAGTGACCTTACATGAAGTGGGCAAGGCAAGGCACAACAGCAGGCGGCCTGAATCGAAAAGAGAGCTGATGTAACGGGGAGCGCGGGGTCAGCTGTTCCTGCGCAGGTCTAGGTACTGCTGGAAAAGCTTTTACTGCTGCTGTTAGTGTTACACTGGCTCAATGGCTGTGCAGGAAAATCGCTCTCGAGGGCATAGTCAAATCAGCTTTACTTTGCATTTGTTTTTACTCCTTGATTTTTTGCCTTCAAAAGGAGGATCTGGGTAACACTACCTATTCTAAGGTTAACCATGTGTAATCATTGCATGAGCAGACTGTCTAACTCCAGGTTTTCAACCAGTGCACAGAGTTGGGTACGTTTCTCCATTCCCAGCTCTGCATTTTTCTGACTTGGCAAATCTTTGCCTCTTTAAAAGAAATACAGAATATTTCTTTGTCCAGGATTTATTGGGCAAATCTTGAGTCTTCCCCCCATGTATGCTGCAGATGCCCAAATTGGAGGCAACTACAAGCCATCCCCGTTTAAAAAGAAATCAGTTGAGCTCTAAGCCAGCCTGGTGATTTTTGCAGGATTTCAGGGTTTTGAAACCCTGGGAGCAGCTCTGAATCCTTACCAAGGATGACAGGAGGGGGCTGTCATCAACTCTGCATTAAGGAACAGGCAACAGGAAGGAGCGGGAAACTGGAGCGGAGAGAGAAGAGGGACTGGGAGAGCGGCAGCCAACAGGAGTGGGTGAAGGAGACGCATCCCTGACTTCGAGCCACGCTGCTGGTTTCTGCAGCAGAGCAGGGCTGAGCAAAGAGCCACCGCTATGGTAATCCCCCAGCCAGCAGCCTGGGCTCGCTGCCACTGCGGAGCCGTCCCTCAGCTGCTGCATGAGGGCTGCTGAAGTGTGCTTACACAGGGGGCTCCGGGCCTCGGGGGAGCTGTGGTGTGCCTCTGTGTAGGCACTGAAGTTGATACTTTAATTACATTAATTAGGTGGGCATGGTTTACATTGCAATTGTGCTTTCATGGCTGTTTAAAGTCTGTTTAAATGTTTGCAGAGCTTTCATGGCTGTTAATTAACAACTGGATGCAAATATGTAGAAGGTGAGAACACACACATTTCGGGTGCACTCACACACGCCTTCTTCCTCCCATACCTCTCTGCCGTCCTACAAGACCCAGTGATGTCCCTGCTGACAAACGGTGGTCACAGTGCCTGCCCTAAGGAGCTTGTTCCCATGGGCTGCTGGCAATGGGAGGGTATTGCTTTTCGGGAATGTCATGCTGTAGCCCACTAAGATACCCAGTGAAATCTGGACCTAAGCAAGTTTTTGCCCAGGATTCCCAAACTGTGCTGGGAATCGAGGCATAGTCAGGTTAATTGTGTGTGGGGTTCACAGTAAGTGGGGAGCTCCGTTAAGCAGGGGGAGTGATTTTTATCTGAAAAGACAAGGGCCAAAAGCCATTTCAGTGCAGGAATGAAGCTAATCCAAATTCAGAGCAGTTCATACAGATCTGGTGGCAGTTTGGAGATAGTTTTAGCTGTTGTCACAGAGAGAGAATAAAATCAGTGTTGCCTTAGATGAGACCACTTGTGTCTCCCTGGCCTGGTTTGGATATCCTGCAGTGTGGCATTCTGAGACTTTACACAAAAAACCCCAACCTTTGTAGAAATAAAATGTCTGTGATATCTTAGGATGTTTCGTCAAAACAGAAAGTGCCACTGGATTTTTATAGAGGGAGCAACAGATTCTCCCAAAGTCAGGTGGACCCACCAGCCATCCGTGAAGGGGTGGGTGCCAGATGTGGCCAACACCGCTTGGTGCTCCTTTTCCTTTTAAAGCTAACCTTTTATGGGAAAACTAACACAGAACATATTCTGATCATAGCAATTAATTTTAGGGCTTACCACCTAATTAGATTAATGACCAATGTAGTCTTCCACTACTTAGTTCAGTTGGACCCAGCAGAATTAAATACCTTGTTGTCATAAAAATAGCCCCTCCTCTGCTTACTTTGATCACTTCTGGCTGCTCTGGATAGTCGTCAGATGGTTGGTGAGTGGCAGGTGTAGCTTTCCATTGATGCCATGAGGTCATGAGCAGGACAGGGAAATCAATGCAGAGGTTTTTCATGGCTGAACATTCCCAGGTGGTTAACTTGTAACCCGGTGGTGCAGAGCGTGTGTGTGGGCAGGGAGCGAGGCTGTATGAGGGTATGTTACATGATTTTTGCTCCCTAAGAATATTATTCTGTAAGCATCTTTGAGCAAAGGGCATTTTGCAGTTGGCTGTGAATTCCCATGTGTGCCTAAAGCTAGACAAATACTGTTGGGTTTGGTGTTTTTTTTTTTTTTGTTTGGCTGTTTTTTTTCCCTCCCTTACTTCCAAACTGAAACATTATAGAGAAAAAAAGATTCACGTCAAAGAAAACCAGAAAATGACCCTGTTTCTTTCAGTGATTTAAACCTAAACAGCTGCCACTGGCTTCTGCAAAGCATTTTTTATCACCCTGATGTCTTCTGTGTCCCCTTAATAACAAATTTTGTCTTACTTTGGGGTGTTCCTCTTTTTAATTTAAAAACATCAACCCAAAACAAAAAGGAAGAAGTTTCCATTAGAAAACATCGGCCTGAAAAGTTTTACTTTCAGTTTCTCTCATTTTGCTAATGCAATGCAAATCCAAGTGGCGCTGATCCTTCTGAAAACCTGACCTTCATTGAATTGACTATAGCGGGACAGACACCCACCCTCCATTGCTCACTCCTGCCTGTAATATCACAGCAGGATGGGCTGCTGAATTAGTCCTCTCTGATGTGGTACTTTGGCCAAGGATCTGAGCCCTTCTCTGTGCACTCATCCAGCCTCGTGTGTCAAGGACAGATGGGGAATACGTGTTTCCATGTGCTCCAGTACTACCCGCTTGCAGCTGCTCACGACTGCTTGCAAGGAAAGGCACAGAAGCAGATGCCCAAGCCCAAAGCTGCCTCAGGGCACCCAGGACCATCCTGCCCCCTCCAAGCTTGCAAGGGGTCTGCTACTTGAGCATCTTTCTGAGTGTCCCCTGCTTTCCCCAGAGTCCCTCCTCCTCTCTTCTATCTCTTCCAGGCTGCTTCTAGCTAGTGCACCACAGATTTGCGCTTCCTTTTGGGCAGGCAGTAGCAGCAGAAACCAATGAAATCCAAGGTATTTGCTGCTACCTTCAGGGAAGTCACCAGCCCACCCTCTTACCTTGCTTTGCTATGGCTCTGTGCAAGCTTATACAAAAAGCTAGTGGGCATCTGTGCTTGAGAAATTGCTCTCTCCTGCATTACTGAGCCAAATTTGAAAGACATCTACGTTTTGCCTAATGCAGATGTTTTTAGGCTTCATTAAAATTTTCTTAAACCAACGTTATGCTTGTGGAAGAGTGGTTTTGTTCATCCGATTCCTACAACCAGAAACAGGAAAGGACATGAAAAGCGTTGCAAGTTGAGGACACGCTAATCTTCCCATGAGCTGTGTCTCTGCTCCTTCCTTGACAGGTCTGTTCAGATGGTTTAGTCTTGGGTGCTTTTGGCAGCAGGTGAAAACAGAGTGTGTCCAAGTACAAGAGCCAAGTCTTCCTGCGGGGATGTATGGCTCAACTCGCATAACACCCCACTGCTGTCCCTGGCATCCAGCCTGGCTCCCCGGTGCCCTGGGGCACAGACAGGCTTGTTGCCTCTGCTTTAGCAAAGGGCAGCAGAGCAGGTAGGGCTGGGGAGGCACGTTGCCACCCCAGGCAGTGTCAGAGCTCCCCTCTGTCCTTCTGCTCCAGACACTGGATAGCACACCGGGGCCCAAACAGTCTGCTTATAAAATAACACATTTTAATCTTCCTTCTTTCATCTTCTTTTGACTTTCCGTATACATTACCTCATCTGAGGTGTCACTAGAAATTGATTTGTTATGCTAAATACTTGCCAAATAAATAATGAGCTCCCAAATTAGTCTATATGCAATAAGACAAGGAGTGAATTATTTCTAGTGATTCCTTTTATCATGCAAGGATTAAATTATTTCAGTGCTCTGATTCCCAGGGCTGGGCTGTCTCAGAAAAATGTGCTAGTGACACTTAAAAAACACCAAGCCCCCCTCTATGCTCTTTTATGATATTAAATGTCACCACTTCCCTCATTTTATCACATTATTACAGCCTTTTCTTGCCTGGAAGGAATCAAATTAATGAAAACTGAAAGAATCCAAGGTGCCTGACCATACATCTCTCATAAAATCATCCTCCACATTACAGAACAAGTTCTGAGGTGACGCCATGAGGCAAAAGACCAAACTAATTTAAATAAGGCTGATTACAACCTTTGAAAGACACCAAAAACAAACCTAACCCAAACCTGAACAACATTGATGCCTATTTTAAGGTACTGATAAAGAGACCAGAACATTTATTTAGCAGAAATGCTTTATTTTGTTTGCTCTGCTAAGGTAGAGCAAACACATTGCTGAGCTGTCTCCTTGTTGGTTATAAAGCCTTGTGTTTTCTCATCTCATTTTATGTAGAGCGTATAGAGGTTGTTTTTGGATAGCTGTCCTCAAGTTGGTAACATATTCCTATCGTGGCCCTGGTAGTCACGGAGCAGAGGACACTGGTAATGGAGTATGAAACTCTGCTCCTGGGCCAGCAGTGTCTGAAATCCCCTCTGTACAGTCTGCCAGCTGCGCAGAGGGCCTCGCTGAAATGGGCTGGGGATATCAAAAGCAGTGTCCCCCCGGCACTGTTGGCAGGAGAGCCAATGAGCAAATGAGCCGCGTAGACCGGGCAGCCTTGTGATCCGTAAATGCGATGGGTGGAAGCGTAGCTGCCTTGAAGTCAGCACTTCACCTTGTCACTCCTGTACCCAAGAGATGTACATGTGTTTGGCCTTGAGGACTACAGGAAGAACTAAGGCTCTTGCTCTCACGTTCATCTTCTGAAACAGATGAGATGAGAACAGATTGCCAGCAGGTACCGACACTCAGCACAGCACCTCTGGGGATATGAATTCAGGTCTTCTGAGCTTCCTCCAGGTGCCCCTCATTGCTGGACCACAGCTCCTGTCCCTCTGGACCAGCCTGCAGTGCAGGCTGTCTCTGCTCCGCAAGCACTGAGGATTTCTCTGCAGCCACCAGCACTCAGTTCTTCAGCACGACACCTGGGAGATGCAGTCCCAGCGGCTGATGCTCACCTCAGGGGCTTGAGAGGCACAAGGTGCTTTGGAGGATGGGTCAGAAGACCCAGGTACAGTTGCTGCACTAAATTACCAGTTTCTCTTCATTGACTGTAAAAAGTCCAGGGGGACTTTCTTCCTGGACTGAAGCTAGCTCCTGCCAATCTCCAATGGAGAAAAAAGAGACAAAAAACTGAGGAACGTGGAAAACTTGGAAGAAACACTTATTCTAAAACAAGGAGAAAAATCATCACCACAGGCTGAGTATGACTGGCTGCTTTTGATGCAAATTCATCTGTTGTAAATTGAGGTATTATTAGGATTGCATTAGGCAATTAATATCACTTTTCAATAAAGTGGGATGTGTCCACTAATGCTTGAAGACGCTATTATTATTTATCGATATATAAAGCTGCTTTATGAGTTTTATTTAAAGGAATGCCAGGCACCATTGCTGTAATTTGTTAATGTAACAAAAAAGCTTCCTATTACGCTACTCTCTCATTGAGATTACTTGACTTGTGGGTGACTTGGTTTATGAAATACATTTCAAGCCACTTAAAACAAAGTGTTGCCACACAGAGAGTACCTAAATGATTGATTGGTAGGTGTTTGAATTCTTTAACTGACCCCTGGCTCTCAGATCAAACCCTCTGTGCTTGGAGCACAGTCAGAGGCTGGTGCAGAACTGGGCGCACGCCTGCTCCCAAACGGCTGCTCCTACAGAGCGTCTTGCCTTTGTGAGACACGTTTCCCCACTGCTCCACAAAACAGAATGTTTAGGAAGTTACCAAAACTGAGCAATTTTGAATAAGCATTTTCCAGAATCCTGGAGACTTTTAGGGAGTGCTCTGCCAGCTAGAGAGCTCTGGGCTGGAACTGGCTCAAGCACCGCAAGGAGATATCTGCAGCAAAATATTTACATTTGTTAGCCTGCGGTCCTCCTATGTAGCCAGAAATACTTTTGATATAAGATTGGGCAGTAGGTTGGATGGCAGTTTGTTTCCTGGTTCATTCCTCTTGCTATAAGCTTTCCAGCCCTGTATGTAGTATCACTGTAAGGTAATCGCTGCTGAAACCTTTCCATGGAATTGAAAGTCAAACTGCTGTGGTTCCACGCCTTACAATATAAGCTTTCCCCTTTGAAATGAGCTCCACTGCTGATTCCACAAAGTTACCGGCTTTTAGTATATGAACGGCAGGGGACACTTGACACGCCAAGTGTCTGCAGCGTGGGTTACCGCCAAGCGAGAGGGTGCCGCCGCCACGGCGCCGCACAGCCTCCAGCAGAATCGGTCCTGAGGGTGCCTTAAGGAGAAAGTGTAACTGTGGATGCCAGGCCTGTTCTTGCAGATCCTTTGCAGAAGACATGCAGTGAGAATGGTGGAGGTGGTAACTGGTAGGTGGCTTGGAGACCCAGCCACCCAGTGCATCGCCCACCGTGCATGCGGGACTGGGGCTGTGGCATTGCAGAGCTGGAGGATGTATCCTGTGTGTTCAGGACGCCAAACACAAGCTCGTCGTATCGTGCATATTCACCCTGCCCAGATCTGTGCTTGGGGGGAGTGGTGTCACTAGCCAGCAGGTACACTGGCACAGGTGAGGGTGCTGTGGCTGTGCCATCTCCTCGCCCGAGCAGGGAAATGGTGTGTTCAGCCCCACTGGTCCGGTAAACTGTTCTGCCAGCTGTTGTCCAGCCAGCTTTTGTGTCCTGAAATGATGAGCCTGGGTGTTTAAAAAGCATGAAAATCACTATAGCCACTTGGCAACTTCAGGCCATAATGCATTTTGCATGCTTTTTAACTGCTTTCTGCCTTTTTACTTTTTTTTAATATTCACAATTTGTTTGTCTCTGCAACTGAAAGTGCTTGGTTTACACATTTATTTCTTTCAAAAATTTTTTAAAGGGAAAGCTTTCTTAAAGTTGGATTTCAGTAATCTTGATCAGGGTCGACATTCCCATGCAGAAACCAGGTGATGCTCTCCAACCATCCCAATGCAGACTGGCAAACTGATCTCTTTAAAGAGGCCTGGACCTGTTTGTATGGGTCTGTCGGGGATGTCCTCCCCCGGCAAAGCCCAGCTCTGCTGCCATTTCTGTGGTAGTGTGGAGGGCAGAGACCCTGTAGAAAGTTGACTGTATTTTAGAGACCGAGGGTGGTAGTTGCTGCCACACGTTATTCAGCTTCCCATTCCTACATGGGTGGTCATTTTAGGGTATGGCTGGGTTAGAGGATGGACAGCTGCGACAGAGAACAGGGGCAAATGAAGGGCGAACGGGAGTAGGGATGGAGGCAGCCGAGCGGCAGCCTTTGCTGCTGTGCGGTGATGCTGCCAGAGCCCCAGGGCGGCCCTGGGCTTCAGGCACTTGCCTGAGGCTCTGCAGGAGCTCGTCCCACTTCTTACACAGCTGTTGGTTGCCCCGTGTTGGAAGGTGACGGCACTGTCCTCGCTCTCTGTGGTAAGGCTAATTCTAGTAATACTGGGGAATTGCTTAGTTACCATGGTGATGAGAGCCCTGGGAAAAGCCATCCATGAGCAAACACATCTCTCCTTTCCCAGTGGGGTTTTGTGAAAAACAAGTGGCCAGAGCAAAGGGACTGGGCTAAACCGCGTGTTTGGAGTAATCCACTGAGCTGGTCTTCCTCAGGCGCTGACTTGGCTTGGAAAGCCCTGGGCAAGTGCTGATGGTCAGAGACGGAGCAGATAAGAGTGGCTGTGCCCTGCCAAAACACAAGCCCTGGGGACACGCTGGGACGCTTAGGGTCCTTGCTCGCTCCCAGGTCTGACCCTTCAGCGTAAGCAGCAATGACTCCCTCTCTAGCACGCTGTGATTTGCTTTGAATATCCCTGACTGCTTCTGAAGTTAATACCTAATAGTGTGAAGTATAATAATGAAATTAATTTCATTATACTTCTGCAGAGAAAACATGGGAGAAGGACACAGGCGTTCACTTCAGGGGGAGTAAAGCAGCCTGTACTCACCACCCTTACCTTTGCAGTAGCCCTTGTCCTCTTACTTTCCCAGATATTCAACAAGGACCCAGCACCCACTGAAAAGCCTTTGAAACAAGCCTGTGCTCCCTGGATATCAAATTCTTTCAGATTAGTGATGTTACAAATTATTTTCATAAAATAAGGATTATTGATAATTCTTTGGCTGTTTCTGAGTTTCTGGGTTCAAGCTGTGTGGTATGTTGAACTATCCCAAAGAAGCAAGCAAGGAAGAAAACAAATAGCAAGTTTGGAAATAGAACCAGGCGGGCATATGAGAACTGGAAATGGGAACACTTTGAATAACTATGCATCTACATTTGGGCCCCGTGCAGATTTATGTTCTTGCTGAGTTTTTATGAAAATGATAAGTTTGCTGCAAATTATGGATAATTGTGAAAAGGTACCTGCTGTCACAAAGGAAGCGTTCTGCTTGGAAAGGGAAACATTCTCTTTTGAGGGTTTTCTTGCTGTAGGCTGAAAATATGTAAGAAAGTTGTACCACTTTATAACGGCCGTGGATATTAGACAAAGGGCAAGACTTTGAGTACCACAAAACACGTTTACTAAGCGTTCAGCCCAGGACAGAAATTTCTACATGTAACCTTCTAATACACCACTTAAAGTGGGTTTCTGACTAATTAGTGCTGTCAGAATGGTGTACGGCGGCTACAGCGCAGCAGGGAGATGAATGTAGGTGCATTCAGGGTTAGTTCTCTTTTGGTAGTATAGGTTTAAAATATCAAGATTTTGAACCTAGATTATAATGGTCAATATCCAGAGCTGAAAGGTGCTCCCCGTGCAGCTGATGCGTGGAGCTCTTTGGAAAACTCAGCCCAAAGTCTAAAGGCAAATGATCGAGTCCTTTCTCAAGGATTAATGGACTGTTAAAGTGTAGGCCACAGCACAGCCATCATAAGAAGGGCTTTCCAAAAGGAAAAGACCAGTTTCAAGATCACCAGCCTGTCACTACATTTTTCCCAGGCTTCTCGGATATTTCCCACGTTTCTTATCACTCTCCTCATTTCTTTGGGACAAGTTGTGGTGGGCTGCTCTGGTTCTCCCATCAAGAGAGGATGCTGAGCAGACCTCCAAAAAATTCCTGAGAGGCCGTGGTAGAAAATAGGTAGCCTCGGTGTTAGATGACATCATGCCTGTCATGCTGAAAAATGTTCTTTATAGCCTATTATCTGGCCTAGAAACCTATTTTTATTTATTTATTTATAAAAGGAAAGCTGTGATTCTTGTGTACTTTTGTGGTGGGAGAAATAGTGAAAGCTGGGTTACAATAACCAGCTTTTCTATCACTGGGTGCAGAGAACAAGGATTTCACCTCAAACATCACCTATAGGCAGAGCTGCAGCACTGTCTATAGGTGATGACATATGAGGAGTTTGAGAGGGGGAGTTTTTCAGCATATGTTTCAGTTACGGATGGCAAAGCAAGTGCATTCAGCAGCAGAAGCAAGGGAGCTGTTTGCTGGGAAACATTGCAAGAGACCAGGATGTGTCTCACCTGAGCAGCCCCTCCTTCTTGATTAGAAATGTTTTCCCAACAATGAATACAGGTCTGGCAGTACTGAAATATTCTGTGATTTCATTTCTGGCTTTATAAGACGTGCATTAGCAGGAAAAAGAAGGTGGAGGGAGAATGTCCCAAGGTGCAAATGTCATTTCCATGTTTTCAGATTCAAAGATCTAAGATTTTTCCCTTTGAAAATAATTTTCATTTTAAAAGTTTCTCCCATTTCATCAGCCTCTGTAGTCAACATCCTCAAAGATCAAAATTAAATGTTTCACTCCAGATTAAATGAAACATGTCATTCAAAATAAAGCCAGCTGGCTCTTCTTTAAAAAAATTTCTCCCTAGACCAGCCTGGATTTTGGTTCCTCAGACCTGATAGTGATGTGAAACGGCAGCGCAAGTGGAGAGCACAGGCAGCCTGGAATGTCCTCTGCACAGAGCCCAGGCCACGCTAGCGTGATGTGGCCTGGTCTCCATGCGAAGAAGCTGCTTTTGACAATTTGGGTCACTGAGATATGCCTTCAGGACAGGGTAGAGGGCTGATGTTTGCTGTGCATCCATGAACGTCCCCCTCGGCCTTATAAGTAGCTGATCACAGGCTGCCTGGAAAACCCATCTTCCCTGGTGACACCCAGCGGTTTTAGGAAGGGCCTTGGAAGATCTTGCCCACCTTTGTCTGGCTGCCAGGGCAGAAGGAGCGTACCGAGGCGATCGGGGCAAACGTGCTGTACTTAAGCCTGTGCACACGCCAAGCGCTCCCTCAAGCACCACCTTTACTCTTGGCTTTCTTTCTGGGTGCACCCGGGCACCCTCGGTCCAGCCTCCAGTGTGCTGGTGTGAGAAACCGTGGGAGCAGTCAGTAAATTAAGCTTTTCTAAAAGGCAGCGTAGACAGTGAGAAGGGGAAAATTACTGGTCCAAAACTCCATTGCTTTTTATTTGGGGAGATATAACTTTTTCTTCATCCATTTTTGCTTCACACACCAAGCCGAGCCAAGCTCCCCTCCCCTCCCTGCTTCCGTGTCACTAACTTTGCTTTCCATTCACCAATATTTATCTCTTTCCTTGCATCTTTTAGTCGCAGGGATGCACTGTGAAACGTGACTGGCTCAGTGGTCTATTGTCAAGCCTGCGTGGTGAAACGTATTACAGATAGGAGCGAAGAAAGCTAAGCACAGGACTAAGGTGGATCTGTCTCAATTTCTTTCTCCTTTCTGTGTCTTGCTTTCTACTTCTTTAGCACCACAACTGCCTGAATCCAGCCAGTTTTAAATGGACAGAAATCAGTGAGCCAGGGTTATTCCATGGATCAGAGAGCGCTGAAATTCTTCAACACTTGAAGACCATTTTCAGAAGCAATCTCGTACACCATTTTTTTTTCTTCTAATTAAAAGTAGCGTCTAGCCACAATTCTGCATGTAAATTGTCTAAGACACGTTGCCAAGCCCCAGATGTGAGGCCAGGCTGGTCCAACCCACTGTTCTCAGCTGTGCCCTGCACCACTGCAAGCTGGAAAAAAATTTAAAGGAAAAATGTCACCTTTTTTTTGATGCCTTCTTCCTTTCTAGGGAGATTCTGATGTGCCCCTGTGTTGAACAGTTCTAAAGAGCCCATGTTCTTGAAAATTACAGCTCTTAACTCTATTTTGTCTCCCGACACAGTGGTTTGGGACAGGAAATATTTTATGCTGCTAAGACGAGAGGAAGGATCAGAAGGTTATCAGCTACATTCAGAAGCTGCCCAGGCTGTTACTTTATGCCTTGGAGAAGGGTACTTGGAGAGCATGATTTTCTAATTTTACATCCCACATGAGGAAAAGATTGGTCCTCTTCTGAAAAGAAATGGGACCTAAAATTTTGAGCACCATTATCTCTGTTTGCCTCAGAATCTTTGTGTCACAACGTTGTCCGTGACTGGGGAACGTGGGCAGATGGAAAGTGGAGGTCGGCACCAGAGGAGGGCTTACTGATGCTCTCATTAAATAGCACACACAAATTACAGTTATTTGAAAAGACCAGCAAAACTGGCTATTAGAGTCACTGGTATGAAGCTGCAAAGCAGCCGCATATGGACAAAAACTTTTGCGTCACCGGTGGCTGGAGTTCACACAACTCTATTCTTCAGCACAGATGCAATGAAAGGTTTGAGCTATTTTCATGTGGCAGCAAATTGGGGGCATTTACTGCATGAACCACAATAACTGGCTCCCATTACCCAGTTTATGGGGTGAACTTCTGTACGCTCATTCAAATTTATCTGCTTGGCAAATTGGGAGCATTCACTGGTTCATCAATCTCCAGATCTGGGAATGTGACCAGCTGGGGTTGTCTGTGGGCGCAGGCTCTTTTCTTTTTTAGCTGCAGACTTCAGTTTAGTAAAGCATGAACAAAGCCACGATACCAGTCACTAGTGTGGAGCCATAAATTGCTTCTCAGAATGTCTCTGGAAACAGGGCGTGCCAAATTGCTTTACAACACATTTGTGATAACGGTGCTGAAGAAAAATGCCTTTTAAATACAATTTCCCACTGAGGTAGGAAAGGGATAAGGGAATACATAAAACAAATAACTAACACCTCCTGGATGAACCCAAACTTCTGCATGGAAGGACAACAGGGAAGTAAATAGTGGAACAGAAGGGGCCAACCCTTCCTTGCAATTGTAAAGCTTAATTTCCTCATTAAGGAAATATCAGAATTTCCAGCTGATTTCAGTGGGGTTTGAATTGATTTCTGGGAACCAGTGCTGGTGAATATTGCCAGGGAAAGTCCATCAGGACTGACATCTTTACAGCCACTATAGCTGACTGGTGATGGGAATTTCTTTTCTGAAATACCTTTAAAGATAGCTATATTCTAAAGTGGAAAGAAAACTGCTGTCTTCTAAGGAGGGAGAAACCTTTTGTTAGGTTGTTTTACAAATATTAAAACAGACATTTCATTTTTTTACTTCTTAAAACTTTCTTGAGGCTCCCCAACTTTCCTGGAGCCCAGGCTCTTTTGAGGGGAGAAGAGGAGGCGATTTGGGTGGTTAAGCCAGGGTTTCTGGCATCCCAGCTTAGCCTAGAAGCTCTGGTAGATCCAGCTCCAATGCTGGATAGACTGGGAGTCTGGAACCAGAAGCTGGTGTTTGGAGGCAGGTCTCCCAGGGCTCACAGGCTTCTGTATGATCTGCCAAGGAGAAGGAGACCTGTAAGCCCTGGAAAATACAGCTGCTGAGCTGGTTTGTTATAGGTGAGTCTGTGCTCCCCTCCAGCTCACTGCAACAGAAAATATGGCAGTCTTCCATTACAATTTCATCAACATCTGCATGTTCCTGCAACGTGTTTCAGTGTTGAAGGGTTGACCTTTTTCGCTGACAACATGGTTGGTTGGAAAATTCCCATCTAGCTCTAAAGTTTGCCGATTCTGGACACCACAAGCAGCAGTATGGAGCTTCTTCCCCGGCACGTGGCTTCGTCACGGCCACTGGGGTTTGTTGTGGGCTGAATTGTGTGGACACTTGTCTGATAGGTCGGGATTGGCACCTTCTGTCATGCTGCACATAGACCAACAAATATCAGAAAACAGTGAGTTTTGAACCTTACTGAATCCTGTGGATTTAGACGTGGTGGAGTATGAACCATTGAGTAAAGACAAGGTATTTAAATACCTGTTCTTTAATAAGGTCCATCCTTCCAAATAGTCACAGAATGGTTATTAAGGAAGTATTTTATTCCCTCAACAGCAAAGGCAACAAGACACACGTTTAATACCCTTTTTTATTAATATCACATCTCTAACAGACAAATCCTGACAGCTTATTATCAAACTCACAACCCCTTTGACTTAGCAGAAACAAGATAAGTAAGTGAGATATCTTCCCAGGAGAGCAGCTCACCCTTTGAGAAAACACTTTTTTAAATTCCTGAACCATTTACATCACATATATATTTGTAAATTACTCATTTGCTATGTACCTTATATCATATTTAATAACTCTTCTTCCTTTGATTAACATTATATCCATAGCCCTCCCTGTCATACAACATCACCAGATATGTGGCATTGCCAAGCATTAGCATTGCAAACACCTTGGAAAACCCAGTCTCACTTCACCAGAGCCTAATAAGGAGATTTGCTGTACAAATCCTTATTACACTGCACATTCAACTTGCTAATACTCTTTAAGGCTAATTGTTCTTCTTCCTCTATTACTGGGAACAATATGCCCAGACTTATGTTAAAGATGAAGCAGAACACAGTTAACTCTTACGCCCAGTCTCCTATAATTTTTTTTTGTCTTTGATGGAAATTAAGAGACATACAGCCCTTGAGTTAGGTCATGAACAGAGCACATCTCCATGAGGTACCACCTGTCTTGCAGCAGAGGCGTGACCAGCTGAGTTGTGGCACATGTCCCTGACAGATACGGCCCTTCCCCAGGTTGGCTCTGGCTGGAGGTTCATGGACATACAAAAAATTCCCCACTCCCAAGAGGAAAAGCTGCACAGGACTGAGGCAGCTGGGCAGAGTGATCACAGCAGGGATTAAAGTCCCATCCTCTCTTTCCTCTTGGCAATGACTTATCTTTTTACTTCTGTAACAAAGGGTTCTCCTCATCCTGGGCAGGTGGCTTCTCCTTTCTGCAATGCCCTGCATGAAAGACTGGGAAGACTCTTCCTTGAACCATTCATTGTCTATCACCAGAATTTACCTTCCAGTTCAGTACTGGGATAAGAAAGGAGTGTCAAGGACCTTGAAATGTGTTTAATGTGGGCTAACACTATCTGGGCTATGAAAAAACAGCTCCTTTGAGTGCACCTGTGTACCCAGCCTACCAAGTCAGAGTTTTCACGTGAGATCTCCTGGTCCTGCTGACAGCCTGGCAGTGGGGCGGCACTAATCCAGATTGGGAGAGCGATGGTATCTGCGTATGTTCAGCAGTTATTGGGATAACATAGTTAACAGGGCAAAGCAAACCAGAGAGACCGTTCCCTGTGGCCTTTCAAACCTCAGACCTGCTGCACACATTTGCCCTTTTGCTAAATAAATGCAGTTAATGAGCACACAAAGAATGAGAGAATTTCCTGGCATCGATGAGGGTTTCTGATTGCGATGCTGCTCTGGGAATTAGTGATCCAGACCCCTAATGTAATAGGAAACCTGTCAGTTGCCTTTTTGCTGCTGGGTGGAGGCAGCTGAAGATGACCCCAGCTTGCAGGCAAAGCAGACGGGAGGAAGAGGAGAGGGGAAAAAAAAAAAGGATCTGTGTTACCACTATTAGGAGATACTGCCCCTGGAAACCTGCCCTGGCATGGCATGGAGGACCCGATGCAGTGCTGAGCAGAAGGCTGCTAAAGCCTGTTAGCA
The DNA here is from genome assembly GCF_963921805.1 of Phalacrocorax carbo. NCBI lineage: Eukaryota > Metazoa > Chordata > Aves > Suliformes > Phalacrocoracidae > Phalacrocorax > Phalacrocorax carbo. The sequence continues at coordinate 15,553,522 of NC_087526.1, read as the reverse complement.
TGATCACAATGTCATTTTGGCACCCAGGTATGATGCTGCCTCCCGGTACCTGTCCAGAGGCAGCTGCAATTAGCTAGTGTCATTTGGTTTGTCTCCATGTATGCTCAAGCAAATCCCACCCTTAAAACCGATGACCTGGAGTAGCTGCTTGAACCCCGCTGGTGCCAGCTCCTTCCAGGCATCCTTGCCCAGGGCTTGAGCCCCACCAGCTGCCTGGCTGTCCCCAGCCGCTGCTGCTGTCCTCGCAGCCTGGTGAAGCACACGTCACTGCGGAATTTCTGCACAGATCGAAGGTTTTATATTTACAGGCATAGAGAAGAGCAGTGAGGATACGGGAGAAAAGGCTCTGAGGGAGGCCACGCTCGTGCAGCCTCTTTAGCCATAAATGCCTGTGGAGAAGAGGCTGCTGTTCATGGGGGAGATAAAGCCCTATGGGGGAGAGGTGATTTAAGCTACGCAGCAAGAACACACTGGCTGATTATAAATTTTAGTTGCATATGAGGAGATTCCTTCATATCTGATAAGCGAAGCTCTTTAACCGCTTCCCATGGGAAGCAAGGGAAACCCACTGCTTTTAACACCGAGTTTAATAAACTGCCGAGATGGGAGTCAGAGGGAAGAGGACTTGACAAGAGAGGAGACTCCTTCAGTCCCTCTCTTACTACATTTCTACCTCTGCCCCTTCCCTTGATACTCCAGTAGTGGGCTTTCTTCATTTAATTATCGTGTTATTAAGATTATAACAATGAAAGCACGTGCACTGCTTTGGCCGTGTCGGTCCCCACCACCCTCTGCTGTATGCCCTGGAGAGACAATAGGTTTCCATGTCTCAACTCTGTGTCTGAACAACATTTGGAGTAACTAAAGGAAAATAATATTCAGGTTAATCCCAGGATTTTAGATGCTCTTTAGACTGTGACGTGGCGGTGCTGCAGGAGAGAGGGTTTGAAGGATTGTGCACAGGGAGGAAAGATTCAAGGGGAGATGGGAAGATTGATATAACTGCAAATGGGCACGTGCAGCATGCACCATGTGTCAGGGAAAACACATTTTATAAAACTCGTACACAGTTTTTGAGCATTTTCTGGCCTACTGTGGCTGGCACCTTATTGCAACAGTTGCAGATACCCTGTACTTCAGAGGCTGATGAGAAGTACTGACCCAGGAGGTACCAGTCCGGCTGAGGGGCCGGCTGAGATGTGGAGGGGGTAGAGCAGTGCCCTGTAATACTAAGCTCTCCATTAGAGGGATCATGAAATCAAATGAACTGCTTCTTGCCGAGTGCGTTGGGACTGGCAGAAGGTGCAGCACTGACACAAGTGTACGCTGCAGAGATATAGCAGGCTCCTGGGGAGTAATGCTGTCAGTGAGTCACTCGGTGAGAAACACCCGCTCTGCAGAGGGCTCTGACGACCGAGGCAAGTGGAATATACCAGTTGGCATGCCCCGGGCTTCAAGATGACTGTAAAACACAACAAAAATAACCCACTGTTTTTATGTTGCCTTAGGCCAGTTTTGGGCTGAATGCCTGATCCAAGGCCCCTTTCTGTTCCTCTAAATAAAGCTGCATTGGGAAAAGCATCACGTTGGATTGTCCTCACCAGCCACTTGCATTTGTTGTTAATTCTCTGGAAGAAATGCTCCCTCCTGCCTCACCCAGGCTAGGATCCCTGCATCGAAAAATGGCTTTCTCCTGTGCGTTTGTTATATGCAGCTGCGTGAAACTCTCAGCCTGTTCAATTAAAGAGCCCATTTTCCCATTAACTGTCTCCTTAGACAAATGTGAAGTGTATTTAATGTTCACTCAGGATGAAGCCAACATGTTTCTCCTGCTGTTTTACACTTTCTTCTTAGTAGGGATTTGTCGTCTCTGACTGTTCAAATACCTTGAAGTTCCCCAGCATTTACCATCAGGAAAAGGTAGCAAGTGTGGTGACAATGAGTGAGTGCCAGATGAGCCTGGGAAAATGGATTGCTTTAATAGATGTTACTGAGGCCCTTTTGCACCCTGCCTGATGCTGAGCAACCACCCCATCCATCACGCTCACTCTGGCTGAGTAGCAGCACACCATCCAAGCTTTAACAGACCTTTTCTCCCCTCTTCCTATTAGGCAAAGTGCTGGACCGGATCCCTCACCTTTTCTGATAGTCTGAGGAGAGGCAGTTTAGAAAGGGGGAAATAGGCAACAGATCTTCTGCATCAGCTCAATGTTTTTTATTAAAACGCCCTGAGAATCAGCTTCTTTCTGCACTGGTACCTTGACACACATTAATTTAATAAATGATAAAGTATCCTCTGAGCCTTTATTTTCCTTTTTTTCCTTATTTCTTCAGCACTGTTTTTCCATGAGTCAAGTAGCTGAGAAAATTGATGTAGATTCTCACCTGTATGAAAATACTTTGCCCGAAATATGAATCTCACATTGGGCTGATGTATTAATCCTTCTCTCCTGGACAGCAATAATCACTCTCTGTCGTTTTTCAAGCTGCAATTCAGCACTTCTGCATTTGCCACTTGCTGCCTTTCAGCAAGTTTGGTGTCGGCCCCAAAATGGGGCAAGGGAAGGGGGGGATGGAGATCCTCTGGGCCTGATCCTGTTCTTACCTACATTGTTAAGATGTACCGTGAGTTACTTGGCATCAGTACTCTCAAGCAAAAGCAGCCTCAGCCTCCACAGCAGCTCTGGCCCCTGATTTCTCACCTTGCTCCTAAACCAGCCTTGTCTAAAGAGCAGAGATGACTGTGTGTTGTGCGGGACCAGTCTGCATCAGTGGGACAGTGGGACTGACCAGGCTTGGTGGGACCAGCCTGGCTCCTCTTCCTGAGCTCTGGGTGCAAAGGAGCAGCTGTTCTTGGCCAGGATGGAGGCTCCTGGGTGCTTTGCATTAGCAGTAAATAAAAAGCAAGTGAAGTGCAAGCAGCTGGTGTGAACTGAAGTGCTCCAGTCTTTGTCCCATTCTGACCCAAAGGCAGCTGTCCTGCCCCTGGAACCTCGAGGACCCCCTGCTGTTTCCCCTGCAGAGCCCCTGGGGGCTGAGGTGGCTTTGAACTGGCATGAGAGGAACCCTGGGAGCACTCAGTTGCTTTGTGCTCTAAGATCAGGCCCCAGCTCTTCAGTAAAATAAGTCCTGATTTATCCCTGCGGATAAATATCTTCGGCTCAGAAGGACTCCATCACTGTCAAGGGTGAGGCACTTCCCCAACAAGTGGCAATAAAAACCTTTATAGCACTTGCTCAGCATGACAAATCTTCTTCATCCTCTTTCAGTGGTGGCTTTATTGCCTCTTCCCTGTGGGGGCTGTACTAGTGAGCCCAATCATACTGCTGGGGTTGTCGTGGATGAAGCATTGATGTCTCCGTCCTGGGCTATGGGCACAAGGCATGTCTCAGGTGTGTTACGCAGTTCCAGCATAAGCACTACTCTTTCCCAGTCCCTGCTGGTCCATGCATCCAGATATTGTGAAGATTTGGCTCTAAGCAGTTCTGGTTTGAATTGAAATGGAAATGAAGCTGATAACAGTCAATACCTTAGGGATGGACCTTTTGTTTTCTAAGGTTTCAGCTTGAAATACTAAGTTCCTGCTCTGTCAATAATTAGTGCCCCAAGAGGAAATTTCTGGCTAGCGTTACTAGTGTCATCAACTTGCAGAGATGCCAGGAAGAGCCCTAACCATGTCAGCAGCCAAATATCTCAGTCGGTTACACTGGACTTCTCCTGTCTCCTGTAGTACCATGTCTCCCATGGTATCTGGCCTTGAGAAAATGCACAACTGGTGGGTCTGATGACCCAGGGAGGGGAGGAAGATGTAAAAGAGTTCCTGAAGATGGGCTATTAATGCCTTCGCCTACCTTCACTGCAGGCACATGGTGTATGGGGAAAGTGTTCGCACTCAGAGCTATGTTGCAAGAGCTTGGAGTCAATACCGATGGTACAAGCAAAAAGAAGATAATTCAAAAGAAGCATCTGAGGGACAGCAAAGCTGAGTGACATCCAGGTGAAGAGGTTTAGAATACCTGGGGTTGTCAATACTGTGAACACAAGGGATAAAGATTACTTAAGAGAGGTGCCACAGCATAAGCAGACCTGGGCTGCCAGGCAGTCCAAGTTCTTGATGCACTCTCATGCCACCATGACATGGGGGTTCTTCTGGCCCCATGTTTACAGCCCAGCTGGCATCTTTGCTGTTGAAGTCCTTAGATAAGGTCGAGAGCTTAATGTGGGGAGGTTTTGTGCTTTTTTTTTGGTAGTGCTGCCTTCTTCAGACCCCCAGGTCAGGGCTCTGGGGACAGGAGGTTTTCAGAGGCTCTGCTCTTCATCCCTGTGCCCCCAGCAAGGGCTTTGCACTGGAGCTGATGAGGAGGGACAGCTTTCCCTGAGGAGATGTGGTGGGGCAGCAGAGCCTGAGTTTTCAGCACATGGGAACTGGAGCATCCTCTGCCCTCACACCAGCGGTGAGGCGGAGGGAGGGCGGGAGAGCTGGAGGAATCATGCAGCCGAGCACAAGCCTGTTACCCCTGTGTCTTTCATCACGTCTGTTTCACGACACCTAAGCAAGCTTTACCAGCCCTGTCGGTTTTTCGTTTGTTTCTCCATCTTTCCCCTGCAGGCAATGTGGATAAGTGGGATTTCTCCTGTACTGGGGGCTCGCTTGGACAGGAAACCTTCAGCAGCAGCAGAGGCTCCGTGATGCCCAACCCACCCATACCGCCTGTGACAGGAGCCCAGCAGCAGGCAGGACAGGCAGGGTGGGGGATTATTTCACCAGCTAGCCCTGCTGCTCTTTTCCAGCAGTCCCAGCTCTCCCTCTCCAGAAACAAGTTTCAGGTATTCCCTGGCCTCACCTTTGTTTACTCCTGGCTTTCTGGCTTTTGCATTTCTTTGCCCGCTGGCTTAGTGTATAAAATAGTTGTTTGAGATATCCCAGTACTCAAACTTTACTAAGATTTAGAGCATCTCTTGAGGTTTTGAAAGACTTCTGCATTGTAAATAAAGTTAAAGCCTAACTGCAAAGACCTGTTTAGATTATTAAATAACCCACTGTGGTCAGATACCAGGTTATGCCGCACAGTCCTCCAGCATCTTCCAGCAGATGACCTCGGTGCTTTTTACCTTCAAGGCAGAGGGTTTCCCTGACCAGCTTTTCCAGTGCTCTAAGAGACAGTCAGGAACCTCAGAGTGAAATCTCTGACTGCGGTGTGGGATTCCCTAGCTCCCAGGCCCAAGGCATTCCCACCTGAATCAACATGTATTGGCGTGACCAAACTTACCAGAAGCCTGTTGCAAAATTTACTGTTAGCAAGGTTAATAGACAGAGAACCATCAACATCGAATTAGTCCAGTAGTAGAGAGGGGCTAATTAACATTGCTTTTGCTTAGAGTGCCCTCTTCGAAATTATTATGCAAAATTGCAGGTGTTCCTGAGCAGGATTCAAGAGGCAGAACTAACATAACTTTTATTACTGGCCTCAATGCAGCAATTTTCCATCAAAACATCAGCCTGTTTCATTGTTGGTTAATTTGCTTTTAATGTGGTCTGGAGTCACAGGGCAACCAGAGAAAGCTTGGAGAGTCCCAATTTCCACTGAGGTTTTGTGTTCTCCTACTGAATATATTAATTTCTCAAGCATTTCTTTGCTTCCATTTTGCAAACATATCAAGTTTCCTAATATTATTGGCTAATCAAACCTTCTTTCCATGCCATGCAGAGCAGGCAGCTCTTTCTCCTTACAGTCAAGGTCTACTTCTTTCCACACCTTGTAGCTCTGCTATCAAGACATTATTTCCTATGAAAAGCTGGGATTGGGATCAGGAATCCCCTCCCTAAAGCAGACACCAATATCCTGCTGCTGCTCTGGAACCTGCCAAGGAAAAGAAGAGAAAACTGCAGCCCAGGCATTGAGAAATCACTGTCAGATGCCTGTCGCTCCACAAGTATTTGCTGCAAGCCAGGCTGACTAGTCACTGCCTGGGAAGATGTTCCCTGAAGGCTTGATTTAATGGAAATACAATTTGTCTCATGGGAGAGCAAAATAAGTTGAGCATGACCTACAACTTTGTGTCCAGAGGGAACTTTGAAACTTGCCCAGGATGCCCAGTTTCACATGTAATGCAGAATATAAACAAGTGGCAGGTGCCAGCAGCCACAGACACTGCTCGTCTTTTGCTGTAGGGGGTGCGACAAAAGCATGGGCCGGGTCGCTGCTGAGCGGGTGTTCGTACAGCCGCACGCCGGCTGTGCGCACACCCCTGTGCCCACGCGCCGGCGCGGCTGGTCACAGCAGCAGTTGGTGTCCAGCGATAATTCTGTGGTTAGTATTTGGCCAAATGCAATGTGTAAAACAAGTCTGATGCACCGCCCCAGACAGCTCCCTGGTGGGTTAAGTTCCGTGTAAGCAACGTTCATCCAGAGTCAGGGAACAGTTGTAGAGTGCCTGATTTTACTTGTTGGACCGGAAGGGGGAACATGATATCTCTAATGATTTTTGCAAGATCTAGAGTTTCTTACCTGTAACTGCCAGAGCTGTCTGGGAAATACTATCCCATGGGACTTCCTGCAGGTTCCAAAACACCAAATGGCCCTCTCTAAATCATGAATAACACCTAAAATCATCAGCTTTCCTGCAAGTCGAAGCTTGAGAAAGACGTCTTCGCTCAGGTCTGCTGAAATATTTTAAAATAGTTTATTAAATAGATGGTTAGATGGTTAAATAGAAGTTCAATAAATTGTTAAATAGATGGTTTTAAATAGTTCTTTGTAATTGCAGCCTTTTAAAATTCATCATGTTCAAAAAGAAAAAGCAGATGCTTTTGCTTAGGAAATATTTTTATAATTTCACACTCTAGTATGGTAAATGTGATTGAAAAAGCTAATTGAAAATGTCCCTCTCCCTCAAACGGTTTTAGTTTCAGTAACCGGTATTTACTCAGTGGAAAAGACTCCATGGAAAACCCTCAGATGGACCCAATCAGATCCCTACTAGAAAGAAAAAAGCACCTTTTTTTTTTTTTTTTTACAATAAATTCTCTGTGATTTGAGTTTTGAATATAGCCCATATACAAATTCAGGCGTGTAAGTGCGGCTGTATGTACGGCTCTCAGGCAATAGGCTATTACCTCAGGAGGCTGCTCACCTGCTCAGGATTATTTCGCACCCAAGATTAAACACGCATAGTACTGTGTCGGCCATGAACATGCAGGGAGGAGCCTGAGATTGCCAAGCATTTTGTCTTAGGAAGTTTAACATGGGATTTAGGAATTTCATATTTAGCTTTCAGGGCCGAATCAAGTCAAAGCGTTTAGGTCTTTTAAGCTTTGGGTGTTTAATGATGTTTGGTCACCAGCTGAACACTGACTGTTGCAGGATGACACTTTGTTGTGGTTTTGTCCAGGCTTAAAAGGAGTTAGATAAAGCCACAAAGTTTCTTTTTAGAAAAGAGAACCTTTGCTTTTTGGAAAAGCCCCACAATTTCTCCTGGAGATAGAAAGTGCAATTTTGAGATTTTTTTTTGTGTGTGGCAAAATTATTTATTGCCAGCTACAGCTGAGCATGGCTATTCTTATTAGCTGTTTTTCTTCTTTTAACTCATTTAGTTGCAAAAACCTTCCACCGTTTTAGAATGCTCAAACGTAAGCATTAATTTTTTATTCTGAAATTAAAAAATCAAATTAGTCTAAATGGCTTTGTTTCATATTTTGAATTTTCTGAACTGCCAGACCTAACTCTTAGGAAATCAATTATTCACACAGCCCTTGCAATGTGTAATACGCACAAAAACACACCAAAAAAAAAAAAGCCCATGTAGTGAAATCCAAGGAGGGGGAGCAAAATAAAGTTCAAAAATGACATTCTTTTTCCCCTTTCAATTCACTCAGTCACCTGAGAGCAACAGATCACCTGCAGGGAAGAGAAAATGCAGTTATCGCTCTGCTGTAGCACAGCAAAGGCTAAAATACAAATTGGCTTAACAGAGAAACCAGAATAATTTGCAGAATATGTGAGCGGGGTTGTAAGGGCACTCCGGCATGTGCAGCAGCAGAAGTAAAGTTAAGAAAAAAAGACTTCACTTTGAAACTTTATAGGCCTCTTTGTTAGCAGCCAGTGACAAATTTATTTTAAAAATTATTAAAAAAGCCCTCCTGTCAGGAAGCTCTTAAGTCAGCTGGAGTATTTTCCCCCAGATAACGCAGCATTACCCATTTTGCTGTGGTTCTGCCTAACTGTGATCCTGTGAGAAGTATCCCTAGTTGTTCAATAAATAATAATGTTACAGAATTCAAAATAAGAAACTAGATTATTAAAGTTACAAATCTTTGTGGTCTTTATATCTTTAATAAAACATTTATCTATTAATAATGGATACTGTTGCTCCCTAACTTGTGTTTTAAATGGAAGAAAAAAATATAAATGACCATTGGAAAATTGCCAATATTTCTTTATCTTCCCCAGCCAAGGCTGACAAAAATGCAGTTACATTGATAAACTGTTCATCATTTACGAAGGTTTAAAAATTTTAACAGCTCTATGTAAATTGCAGACGAGATGTTTAGCCTTGGAGGCATGCAACAGGAAAAAGTAATCTGGAGCGGCCGTAGAGATAAATGTTGTAACTTCATAGCCCTTTGCACATAGCTAATGGAACGGTTTGGGTCACACGGAACACAACGCGCTCATCAATACGACATTAAACTTTAACGTGCATCATATCAGGAGACCTCAGGGCAGTTGTGCCTTGAATGTTTGTTAGCTGAAGTGATCCTGGTGGAACAGTAATATATTATGACGAGGTCGACGATAATGTCTAAATGGCAGGATAAATATATATACATATGCGGTGTGTATGTGCAGGCACGTGTGAGCATATATTTATGTATTTGTATATGTATCTATGTGGGTGCATATAACTATGAATCTCAGGAAAGAATGGGAATGACGTAGCCAGAGACGTTCACAGCAGTGTCCCTCTGAGATGCTGAAAGGAGACAGAAGTTTCCAGCTCCCTGGGTTTGTCCACCAGGGACACATTTTCAAGGGGCCTCTCTTAAGACACTTGCAGTCTTTGCGAGACTCAGGCTGAGCACCACCAATTCTGTATTTATTAGCACACAGGCACTTACGTGCGCTCCCAAGGCACACATCCCGGTCAGTCCGTTCTCGGTGCTGCCCGTCTGTCATGTTGGCATCGTCTCTTCGCATTTGCCTACGGAAAGACCTCAGCACACGGCTCGTGTAATTACCCCGGCAACTGGGCAGTTTGGGGAAAATGCAGTCTTTTTGTTTTTCATGTGCATACGGGTGACTGCAAATATTGAAAATGCCCGGTCTATTGAACAGGCAGGTAAGCTCAAGCAAATCAAATGTCTTAATTGAGGTAACCCAGTAAGAGAGCTGGGACCTGCTCTGAGACGTCCTCCCGCCCATGTCCTCCGCTAGACCTCTCACACGGGCGAGGCTTTCAGAGCAAAGCCATGCCTACCTAAATCTTCGGAAATACTAGGCTGAATCCAGAGAGCTCACGGCTGCTCTAATGAAGTCAGTAAGGAGCAGCAGAGATAGAGCACTGTAATGCTTAATGTGAAGATGTATTGCGGCTTCAGGTTCTTCATCCATCATCCCAGAATCCCATTATTTATGGCATGAAGATGTGAGTGTTAATTATACCTCCTCTGGGGCTCTTTTTTGACAGAAGTCACTACCTACATAGCCCCGGTGCGGCAGGAGGCCTCAGCATGCCAATCCAGCTGAAGGTACCAGTGACACATCATCATGTTATTCTTTACTTTTAATGAGTAAGATATGCTGTGAGTGACCTGCCCTTTCAGGCTACAAGGGAAGAGTCATCCAATTGTCTGTGGATTATAATTGCAGATGGTTATCAGTCCTGTACTCAAAATAGCTCTCTGACCCAAAGGAGAACATTTTCCAGCAGCTGAAAGTGTTTTGTTTTCTCTTTCAGAAAAACATGAATAGGGAAAAATTAAATTATTTTTTTTTTAGCAAAATGTTGAAGTATTGGTTTTGAAATGCTATAAATATTTACAGTAAGATGGAAATCTTTTAACCCACAAAATAAAGATTTCAAGACCTCGGAGTGGAAGGAGAGGAGATAGGTTTTCAATTTTTCAGCTGGGTTGGGGGGGTGGGGGAAGAAATCCAGACAAGTTCCATTTTAAAAAGAAAATTCAAACAGTTCCATGAAAATGAAGTAACACGAGCCTGGCCTTTAACAATAATGAACAACGTGCCCGGAGGAAAGGAAAGTGAACACAAGGAGTGTTCAAAGAAATCACAAGTTTGCTTTGGCTGCTCCAAGAAGCTTGTGTCCTTGCTGTAGCTGCAACACGCCGGCAACCGTGCTTGAACCGAGGTGCAGCACTTGCCAGGTTCCTACCACGCTTTGCAGCTCTGCGGCCAGCCGCGGTTCCCGTGCAGTGCCTGCCGGTTCTGCTCCCGCAGCGCCTACCTGCCCTGACGCCGCCCAGGCAGCCGCGCGTGGGACGCTGGCAGCCCGGTTTTGCCCCCGTCCCCCCGCCCCTGGCTGCGCGCTCGCCTGGGATGCTCTGCTGAGCTCCCACCCAGCCCCGGCTCCCGCCACAGCCCAGCGCTCCCTCCGCCCCCCTGCCACGCACGGTGTGGCGTGCCCCATCTTTGCAGCCCAAACCAGGTCTGTTGTGGGCGTGGGATGAGAACGGCACCCGGGTCGTTTGGGGAGCTGTGTGTCACCTCGCACGGAGCAAAATGAATGGTTAAATGGAGGTATCAAGGTTAAATGCTGGCCTAATCAGCATCTGCCTGGGAATTGACAGAGTGCTTCCATGTGGAGGGACGATGAGAGAGGGAGATGAACGTGCAAAGGCAGTTATTGTTTGCTGGTTGTTATTTCTTGAAGAGTGCTTAAATGCTTGGCAGGCTTCTGTTGACACTGTTTGACAAAGGCAAACACCCAAGAGCTGAGGGTTCAAGCTTGAAAGAAGAGAATTATTTGGAACTGCTCCTGCAATATATCTGAGTATGAGCATGTGTTGCTTGGTGCTTTCTTCTGTGTATCATAGAATTATAGAATCATATCCCTAATCTAAAGCTTTCAAAGGCTGGTGTGGCTTCGTGAGCACCTGGGGCTCAAGTCCACCCAGCAGCGATGCCCATGGAGTACAGCTTGTCTGACTCGCGGGCAGCCGGGAGCCGAGCATGGCTGGGAGGTGACGCATGTAAGAAACTCCTTCTGCCCTTTTCCACCGACATTATATTATTTCTAGGGGCCACAGCACATTATCATGGTATCTATGTTCAGTTTCACTGTAGGAATCTCACCAGTTAATGACTGATTGAAAAACCATAAAAATGCGCATACCCTGAGGAGCACATCTGGAGGATGAAACTCAGAGACCATTTCTTACTTTGGTTCACACCCAACCAGTCAGCTGGCAACTCTGCACTATTCCTTTTACAGACCTGGCCCTTCTTCACAGGCTTCGGCTGTACTTTTATCCAGAGAAGCATATATTTCATACCCGTATCTCGGATGGCAAATGCTGCATTACAGTTGTAGGTGGCAGAGGATGACCACAAAGGATGAGCTGCAAGCTCTGGAGATGGATCTGATGGAAAGATTCGGGTTTGCAATACAGCAGAAAATTCTGGTGACATCTAATGTTGCAATGCCTGGCAGCGGCTGGCCTTTTCTTTCCTAGCATTTGCCTGCACAGTAGAAAAGGCCATCTACTGTGGCACAGTGCCTGGCATGGTCCAGACACAACGCAAGCTGAGAGTAAGGAATAGTAATGGATTAGTATTAATATCAAATGCGCTTTTTACTGCTGTTGCAGATGGGTCTGGGGACACTCCAAATTATCCACAATTACCTCAAGAACGTAGCCTGTGAAATCAGACTGAAGCAGGGGACCTGTATGGTGACAGCAGCATTTTTTAGATATGAAGCAGAAGCAGCTCTGTATTTGGGGCAACCATGTATGTGCTTTAAATTTCTTCATCCAGATGTTCGACATAATAAACCAAAGCTGCTGAAACGATGCTGGAGTCATAGCCAATCCCAGCTGAAATCTCATTAAGCTGCTGGGCCTCCCCTGTGACAGCTGGGAAACGGTTAATGACGAATTATTATTTTTAACACACTGAGGCTGAAATGGTCTCTGCACCAGGAGTGAGCGGGGTGGGCTCCTGGCCTGCACATGAGGACATGCAACCATAGAGGAAAGTTGATGTGACTCCACTTGGAGCAGGAAAGGTGGCAAGTTGGGTTTTTTCCCCGAGATATTATCTCCTTGAAAGATGTTACCCACGGCTGGAAAGCATTTGGCCAGGACTGCTATGCACATACAGCATGAAATAGCAGAGTGATACTGCAGAGCAGAAGTGGAGAGCATCTGTGGAACCAGAACTGGCAGACTGAGGACAGTGCTGGGCCAAAAATAATGTTTATTTCTGCATAAACACTGTGGAAAAGTTAAGGATGATAGCACATATCTGTAACTAAAGGTAAAGCATGTCACGGATTGCTGCAATTACTGCACAAATAAGCATTAGAAACTCAGGAGTTAAGTTTAAATGTAAGGAAAATAGAAAAATATCCCATGCAGATTATTAAGAACTGTAGTCCTTAGTAATTTCCCTGTATCGGGGCATGCAGTTTTGATTAGGTGATGGTGATGTTCATTCCTACAGGCTGAACTAAGAGAGTTTTAAAGAAGCCATAGTTAGTTTTGTTTCTGTTTTCATATTTTACTAATTTGCTCTCTGGTGGTAGCTGACAGAGATACAGCTACTGTGAGTGCAGTGAAGAAGAAACCCATGTGTTCCTGGTCTTGGGTTTCTTGGCTTTCCCCTACTAGCCTGGGGGATGCTTACAACAGCTCAGAAATCATTTTTACCTTGAAATGATCCAGCTTAAAAATAGCACAGTTGTAACTAACTTTCAAAGGAATAAATACAAGTACTGTGCAAGAAATGTAAAGCCAGCGCACACCTATAATAATATGATGGGATACATTACATTCTTAAATTAATGTCTTTTTAAAATAAGTTTACTTTTATTTTTTTTAAATTTAGCTTCTAGAGTATTCTCTAGCTGTTTTACTCTGCTGCAGAGGTACAGAGAGAAGCAAGAGCGAACAAACCAGCTATTGTACATAAACACACAAATATGCATTTCCCTATTAAGTGTTTCCTGGTGAAGAGCTTTGGCCCGCTGGGTAGTTTTTTGAAATGTGCTGAAAGTTCATCTTTTCAGGGGAACTAAGGCAATCAAATTTCAAGATGGTTGCCACTGCTCCAGGTGCTTAGAGGGGCTGGGGTCAGCCCTTGGCAAGATCAGTTCCCGCTCCCTGGCGCAGCTGCCCCCATGAGCACAACGGCTCCTGGTAGGAGATATGGTTTATTACTTAGCAGCTTTTACTGCAGGCAGGTCATTCTAGGGATAAGGAATAATGCTAAATAATATTACTACTGCTAGAAACAAAGGACCAAACCCAGTTGAATTAGTTACAAGGTACTGGTGAGACTTCACATGCAGGACAGCTGAAGAGTCAGCACCACAGAGAGAGTGTTATCAAATTATCAAGTTTCTGCAGGGCCCCAACCATGTTAGCGCAGGACTTTTATTAAGGAGTTAACAGATAGACTTGCGAATTCTCAGAAACTGCAGCTGTGTCTCCAGGAAGTAAGTGATAGCTCAGGAGAGGACATCCTTATCCTTTCTGCAAAATCAGCTTATCCTTGGCCATGGAGCAAAGGAGCACTTTTAAAAGGGATTGGATGGGACATGTGGAGGAGAGAGCGGTGAGGGAGCACGCATGACCTGCTGGGAAGCCTAAAGCAGATACTCCTAAACTGCAGATTGTCAGTAATTTGTGAGGCTGGTCTGCAGGATGAGAAAATATTAGATTTTGGGTTTTTTTTTAAATAATTAATGCATGAGGATAAGGCGGTATGTGGTTTCTGTGAATAACACCAAGGGCTGACTGTGGTTGTCCTCCTCCCATTCCCTCCAACACTTGCTGTCTACCTTGCTCCAAGAGTCTTGCTGGTTCTCTCTTTCCTTCCACACACACTGTTTCCCTCCTTGTATCTGTAATTACAGAAGCCACTGCAACCCCCAGGTTTGTATTCAGGCACATCTGAGCAGGCTGAGTGCTGCTCCATTGTCGTGTAGGAGAAGGTGACTCGCTCCACCACAGGGCAATGCGTGTCTGCTTGAGTACCAGTGTAACTGGGACACTTAATATTTCGTACCTGCTGGACTAGAAGCCAGACCTCAAGGATTTCCCCTCTAATCTAAATTTATAAGGAGGGTTTAGAGTGGGAAAGGGATGCATATTGGTTTGATGATGCTCCCCCACCCCCTGAAATATCTTGCTGTGGCTCTGCATACTCCAGCTATCCCACATCTGTGTGAACCACTGTGGATCCATCAGTGAAACACATCAAAGAGCAGCAGTTTTCCCAGGGTCAGTGGGCAAGGTGGGTCTCTCTCCATACAGAGAATGCCACAGACACCTTCCATCTTCTTTTGCTCGTTTTGTTTTCTCTTCCTTCCTCCCTCTTCTGACTCTGGCCAGAGCCATAGCCTGGCGTGCTTAAGCAGCTCCTCAGGCAGCCTGCTCCTGTCAGCCATACCCTCCGGACGGTTCCTCCATGCAGGCAGCTCGTGGTAATTTGGTATTGCAGTCGTGGCCTGTCTCTAACTCTGAATTCTAGGAAGCAAATTTTGCCCAATAAAGGGAATCAATAAGCTTCCCTGTGCATGTTCTCACTGCTGTTAACAAAACCATCACATAAGCAGTTCTTCAAATCTCTTCTCAGATATTGCTCCTAAAATATCAGCTGCACGATGTTCAATGAAATTTGCACAAAGAGGGCTTTTGTGGTATAACTAGCTGGCCCCTTTCACCTCTCCAGGTTGGCTGGAGATCCTGCACAGAACTTTGCTTTACCCAAAGCTCTGGGGAGAGTCAGAGCAGGGGGAGCAATTGGAGAGCAGTTCGTCTGGCTTAGAATAGAATAGAATCATAGAATTATTTAGGTTAGATATAACCTTTAAGATCATAGAGTCCAACTGTTAACCTAGCACTGCCAAGGCCACCACTAAACCATGTTCCTAAGCACCACATCCAAACATCTTTTAAATGCCCTCAGGGACGGTGTCTCAGCCACTTCCGTGGGCAGCCTTTTCCAGTGCTTGACAACCCTTTTGGTAAACAAATTTGTCCTAATATCCCTGGTGCAACTTGGATATCCCTGGTGCAACTTGAGGCCATTTCCTCTCATCCTATCGCTAGTAACTTGGGAGGAGAGACCAACCCCCACCTCGCTACAACCTCCTCTCAGGGAGTCGTAGAGAGCGAGAAGGGCTCCCCTCAGCCCCCCCTTCTCCAGGCTAAACCCCCCCAGCCCCCTCAGCCGCCCCCCAGCACACTTGTGCTCCAGACCCTGCCCCAGCCCCGCTGCCCTTCTCTGGACACGCTCCAGCCCCTCCAGGCCCTTCTTGTCCCGAGGGGCCCAAACCTGAGCCCAGCACTCGAGGTGGGGCCTCCCCAGGGCCGAGCACAGGGGCCCCATCCCTGCCCGGCTCCTGCTGGCCACACCAGTGCTGACACAAGCCCGGGGGCTGGTGGCCTCCTTGGCCACCCGGGCACTGCTGGCTCATGCCCAGCCGGCTGTCAGCCCCCACCCCCAGGGCCTTCTCCGCCGGGCACTTCCCAGCCCCTCTGCCTGGGTGGTGTAGCAGGTCACTAACCATTCCCCTTTGGATTATGGGGGCTTCATTCGGCTCCCTGTCTTCCAGCTCAGGGGTCTGGGCACCCTGAGAACAACTGGTCTTAGTATTAAAGGCTGAGGCAAAGAAGGCATTAAATACCTCAGCCTCTTCCTCATCCTTTGTTATTATGTTTCCTTCCACATCCAATAAAGCATGGTGATTCTCCTTAGCCCTCCTTTTGTTGCTGGTGTATTTATAGAAACATTTTTTATTGTTTTTTATGGCAGTAGCCAGATCAAGGTCTAGCCTGTTCCTTCTTCCAAAGGTCATAAACTCCCCTTCTTTTCCTGAGTTCCAGCCAAAACGCTCTGTTCAACCAGGCTGATCTTCTTCCCTGCTGGCTTGTCTTTTGGCACATGGGGACAGCCTGCTCCTGCGCCTTTAAGACTTCCTCCTTGAAGATTGTCCGGCCTTCCTGGACTCCTTTGCCCTTCAGAGCTGCCTCCCAGGGGACTCTGTCAAACAGTCTCCTAAAGAGGCCAAAGTCTGCCCTCTGGAAGTCCAAGGTGGCAGTTCTGCTGACCCCCTCCTTACTTCTCCAAGAATCAAAAACTCTGTCATTTTTGATGGCTGTGCCCAAGAAGGCCTCCAACCATCACATCACCCACAAGTCCTTCTCTGTTCACAGACAACAGGTCCAGTGGACACCTTCCCCAGTTGGCTCACTCGCCAGCTGTGTCTGGAGTTTATCTTCCACACACTCCAGGAACCTCCTAGACTGTTTCCTCTCTGCTGTATTGTATTTCCAGCAGACATCTGGTAAGTTGAAGTCCACTGCAAGAACAAGGGCTACTGATTGTGAGACTTCTCCCAGCTGCTTGTAGAATAATTCATCTGCCTCTTCATCCTGGTTAGGTGGTATATAACAGACTCCAACCATGATATCTGTCTTATTGGCCTTCCCCCTGACTTTCACCTATAAACACTCAACCCTATCATCACAGTCATTAAGCTCTAGACAATCCAAACACTCCCTAACATACAGGGCTACCCATCACCTCTACTTCCTTCCCTATCCGTTCTGAAGAGTTTATAGCCATCTGTTGCAGCACCCCAGTTGTGCCGGCCATCCCACCGTGTTTCTGTGATGACAACTATATCATAGTTTTCCTGCTGCACAACAGCTTCCAGCTCCTCCTGTTTGTTCCCCCATGCTGTGAGATTTGGTGTAGATGCACTTCAGTGGGCTATTGATCCTAAGTCCTTTATGGGGGGAGAAGCCCTAATTCTTACATGACCAGTCTCAAGTGCTTCCATGGTTTCTAACACAGCAATAACCCTTGTGTCTCTGCTGCTGCGTGGATCTCCATCCCCTACCTCCACTGAGGTGGCAGACCAAAGCACCTCGCTAGCACACTGTCCGTCAAACTTCGGCATGCTGCCCCCAGGCTTATCTCTAGCGAGCCTGGTTTTACCCCTTTCCCCCTTCAAATCTGGGAAGCTGGGAAACTTGTGGTAGAGAGGCTGCTGCTTCTGCACCGGCTGCATTAGAAATTCATAAGCAGAGAAAGAACCAGGCATTTGGCTGGTGAAATGAGAGGATCAGCTTGCAGTGGGGTAACTTGGTAGCAGTCAAATAAAGGTCTGGGTAGGACTCTGCAGATCTTGGATGGGGCAGGTTGGGGAGCAGTCTGTCTTGTACTGCTGCTGCATGCTGAAATAAGCAGAACTGAATGACTGTGCTCCGTGTGTGTGCCTCCAGAAAATGCAGACTTCAGCTTCCTGAAAGTAGATTTTCTGTAGATGAACTATTTTGATAGTTTTCTGATTGAAAAGTGTCTTAACATGAGAATAATTCCAGAAGAGAAACCAAAGACTAGTTTACATTGCATGCTGCAGTAAAAACAACTTATAGAGGATGTCTCCAAAAATTCTAAAAAGGGGAAACACTTCTTAAAAAAAGCCAATAGTTTTTTTGTAAAACCTTTCATGTTCTACTAAAAGCCATTTTTCAACTAAATAATTCTTTGCCTTGTCCTAGGCTTGGAAAATGTTAAGCAGCATCTCCCAAGGCCTTGCTAGAGAGGGTGGGAGGGAAGGAGAGCGATTGTATTTCACTGAAGTGGTTCCCAGCAACAGTGGCTATGCCTGGGATAACTTTCTGAATATTTCATGCTCTCAGTCCTCCTCTTTAAGTTCAGTTTTGGCTCTGAATTTTCTGATGCTACTCCTACTTTTATCTCTGCAATGTTCTTGTGAGGTGGGTAGTAATGCTGGAAGGATCTTGGACTCAGCGGTGCCGGCATCTCTCCAGATGGACAACCCATGTTGGCTTCACCTACACCAGGTTATACCAGGGTGACTGTGAGTCAGAGAGGAGGCTGTAGCCCCTACACAAACAGGCATCACACAGCTCAAGGTCTGGTTTTTGCCCAAAGAGCTGGGAAGAAGGCAACCCTTGTAGATGCTGTGACTGAGGAGAAATGAGTGTGGGCACTACTCATCCATGAACCTCACAGCAAGTCTGCTTCCAGAGGGGCGTTTGCTGGTGCAGCCCCAAGGCAGGATGCATCCATGCTCTGTGGTAATAGAGCATGCGTTGTACATTGGTTTATCAATGGAGCTGTGTCAACGCTAAGGTGTTGTAGCATGCTAAATGCAGTCACAAAGCCCTTCAGCTTCTGGAGACTAGCTGTCCAGCACGTCATTTTAGTGGGCACTGAGGCTGGGGGACTGGCTGGGCTTTAGAAGCAGAGTGAGCAATCTGGAGCTGAGCACCCACTGGCTGTAGCTGCTCTTGTGTGTGAGTGTGCTCTGTGCTGCATCCTGCTGCCCCCATCCCCAAGCGCCTGGCCTGGCTCTGTTTTCACAGAAACCTGGGTCCATGCTCCAGCAGGTCAGGCCTGGATGATGGTGCTGCATTTGCCGTCACCACTTACTGGCCCTCGTAACTACTGCCGCCCTTCAGAGGAGGCTGAACTGTCTTGCCAGGCCTCTGAGAAGTGGACTTTTGTGCAATGCCAGATTGTTTACACCTCTAACCTGAGCCAAGCATTGTGTGCTTTTTAGTCTGGCTGTATAGAGAGATCTACAGTGAACCATTACAGAAGCTGCGGTTGAAAATGCAGTTATTTTTCTAATGGACCAAATATATACATCAAAATGTTACAGCAAAGACCCAACAACTGCAGTTTAAAATGACTTGGCAGGATCTATCGACACATTTGCTTGCCACCTGATTTATTGCCAACGTGGATTTTATTATTGGAATGAAAGACCTGTAGCCAAAGGTTTGCTATTTATCCCTGCAGACTCCTGTCCTGCCTGCTGCCGTATACCCTAGCTGGACCTGGGGATGGGAGAGAGCAAGGACCAGCCTTCACGGAAATATTGGGTTTGCAACCTCCATGCCCATCTTGTCTTAGCCTCTTTGAGATGCGTGTTGAACAACGTAACTACAAATTGCTTCAGTGGTGGTACTTTTTGTGTGGTAGACAACAGACACTGTGTAAAGGAAGGATGATGTGACAATGAACCCTTCATACACTCACGCACGTGCACGCACACACATTATATATGTAATATTTTGTTGAGCACTTTGTTCACAAATTGCATGTTCGAGTTTGCAGAGTATTTCTCCTGAGAATTTCACTGTGATTGCAGGGATTTCTCTTTTCTTCCTCAGCACACTAATCCTTTGTGACCTGGGTGTGGAGGTCAGGCTGTCCCTCTGCCACCAGCAGCCCATCCCAGGGTTCTGCTTATGATCTTCCTCTCTCCTTGTCTTCCCATCCTGTCCTTCCTAAAGAGCCTGTGTCCATCCGTGGCAGCACTTCAGTGGTGTGAGCTAGCCCACCATGTCTCTCTGATCACAGTGAGATCATGGATCTGTGGCTGCATGCAGACCTCAAATTCCTCCTGACTGGATTAGACTGGGAAGGAAGAAGCAAGGTTCCTTTGGCAAAATATGAGGGCTAATGATCAAACTTACTATTAATAACTAATTGTAATTTAGCTCAGATCTCAGCTGTCACTCAGCGTGTGCATGCAGGATATTTTGTGGTTGGCATTTCTGGGGGAAGAGCCCGTATCCTCTGCCACAGAACCAGCTCTTCCCTTGGTTCTTCCTTATCACTGGTGGCTCCTGGCCTCCTGTGGGTCTTGGTTTGCCTGTGGTGGTCAGCGAATTTTTCATACACCAGCTTTGCACTAGCAAAGTAGGGACACCTTTTTCAGGTCTCTCAAGCAGGAACTACTTACTGTTGAAATCTACCATTTCTAATCGCTCTTCCCTTTGGACAGCCATGTTTCTCTTGACACCTGCGCTTTCATGCAAATGGGTCCAAAAAACCCCAGGGTCAGTGTTCGTTACTTCTGTTACGTATGCAACGTTCCCATTCTCACTGGCACAGACTTCCTCCTTTCAGCTAGCTAATGTCTCGTATGCCATCAGAAATAATGGTTAGAAAAACATAACCTGAGCACTGTAGTTATCTACGTATTTCTGGCATTTTGCAATGACTCTGTGACACATTGATACAAAAAGCAGAGAAAGTGAGAAGCTCTCCCTGCTTCTTTCAGACATGGCCAGACATACTTGGTACACGTAGTTTCAGGGAATTCTGTCACTGATCTTTTTTAGTGGGACTCCTGAGTTTGACAAAAGATGTTTTACAGAGTGGTGGGAATGTATAGAGGGGAGGGTCTCTGGATCTGGTGGGAGTACTGGTCTAAGTTATGATTGCTTGGGATTGCTGTATCAGATGACCCTGGTGGCTCTTTCCAAGCTTGTCGATCTCTGTATCCATTGGCTTAGTATTTATATTTGTGGTTCTCCACTTTATTTTCTTTATTCAGAGCTAAACACAGTCACAAGCAGGGTCTTGTCATGAAAAAGCTTAAGTCATTTTAACTATGATTGGCAGTGATCACTGTCAAACAAACATGAAGGTTAGAGAACAATGTCTGTCTTCTAGACATTACTAAATTGGACTAAGCCAAAGGTATCTATGAACCACCTACATGTTTCGAACAAGTGCTTCCTTATATTCATCAGTCAGTTTTACAAATTGTTGTGATGATGCTGACATGTTTGATGGGCTGAGCAAAATGAGAAGGTTTTAAGTGTCATTTTATCAAAGACCTCAAACTTTGACAGGCATGTGAAAAAAAGACAATTTTTTTCCTACCAAACCTGTTCGAGCTGAGCTTTGGCATAAGCATGTCTGAGCATGGGGTGAAGGCGTTAGCTGCCATCAGGTACTGACTGTCGGTGTCTGTGTGTTTTCCCACCAAGTAAATCTGAGGAACTTTCTAGAGAATAAAGGATAAGAGCAAGTCTGAATTAAGGGCATAAGTACCCAGGCACTTCTTTAGAAAAACAAGGCTGGGAAACTAGATCAGTCCCCAGGCAGGCTCAACCTCAAGTTTGAACCTGTAAGAGGAACAGCAGGATGCGTATCGAATTGCAGGGTTGTGTTACTGTGCTACAGGGGTGGCACTGCTTGATTCCATTGTAACAGCGCTGAACAAAATGGGAAGTGTTTCTCTTAAGAAAGTCTCAATAGCTATATTTTGGGGAGACTGGGTGATTCAAATCCACCCTGTCTGATCAGAACTTCCTCTTGCCACTTCCCTTCTCCAACGTGCTTAGAATCAATTTCTTACGGAGCAAAGAGTGTGTGGTTACAGAAGTCAGCCCAAACGTTGTCTACAGGGTTTGACCTAGATTTTTCAAGGGACTTAGCTATACATGTGCATGTACAACATCACAATTCAGCCAAGTGCCTAGCTTGCATGAATGGTTGTGCTGGTAAATCCAAAAACCACTAATGCAACTGGACAAAGGTTTTTTTCCACACAATTCCTGATCAGTATATGGCAGTGCAGAGAGTATACTTGCAAACTGAACATGCAGTTAAACATGGATCTTTCACAGCTAAACTCCCTTGGAAAATGTTATTCCTGCACATTAGAGATCAGAAGCTAACTTGATCCCAGAAAATACGCTCACTCGACCAAAAATAGGAAAATGGTTATAGATGTATATATGCATATATTTCTGTTTTGCATGTGCAGATACCTCTGAATGCACATATTTCAGAACAGCATCTAGAAACTATTTTTTAAATTTGGTTGGTTGCCTTATGGAACATTTCCTGTTGCAATAGAGTGATAAGTAGGGAAAAAGAAACATCTGGAGAACAAATGGTTTTGGTCTTGGGTTTGGTTTTGGGGTTTTTTGGGGTTTTTTTTGCCCTGGCAGGAGTCTTCAGGCAAAAGTCTATGTGCCCAGAGGAATCATCTGCATAAAGAAGATCCCCAGTGGGCTAACTTTACCAGAGCTGGCATGAATGTGTATCTGAATTGGAGAAATGTCAGTCTGGCTTTCAAGCACTGTCACAGCTGCTAAGTTACGGGCTGGACAGACTTCAGCTTTGTTCCAGATGAGCAAACCGGACTGCAGATCCTGGTGCGTTAACCATTAGGGGCTCTGCCTAGAGAACCCAAAGATGTCGCCGAGAAATGGGGTGCTGAGCTGCTTAATCTGACAGACAATAAGAAGCACATCTTCATGGCAGGCACTTGTTCCAGTGGCTCCAATTCAAAACATCGAGAGACTTCTGTTGGCAAAAGCTCTGTCACAGCTGCCGTGTTAGCCGTGACTCTTCTGACCAAAGGGAAAGCCTGTGGGTATGAACGTTGCATCCCACGCTGTTGTCAACTGCATTGTTGGCTTTACGATACTCAGGACCTTTCCAAAGCTTTGGAACATTATCTTACTGTCAGAGGAGTTCTGCCTCCAGTGGTTGAGCCAACCTCAATTATTCTACAATAATTGGAGCAACGAAATTCTGTTTTTGTGGGAGCTTTCCTTGACAATTTTCTGCTCAAGCTCAGGATGCTGAGACCACTTGAGCTCCTTGGCTGCTTGTGGTGCATATCAGCCCTACTGGATGCTGCCTCTTCTCATCCCCACCGACCCCTTGTCATCATGGACAAACCTACATATGGACTGTCTGCGACAACACACGCTACTTGGCCAGCTTCTAAGTAGTGGATGGGAACTGGGAATAGGAGACCACTCTTGGCGTGTCCCCTTTCCTTAGTAACAAGGAGGCAAGTGTAGTTTGAGTTTGGGCATGCAGGCAGCAGGTTTGTGACCCTTTACTTTTGAGAGTGTGGTGCTTAGAGGAATCACTTCACCTGTTTTCCTGCCGTTCTCCACTTGTCTTCCACAACTGGTTGCTGACATGGACATCTGTGTTCTCTTCTCTGACCTACAATGTTCATAAGGGAAATAATGAATATTCTTGTAGTTATAAAACAGTAGGAACAGGGAAAATTAAATCCATTAGAAGTACAAATTGGGGCTGTTAGTACTTCTCTTGACCTGAGGGGCCTCAGGCATGAGTCTGGTGTTCTTATTATGGCACACCTTATAGAAATAAGGGATAACATAGCAGTACCTGCCCCAGTGAGCAAGAAGACATTAGGGAGACAGATGAGTAGGAACATGAGTTAGAACTTCTGACAGCAAAGTGCTGCAGTAGGAGGTTATTTTAGAACTTGCTGCCTCAAGGGAGTTTGGGCTTTCTTGCCTTGCAGTCAGCTAAAGATGTTGATGCCAATTTAGTAAAATTAAATGTATTTTCTCAACTTCAGGCATTTCTCTTAAGCTGCTGTAAGTAAGATCTCTCTTTTTTCCCCTTCAACTTTCTCTGGGTGCACGGCTTTTGATACAGCATAAAAAGCAGAACGTTCAAATCAGACTTACAACCATAGCTGTCATTCAGCTCTCTCCTTGGCAAAAGCTGTATTAATATATACTGAAGTGTCTCAGCTAGCGATCAAAATTTTTCTTGCATTGCCATGGCAATGCAAAGGAAACTGAATTCCAGTATTACGAAATACCTTGTCTCTTTACCCTGTCATTACAAACATACTACACTGACAACAATTAGGTGTCCAGCCACACTGGAATGGGGCAGGTCAGGGTACCTGGCTCTCCTGAAGAGTGCTGGAGATTATTCCCCTCCCATGTCCTATGATGGATTTGTTTTGGTTTTCGTCAGTTGGTGATTTTTAGAATCCTGAGCTCTTGGACATGGGGTTTTTGGCTTTTTTTCCCTCCCCCATTGCATCTTAGATTTTATTAGCAATAATGTGTTTGTGGCTGTGGTGGTTGTAGAGAAAATGCAGCAAGGGTACATGCTGAAAGGCAGTGTCCATCTCTTGTCTCATGTTCCCTCTGCTCAACAAAGTGTGCCTTCTTTCCTTTACATTATCCCAAGGAACTGTTTCATGTCTCTTCACTTGGTCCAGTCCGTAATCATTGCTTTTCCAGAATCACTTGATTCCCACTGGGCTCCTTCTTTACCTGTGGGCTGGGCAGTGTGTGCTGCTTGGTGGCCAAAAGATATGCTTTGGCTGGCTGGTTTGAAGGCTAACTAACAGATTTTCAGGCTGTGCTCTTTATAGGTTTCACCTTAAAATTCATAATCAAAAGATTAAAATAGAAAAACACTTTAAGAATAAGTATCATGGATTTTTTAGCAGCCCTAAAACGTTTGGAGCTAGTTTTTTCAGTGTGTATTTTTGACAAGTCTACAACTGTCAAGCTCTAACCCTTTTGCAAGTACTGGCAATCACTTGCAAAGCTTGAACCCAGCATTTATATGCACCCTTGCAGAGGTGGATGGCCTCCAAACACCCGCACTGTTCAATCCTTTAACTTTTCAAAACAGGGGCCAGGATGCTGGGACTAAAACAAAGAAATGCATTGTCTTTTGTCTTCCTCATCTGGATGAACCCCAACCAAAGGGGACTGCACGTTCTCAGCTGCACTGAACGCAATGATCCACTGTTCTTCACCGGCGTTTAAGATTTTTTTTTTCTTTTCTTCTTCTTTGTGCCCTGAAGCACTTGTAAAAGCCCATTCTGATGCCCACACTTGTTCACAAACACAAGGTAGTGGCCCAAGCCAGGAGAAGTTCTTATGGGAGAATTGGCTGGCTATCTTCATGGAAGTGAAAACAGCTTCCACTGTAGGGTTCGCTATCAACTTGATATTTCTTCATAAAATCAAGGAGTTTGTATCAGCTTTTCTTTCAGAGTCTGTGTGTGCATGACTTTTTGAAGGTACTCTCAAAAATGAAATTTAATATCTATGTTGTTTCATCTTATTTGGAAGAAAAATAAACATGAAATACAGAGCCACAGAAAGATCGTGTCCAATTCTACCTTGTAACCAAATTTGCTTTCAGAGTAAATGACAGTGATGAGAAGAAATAGCACGTAAAAAAAGAAAGTGCACAGATTAAGTCTGAATTCTAAGCCTATGTTTTCCTGGTAATGGACACTTGTGGTGCTTTCAACCCTGTCTCCACTGAAATCCATTAAGCCTACTGTATAACCTTCCATCCCCTTTTATAACTTGCATGTTGTCACTGCTTTTCAAACCCATCTCTCCTAAGAATGTCTCTCTGGGAAAAGCGCACAGCACTAATAACAGGAGCTGCACGTGAAGGAAATCCGTTGTCAGGGAGGTGCTCTGGAATATGCTACAAAGGATAGTATTGCAAAAATGTCACAATACATCCTCCTGATAATACATTCCCTGTGAGCCATACAAAGACAGAGCAGAGAAAGAGAGGCATTTGTATTCCAGCAGACACTCCAGAGTCATGACATGAATTTCCAAGGATCTTTGTATGTCAATGTGAAAAAGTTGCTTTCCCCAATTCTTTTTACCCTCCCAGCCCCTCTCAGTGTGCAGAACAGAGGCTTGAGCAGACACAGTAGAAACCATCCATGGCAGAACTGCGGCCCTTGAGTTAGGATCAGTGATTGTGCCAAATTGCGCCCATGCCTCAGGGCTACACCACCGAATGGCGCCCTGGTGCCTTGGACGTCTGCCCCCTGAGCAAACACAAGCAACTTGTTCCATCTCTCAGGTTGCTTGGAAGGGGATTGTCTCCCTCACGCACAGCTCACAAAGGAGTTTCCCCAGCTCCAGTTCAGGTACGCTCTGAATGGAGCTGGTTGGAATTACCGTATGTTCCACTTGTGTTCTCATCTCCTTCCTCTGGTCATCATGGTTGGAGCCAGGACGCCAGATGAACTTTCGATCACTCCTACCAGTACAAATGTTCTTACGTCCTTGCAAAGCCTACCCAGTGCTGGGCTGTTGCTACCTGCCAAAGGGCTGATTTGGATTCCAGAGGCCAAGCATTGCTCCGACTCACCCTGCCACGAACCTGGATTGTCAACACCAATGTCACTCAGTGAAACTCGATCCTCCGTCACCTGGGTGTCATGTGCGCTCCTTAGCTGGTTGCTGCTTGGGGCTCCTACCCTGCTCCTGGCCGGACTGTTTTAGCTTTTCACAACATTCTAAGGAAACAGGGTCAGAAGAATTAAATGATTTGTCTGAGGTCCCGCAGCATGTTTGGTCTATGGGTACCTGCCTCCAATTGTCTGACCTCCAGCTGCCTCACCTCCCTGTTTCTTTGTTTTCACAAGTACCATTAAACACTCTTTTCAAGTAAGTAAATCCAGATAAGAAAAGGGTTAACATTTACTGTGTTTATCATAGAATGAAGCATATAGATAACACTGATCTATAGTGGAACAGGGTGAGGCTTCTCTGAGGGAACTGAAAAATGAGGAATCCTTGTCCATAGACCTTACTTGTGACAGCAGGTCCTACTTAGAGCAATAAGGACGACTGATATATATGAAGACAGGCAGCTCTAGAGGTGATAGCTACAGACTAATTAAGCTGCTGTACAGAAATCTGGAGGCCAAAGGCTTTCTTCTGAGTTCCTGCAAAGACACTGGATGTCTCGCTGCAGAAGAGGTTGAGTTAAAATCTGATATCCTAGTATGTCTTATCCCTGCAACTAAAACCACAACGAAACAGATAAAGAATAAAGATGCATTTTGTTGTTATAAAAGATCAGAATTATTGGCTAAATATTTACTTTCCTTAAGATCTAAGCAGCTTGTGCCAACGCAAGCCATGATGCCTTGTTATTTTACACTCAGCAAACCCGCATGAAGGTTATTAATTGATTAGACTTGTATTGTGCTTTGCTTAGATACTAGTTGTGGGTAAAAAAAAGTCCTTTGGTATTCCCACAGTCCATCTGCCTAGTT
This sequence comes from Phalacrocorax carbo, assembly GCF_963921805.1. Lineage (NCBI taxonomy): Eukaryota > Metazoa > Chordata > Aves > Suliformes > Phalacrocoracidae > Phalacrocorax > Phalacrocorax carbo. Next base: position 15,526,649 of record NC_087526.1, on the reverse strand, counting down.
AATGAAAGGACAGCTTATCCAAGATATGTGAAGCCGAACGACATCGTCCCCTGATCTGGTTCTCAGCCTCTCCCCCAGCCACAGAAGGTGATACCTTCTACCCATTGCATCCCTGCGGGCTGAGAGCCACCCATTGCAAAGCAGCTGCCTGGCCCCTGCCTCCAGCTGTCTCCAGCATCTCTGCTTCAAGCAACACCTGCAGCTCCATGTGGCTTTTTCTCAGTGTATCTCAAAGCACTTCCTTCTTCCCTGTAACCACTGTACGCTGGTTGTAATACTGAGGTTGGCAATGCTGTTAGTTGAGCATCAGAGCGATACTCAGTAAGTAGCTGCGTTTTTAAAATGGAAATATGTTCTATAGTGTGGAATTCCCAAGGCTCCTCTGACCAAAGGAAACAATCTGAATACAACCTCATTAAAGACTAATGCGTGTTTCCAGGCATCGACAAACATCCAGGCAACTCCTAGTGGGCCACAGGGGAGAAGCGTATGGAGCATTATAAAAGCTTTATGAATGACAAACTTGCCAAATTGCTATTTAAACAAGGAAGCAAATGGGAAGACCATCTGCATCGGATTGAAACTGCTCATAATCCTGTCACTTGTGCCCAGTATGGTATGTTTAAGCTCTTGTGTTGACACATGCGCAAAAGACACAAAAGTGTGTAGATTTTAACAACGAAGTCCATTCCCCCCAACCCAGCTGTAGGATCTGAGGCCCCTTTTGCCATTTCTCTCAGGTTCCTGATGGAGCAGGTAGCTTTCCTTCTTGCAGCCCAGGGTGAGCCCTCCCTTGCGCCTTGGGCTCTGCATGCTGGGGAGCCACTTTGGAAACCCACTACTCACTCTCTTCCGTCTACTCATGGTCCTTCTCTGCCTCATCCCCAGTATCGAACATCTCACAGTCATCCTCAGGCAAACTCCGCCAGGCCGGCAGTGCTGTTCCTCGCTTTGCAGATGAGAATGTGAGCCATAAAATGACTTGTGTGAAGTTGCAAATGGGCCTGTATCGGCAAAGGGCTGATCCCAGCTCTGCCTAGTGCTGGTACTAGATTGATGCTCTGTCTCTTACCCCTCAATCCTGGGACTGCACACCAGCCACGGGCTCCTTCCTGCTCATGGCTGTTAATACAAACTTGAAAGAGAGTTGAGGGAAAGCCAAACCACCAGCCCACCACTCCCTATGTAGATCTTTATCTTGCCTTTTTACAAGGAGCTTTGAAATAAAAATAAGACGAGTTACTGATAATTAGCTCTAAAGACACACAAGCAATTGTGCTTTATCGTGTACAAGCTCTTTGATAATAGGCCAGGCTTTGTGCCTTGAATTGCTAATTAATTCTTTCTTAGCAAAATGTTTGCTTAATTAAAGGGTGTACTGATTTATAAACACATCCCTAAATATTATTCACTTTGCATCTGCTGAAAAGAACACAGACTGTTCCTACGCTTTAACATTTCTTTTCAAATTATTCCATTATACTCAGCTACGCTCTTTTCAAGACTGATTGTGATAGATTCAGAAATTATTAAATCATAAATACAAAGAGAAAAAGCTAGTGATACACACATAATGGGAAATGTTCTCACAGCCCCCAAATATTTCAAATAATGACAAAACCAGAAACAGACAGGGAGGCAGAAATGAAGCTCCTGGCCCGGCTGTGTTCTTACTTATGCTGGAGTAAATCAAGACCCAGTCCCTAGAGCTCTGCCTGGTATAAAAGCAGAGGAAGGATCTCTCTCACTTCTGCAAGATCACTGCTACTTAAAGCAGGTCCTACCTGATTGTCCGCTGCCTTTCACAGTGCTTGCGTGGGGTGGGCTCATGAGCGCATTCAGTCACTGGCCTGTTTACAGTCCAGGACTCAATTTTTAACCAGTTTCTTCTCAGTAGCTGCTGTTAAGGCTTTTTTCTCCTGTAATGGCACCCTCCTAGTAGGTGCTACCTCCGCAGAGATGCAGAGGAATGGCAAAGCAGGGAGAATGCAAGGTTGGTGTCCCATGGGAACCAGCGCAGACCTGTGCCGAGTCCCGGAGGCTTTAGTCTGGGGCTGATGACAGCAGGAGCCTGGTCAAGAGGCTGTAGCTCAACTTACAGTGTGAGGGGTACCTGAAAGACCCCACCTGGAGGAGGGAGGGTGGATCGATGGGACCCTGTAACAGATCCTGTGCCAGGCAGTTGGCTCAGAGGAGGTGTGGCCGTTCGGTGTGATGTGTGCGGAAGAAAGTTTGGGGAGAGAGGGAAGCTGCAGTAGGAAGGTTTGATCCAGAGGGTCTTTTGACACCATAGGGTTTCAGGGACCTGGACTGTGCAGGGCAGCCCAAGGCAACACAGCAAAGGAGGGCGGAAGCTGATCCATACCGGGATCATCGGTGGGTTCAGTTCCAACACGGTGCACTTTTACAGTGCTTCAAGGGATGCTCATCTGAGCACACAGGTGATAGGATCAGATTCCTTTTCCTGAAGCACATGCACGAGTAACTCCCCAGAAGGACTTAATCCTGCTATGATGCCTTGCTGTGATGAGATGCAGCACTGCCACGTGTTATGCCTAGCATTGCTTGCCCTGTTCTGGAGGGCTTCCCTGAGCAGGGACCACCAGCAGAGAGAAGACAGTGGGATCAGTCCACCTCCGGTGTGACCCAGCGCAGCCTCGCCGGAGAGGACAGTACCTTTTACCCTTGGCCACTATGCCACCATCCTTAAGAGTGGCTGACACCCCTCAGGGAACGGTGCTTTGGGATGTGCAGCAGTGTCAGAGGGCTCTGCAGGGAATCCCGATGCCATTCCTCCCTCCCACTCTGTAGGGTCACCCAGCTCTGCTCCGGACACAGCCCCTCGGCTCCAGGGGTCAGCCACCACGATGCATGCCTCTGTCCTCTCCATTTGCATGTGCCAGCCATAACATGAAGTGTTTCTGTTTACTCAGGGAAAGTCAGTGATTTACTTTCTGTCCTGTTTGCCTTACATTTTGTGCTGTATTACTGGCTGCTGCATAAATCCACTCCCGAGTACCTGAGGAGCATTTGATGAAACACTGCCCTCTGAAATGCGTAGGTTATAGTTGTCAGCAGCTGTAAGTCTGTCAGTGTTCAAGTGTAAATTCATTTTCACCCCAAATTCATTAATCAGCCCAAATACCTCCTCCTTCTTCGTCTCTTCCCTCCTCCTCATTACTGATGTATCATGTGGCAAGTTGTTTTGTTACAGATCTTTGCTGTCCAAGTGGGGCGAAATAATCAAAACCACACATACATTTATAGGTGTCACTTGGGTTGAGGTTTTGTTGCAAGCAGGGGACTCTAATGAAGCGGAGGGGAGAGTCAGTTGTGAACGCTCCCGAGCCATTTGGTGAGCTTAAACAGAAAGCAGATGAAAGCAGCCGGCTGTAATAGTTCTGGTGTTACACCAGGTGCGATGCAGCTTTCCTCCGTGAGGCTTCCTATTGAGACTTTGAGTTTCATCGGACACGAAACGAAATCAGACACATGTGATCAGCGAGCACAAGTGATTGCAGAGGAGAGGAAACGCTCACATGCGCCCTGAGAAGCGTGGCTTCTGGCTTGCTTGCTGTTCGGTAGCAGCAAAATAGCATGTACATCCAGCACAGAGGCCAGCCCACTGCGGTAAGCAAGTCTGAACTCTTTTTTCATTCAGAACGGGATTTCCCCTGATGACCGCTGCACTTCGCACCCTGTTTGTTTGCTCTAGAGCACCTCTGTTCAGTGTTTTTCCATCCCTGCCTGGGAATTTCATACCATGGAGAATCTCTTGCCTTTCCAGGTTAAGTTGCTCCAACAGTTAATTACCCTCGCTGTTAGAAATGTGTGCCCTATTTTGGGTCTTAATATTGGTTGCCTACAGAGACATTATGTATGCTGAGCACCGGATAACGCGCACTTCTCTGAATATATTTGCAACTTGATAATATTGCTCCCGTTACTTCTCGCGCTCAGCCTCTGATCCCTGGCTGGGGTGGATCAGAATTGTTCCGCTCAGCCAGGGCAGACATGCCAGCTGACATATCTGGGTTTGGCCTGTTATTAACTGCAAGATACAGTTGCTCAAGACTAAAATACCCAGTGTTTTTTTAAAATAATAAGAATAAAAGGTTAAGCTGCTGCAGATATTCATATTTAATCTGTTCCAATTACAATACGCATACTACTTTTCAAAAAGGATTTGAGGACTTGAATGTGTTCACATGAAATATCAATGTTTTAGGCTTAGGATTTTGAAAAGCACCTTAAGCCCACTTCTTATTGACTCTCATTGACTTCCCTGATTGCTTTTGAAAAATCCCATCCTTAATCATCTTTATTATGCCATAAGAAATGGTCTTCTTCATTATCACTGACGTATCCCGAATACTGCCAGTACTCACAGCTGCCATGTCTCACCCATAGTATATCATAAAATAAACCCAATGGACAAATGCTCAGCATGTTACTGGTATCGACAGCCAAACAATGTAAGAGTCTTTGCCAGGTCCTTCCTTTTAAACCAGTACCTTGAACACTGCATCTGCACTGGGAAAGTGCAGCCCAGGGATCTCAGCTGGGCACCTGCCCTGCGTTCAGGCAGCCCCATTTTCCCCAAGGTCTGTGCTCCGCCAGAGGAGAGGGCTACCTGTCCGAAGGATGATTTAGGAGGCAAAACACAGTGTGGGGACTTGCTTGCCATACAAACCGGTGGGCAAAGGGCCCCTGGTGAAGTTTAGGTTCCCTCTGGTGTTTTGCAAGAATCAGACTCAGTCTGATCAAACACCCAGTGTTCTTCATTTCTTTTCCCTAGCAGATCGCACTGGCTGACTCTGTTCACGTGCCAGCACAGAGGGAAGCAGCGCTCCCAGAACTGCCTGCACCTGCAGGCATGGTCTAGCAAGACACCAGAATGGTCTCCAGAAGTCTTTGAGAGTCAGGAGGTGGCAGGTGTAGAGAAGCATTCGCGAGGCTGCTTGTTGTTGGCATAATAAAATTTGCTGTAGTCCCTTTTCCACCACCTGAGGTCTTCCCCCAGTGCACTGAACACGAAACTTTTCCACCTCCAGCTCCACCCCCCTCAGACTCTCCAGCACCCTCCAGGACAACCTCTTACCCTGATGCTAGATCTTTTGGACAAGATCCCAAATGTGTAGTGACCTCTCCACATGCTCCTGAGAAGCCACACAGGCGCAGCTGTGCTTAGAGGGTCTTCTGCATTGACCGGGGATTGCGTTGCAAGGAACGTACCCTGGCAGAAGCTCACCAGGAAATCCCCAAAACATGCACCTTTGCCTTTTTCCCCACCAAAGTCATTACAGAGCCACCCTTTTCATTTGCAGTCATTGTCTAAGAGCAGAGCGTGTTGCTTAAAGCTACAGGCAGCATAAGCAAATCAGGGCTGACCTTGCAGCCTGCTGAGTGTTGCTCATGCAAAGGCTCCGTTTGGCCTCTGTAGTACCAAGCACGTGAGGAAAATCTACAGAGCCTGTTGGGGACAGAAAAATATGTATCAGCTTCTCAGTGTCCTTGCTTTTTCACAGCAGGGTTTCAGGGTGCAACCAGGCTGTAAGTACAAATAGTTCTGTTTATTTTTGCTTTAAAATAGCACCAAACCTTCAGCTATTGATTATAAGCAAAGGTTCATTAGGAAGGAGAAGGAAGAAGTGGGTTTAGTGAGAAAAGTAGAAATCCTGGTTCAACTGCTCAGAGGCCTCTATGGATTAATAGAATTAATTTATCTTGCAGGGCACTAATTGGAGAATGTGCTGAGGTTAAGGACAAGGTCAGCTCTTCACAGTGTAATGTCTCCTACATAATTCACTTACCAAACCATCAAGACAATCTGTGCAGAGTAATAATGAAGGATGGACGTTCTGCTCCCAGGATCTCGGGGAACATAACCTTGTATTACAGTTAACTTTAAGTGAAAGTTGTAGGAAGGTACACGGCAGATGTTTTATTAGATGAGACATTTAGCACTATCTCATCCTTCTTTTAGATCTGCAGCTCCAGATCAGGTCTGGATAACTTACAGAGGGACACCTCTGACCCAGCACAGTGTTTGGTCCCTCTGCTACGCTGTATAAACAGGACTTAGCCTGAGCTCGCAGCCCTCCTGCCTGGAGCTGGCAATCTCATCCTTCAACCCTACGAGGAGCCAATCAATAAAGAATAGCTCGGGAATTGTTAGCATGCTTTGTTATTCCACTAGGCTGACTCAGAAAGGGTTGCTAGCTGGCTGCAGCAAGCGCCCCGCAAAACATGCTGGGAAGAAGTACTTGCCTCAGGTTTTTTGCTGGGGGGGGAAGGGTAGAGAGAACAGGCTGTGATTGCAGGGGCTGTGGCGTTGCAACCTGACAGCCGTTTCAGCCCCCCCAAGCAGAGTGAGCAGGAGAAGGTGGCACCACCACCCCGCAACGCCCGGGATTTACCCTGCAGCCTCTCCGGCACGTCTCAGGTCAGGCTGGGGCAGATGCCTGAGCAAATAGCAGAGGGACAGAAGCCAGATGAAGGGCAGTGAGAAATAAAAAGGGATGAGCAGGTATGCCAGGCTATGGTGAGGCTTTTGTCTCTCTGTCTTTGCCCTTGTAAAGGCTAGATGCAGTGCAGGTATGGCTGTCAGTACTCACTGCTAAGCAGGTACCCCGGTGCCTCTGGTGTGGGAGTAGCTCCAGGTCCTGGAGCCCACCCTCTATCCACACAAAGCCGTCCCAATTCAAGCGCTGAGGAGTTGGCCTGCTCGTGGCTATTTGTTTGTCAGGCAGGAGGAACCTGCCTCCCTGCTGCTGCTAGTAGCTCTTTCTGCACACATGTTCAGTGATTGCAGGGAGCAGGATGGGAGGTTAGTAATGACCATTAAAGTTGTACCAGACCCGTCTGTACGCCAACACAACACAGCAGGCAGAACCTGTGCCTGGTTGCATACATCATTTATAACTTGTTGCTCTTCAGAAACATTTGAACCACATGCACAAGTTTGTAAACACTGGAAGTGTTTTCCTGTGAGATTAATCAAATATTAGAGCAGGGGCCCAATATTGCGTATCCATCCTTGGACAGACTCAAAAAATAAAACCTTCAAAAACCTGATCGACCTGGTCCCCTTTCAACTCAGCTTTGGGCCACAGATCTCCAAAGGTTCTTTCTAACCTAAGTTTTTCTGTAAGCCACAAAAGCCATAACCACAGCATGGCAGAGAAGCAGAGTAGGTCAGAGAGACTGACTCAGATGACTGTGCCCTATGACTTGTTCATCTCCAGAGCTGCCCCACAGAGAGGCCTTGAAAACCTGGTATGAAAACCTGGTATTGCTGCTGGTTATTGTCTTCTCCAGAGCTCCCGTGGCAGATATCCAGGTAATAAATCCAACCAGCTGCTTCATTAATGAGCCCTAAGAAGATCAAAGATGATGGCACAAGATGAAGTGACTGTTTTATGGTTCTTAAAAGCTTAAGAAAAATGAAAACACATACAAGGAACCCATATGAGGCCAATATTACTGAAGATGGAAAAACAGACTCAAAGGTGAGATTTTGTGCCAGACTTAAATGCTTCTTTGCAACCACATTTCATCTTCCTTCTTTCGATGCATTATGATAAAGTCTAATTATAGATTTGCACATCTTCCCCCAGACAGTGTTCTTTGAAGCAGCATAGCCAATATTCGGTTTAATTCACTTGTTTTCGTTTGATTTTCTTGTCTGTTTGCTGTTTCAGGTCTTATTACCTACACACTGGTTAGGCTAGTGCTGTCCTGTCTCCAAGTTTCTGAAAGTGACATAATTAAGTCTTTGGATTGTAGAGGATCCATCCCACTTATCAAAGAGGTGCAGGAGATGGTCTGGAAATGGCCATGGGTAGGGTTGAACAGCTCTCCTGAAGGACAACTGCCCTTCTGTGAGGTAGGATGGGTGCACAGCTAGGCTTCAGGGAACCCCAAAAACATTACCTCAGCTACTTTTATTGTAGTAGACATTGAAACTACTGAAGAACACCTGTATTAGCATAGCCTGACTATTGGGCATGTAGAATAGACATAGGAAAAAGAAGCTATACGTGACTTGCTCGGGAACTGCAGAGTGCTGAGGCTGTACTAGCACCTTTTGATCTGCCTTTCATGTTTTTCTACTTGTCCTGGAAACCCCTTTAAAAATAGTCTTCCAGGTGTTCTGTTCAGTCCAAAGTTGATTGAGCTTGCAAAACTGTTGTAGGAAGTCTCTCAGCCCACTGTGTTCCTTCAGCTCTGGCAGCTGTTTGAGGCCTTTTAGATTTTGCTCGTGTCTGTGTCGGCCTCAATGCGCTTCCAGATGATAGAAAAGTCACAGTAGCCCTGCTGGAATTCACCTGTGACCTCTGTATTTAATGTCTTGCCTCTGAGTACATCAAAGATTATTTCTCAGCCACTATTTCAGATTTTGCAGCACAGAGGAGATTTGTGGACAATTTGTGCAACTTTTTTTCTTCTGTGCTGCAACTCTATGAACTTGGCAAATCGTATCCGCTGCCATGACCAGAATAACTTCGGGCATTTTCCCTAGCTCCGTCACGGATGAGGTTCCTGCATTGGCTCCTGCAGCACAGCACTTTAAGCCCTTGAGATCCAGACAGAGCCTGGCACTGCCTGGCCCTGGGTCTCTGTGTGCTCTTAGGTCCTACTTGTGTAAGGCTCCTCCCTGCTGGGAGATGGGACTTGCACTCCTCTGGCAGCAATGTGCTCCTCTCGGCAAAGCTTATCCTTTCTTAAAAGATGGTCTATGTTCCTACTGCCCAGTTCTCCTGGGATGCCTGCCAGCAAACACAGGCAACCTACCCCAGGAGTCACCCTTTCAGTTAGCAGCTTATGAAGCATCGGGTTCATGTGAAATAATCAGTGTAGCGTGGTTTTCTTTGTTTGTTTTGGTTTTTTGAGATTTTTGTTTAAGTATTATGGAGGGTTTCTTGTCTTGACACCAGGCTCTTTAGGGTAACCCAGGATCTGTTTCTGCCCTTCACAGTTTGTCTCCTGAACTCAGAGTCCTCTTGGCTCAGCTCGCATTTTCCACCCTGGGGTGGCTCCACGGCAGAAAGGTTATCCCTGCTCCAATGGTGCTCTTCTCTTTTCTCCTGCCTAAAGCTTTGTTGCAGCTTAATGACTCTATTCGTACAATTGCTCATAAAACCTTGGCTGTGTTCAGTGGTGTTCCTGCCCATGCACACTGGTAGTAGCTGGGTGTTGGGCAGCCAGCACTGAACTGTATGGTGAGCTGAGGCTTGGAAGCTGCTCAGCCTGGGACCTGGAAGAGCCCACCAGGAGGAGACAGGCCACAGACGACCCCCTCTGTAGTTCTTAAGAAATGTGTGTTCCTTGCTGGTGTTTTTCTTTCCCATAGAAACTACCATTCCTCAACTATTTTATTCCTCTCCCAGGAAATATTTTCAAGTGCTTTCTGTTTTTTGTTTTTTTTTTTTCCAAGTGATTTCTGTTTCCAGTTGCTGAAAACAAAGTTCCCTTTTAAAGATTTTTCTGCTTTCAGTGAAAAGTCAAAACTTTGTGCAAGGAGGAAAAAAACCTCCTCTCTGATCCACTCTGCTTGGAGAATACTGCAGGCCAGTACTGTTTCTGTCTTTTGCTGCTTTTCCATCCTTGCTGTGTTGCTTTTCTGTTGTTTTCCTTTCTCTTTGCCAGCTGACATCCTTCCCCAAAGCAATGTGTGCCTTGTGCCCTTTCCAACGGCTTCACTGCAGTCCTTTCCTCATTCTGCATAGCTGAAACGATCAGCAGGTGCATAGTTAATGCCACCGTCAGAGGTGTTGCCTCAGATGGAGAGGAAGCCTCTGAGCTGAATCAGGTTTTGCAGAGGTTCAAGCTGTTGGCATAGCATTTGCTCTCTTCCCGTTTGAAAGACTGTCACAGGGGCCATGAGATTTCCCAGTCACATTCTGGGCTTGCACTTAGGTAAACATGGATTTGAAACACAGGCTAGATACACCAGCTGGTACCTTGATGCCTTTCTCATGTACTGTATTGCCCTGGAAGCGTGGAAACCAAAGATGTGGCAGCAGCTCCTCTACCATTCAGTCAGTCTAGGAAAAGTGAAGGGACTATTCCTGTGACCTGCTGCACTTCTGGAGAGACCAGCTGCACAAAGGCTGGTATCCTGTATTGATTTTTGGATAGCCTGGCAAGACCACTTAAATAAAAGCTGGCACTGTGATGCAGATTGGACCTTCTTAAGAGAGTAGTGATCTAAGATCAACATACAAATTGGGCATTCTTATCACTGATCCTTATCTGACCTGGCTTGGTAGCAACCAAGAGCATCACCTTCACTCCTTCTGTGGCTTACACAAAGTGAGTTGGGGTGACTCGGGACTCTGGTGTACCACCCCAAGGCATCGCTGGGGACAACTGAATGCTTATCAGAACTGCTGAATCCACCAGGCAGCAAAGCATCGGTTGGTTCAGTGCTGAGTGTCCATGTTGCCATTCTCCTGACAGCCAAGTGAGCCTCACAACTTCCTGCACTTGGACCTGTATGCAGGATGCGAGGAGCAACAGTCCTACCAGACTGGTCAACCTTCCTGGCCCTATAAGCTACATACCTAAGAGCTTTATATGGGTGAGAGACACAAGGTGCACCTCACATTTCTCAGAGGGCTGAAGGGAAGGGGATGCCTGTGACTGGTTCACACCCACAGGCGGCAACATCTCACAGGGACCTTGATGCCCCACAGCAGAGCAGGATTGTCACTGAAATCGGGAATAAACCCCGTAACACCAATGTAGTGTTAAAAGGCAGGCATTCTTTATTCACGGCGCCGGATGCACGGGGGATCGCTCCACCTAACGTGCGTACCTCACGCACCTTTCCCATGTGATTTATATAGACCAAAACCATACATATTCATTTTATCCATACATATTCAATGTTATTCTCTTTGGTGATTGGTACAAACTTGCTCGCTTCACGTGTAAATCACTGCGCAGGCTCGGTTGTCCTTTCCCACTGTTCTCTTTTGAGTAGGTGGTGTTACTTGGGTCGGTGGTCCGTGAGTCGGTGGTCGCGATCTCCCCCTGCCGGAATTACCTTTTACCTACTTGGCTCTTAATCTTGGCGGTCCAGGCCAGTTTTCTCAGTCTGCTACACGAAACCCCATTTTCTCATCCTTTTCTGACAGAAACACATTGTCTATTGTTTCGTTCACATAAATGATTACCGAGGGACTAAAATGCAGATCAAAGAATACACTGATTGGTACACTCCATGTCCCCAGGCTGAATGTCCAGTTGGATAGGGCTGTACAAGGAGTATAGCAACATCCGTGGTTGGTTAATTCCAACATCCTGGTTACAGGATTGACCAGATATTGAGCAGGGAGCAGAGCGTGTCTCTCTGGAAACCCATTTTGGTCATATTAGCCACCTCTGCTGCTTCACTCTGGATTTTTCGAGCAACTGCAACACTCGTGCAGACCTGTTGATGGTCAGGCAACAATACAGAAGTAGAACCCTCATTGCTCATGAGCCATATGCAAGTGAGGAGCTGGGCCATGTCTTACACAAGTGCTAGTTCTGTGATCGGAAGTTTCACGGTCTTGCACAGCCCCTGTCAGGATGCATGAATTTCTCAGAAAAGCAAGTTGCTAGCCAACAAGGTTATAGTGATTAAAAAAAGATGTCTGTACCTCTTAATGCAAATAAGTGCACATTAGTCACTTTAATCCTGCTGGGCCCAAGACAGCAAATTCGAGAACTCCCCATTTGTACTATTTTTAGAAGTACCATGATTTCAAACCACTCTCCTCATGCTTTTTAGACCCGAACCATGATTTTCAAGTGCTTGCAGTTGTCAGTGCTGCTATTAGCCAGGCAAGAGAGGGGTGCATGGGAAAGAAGAGATGAGACAGGAGCAAAATTCATCGTGAACATTTCTGATGCAAATGGCCACCTGCAAATAGATCAAAGTTTCAGCATGTCTCATGAAGCTAGAATGTGTTTTATAATGTGTCAGAAACACTTCATACAGCCTTTTGCCAATGGCAGGTCTTATAATTAGGGGTTAGCAAGCATCTGCTCACTGCTCTGTTCTGGCTGGCCTCACGCCCACAAGGCAGCTCTATCAACACTTCACTTCAAAGGTACAAGACTTACCTGTTATTTCAATATCAATGAGACATTAACTGATGTCAATGAAAGATCAGTTCCAGCCTACAAGTAAAACCCTGTTATTAATATTTTTATTACATTTAGTTGTTTTAATTTTTTTACTAAAAAATGTTTAGAAGATAATTAAGTCCCTCGATGCCTGGAGTGCTTAGATACAGAGGAGAGTTCAAATGCTAGCAAATCTATCTTCCTCTCTGCCTTAAATTCAGAGAAAGAATAGTAATGAAGACACTTCAGCTGGTATTCTCCAGTACTGAGCAGTAAAAGAGTGTCTTCTTACACCCCTCCCTGCAAAAGGCCAAATGTTTTTTGCAGAAACCCTCATACCTGGTTCACAGCTGGGGACCGAACTCTCGGATTCTGGCCCCAGGTGGCAGGCAGGATGTCCAGGCGCTGAGCACCAGATCGTTGTCCCTGCAAAGTCACTAAGGTCTTCCAGGAACCCAGCTTGTGTCTTGGGCTCGTGACTCTCGGAAGCCTACCCTTTAGGGAAGAGAAGGAACAAGTACTGTACAAGTCAATGAACAGACTAGTTCTGGTAGCTACAAACCAGGCAAGACAAAAGTACCACAGACTACTAATATTTAAATTCCACAAGATATTTTTCATTTCTCCAATACAGCTCATTATAACTTTAACAAATATATACGAAGCATATAAGACAATTCATCTCAGCAGTGTGATGGCTGTTACCCAATTCTGCTTTCTCTATTATTAACTTGTTACCCTATATTTTTAAAAAATAGAAAATTGTTCAGTTCAATATTTGCCTTCCCCGGTATCACTCACTGGCTAATCTTTTATCTTTCACTCCCTCTTTCCTCCCAGATTGTTAGTTCTGATAATTCATCTGATAAAATACTCTCCATTTAATTAATCCAGCAGACACAGAAAAGTGAAGTGGTGAATTCAGAAAGAGGTGAGAGGTTTCACTAATCCAGTAGATGTGTGATAACAAATTCATGAACCCAATCACAAATTTAGGTGAGAAGAATATTAATGATATCAGAGAGGGGATGGTTCTTTAGCGGTTTCAGACTGATGGTTTGAGACCATGAACTTTAACTCCCTGAGGACACCTTTGCAACCTCTTTATAGGCTAGAAAAGGCTGGGGAGTGCAGTACTGGAAGCAGGTAAAAGATTGGAGCATGAGCAATGGTTTGCTTTAAAAAAAAACCAAAACCAAGCTGAACCCAAACCAAACAAACCACCCTCCAGTCTTAAAATCAATATGCAGGGCATTCACTCCAGTAACCTGTGGAGCCTGTGTGACGCAGAATAGTATTGATAGATAGACTCCTGCTTAAAAGCCCTCAAAGGCTAGGCATTTCCTTAATAAAAATAACAACATTAATCCAAGTTGTGTATGCTGTCATTGCCTCTCCACCCACACATAGCAGGAATAATGGAAGAGCCCTAGAAAAAAATGTCTTTTTTGCAGTAGGGTGCCATAAGAGGAATTTTTCTGCTTTGTTTGGACATGTGTATGAGATCTTCCACAGAAGATAACATGGTGATCTAGGCAGGATCAGGATGGATGGGAGCATTTAGGTAGTCTAGGAGCTCCTTTGAACTACTCACAGGATAACCAGATAAAGAAATGCTATATAGCTGTAGGTTTTATCTGATTGCATCTAATCAGGGGTGTGTGGTGGCTGTCAGATGATGAAGAAGAGAAAATACCCTTGCTAACAAGTCATGATTCCTCTTCTAATACAGACCAAACAAGTAAGAACTTCTGAGGAAGCTGCTGGGGCTGGGGGAGCTTCCACTTGGAGGTAAGCTCTTGAAAATGGGCCAGTTTCCTAAGGATTGCTATAAACAGCCAAATGAGTTCAAAAGCCACTGGAAGGGACGGGAACTGAGAGAGGCAGACACACAGTGCAATTCCACGTGGTGCCTTTTGGTTTTTTCCTTTCTTTTTTTCTTTTGGAAAATTGGGTGAAGCTGGGGGAAAGTATGATCTGTTTAATAACATGCTAATGATCTGGCCCACTAGCACAGAGAAACTGGAACAATATGTACGAACGGTAGACTTGACAGGGAAAAAATATGGCATTTTCTCTTTATTATAATGAAGAGTAGAGCATATAACCTATTGTGCAGTTTAATAGCACTATTAAACCAATCAGACTTGATGTTTTCAGGGAATCTGAATATGCTGCAGAATGACCAAAGCTCAAAGCCTGAGTGACTGTAGAGTTTCTGATTCACTGACAGAATTAAAAAAGGAAAAACTCTTTCCCCATGTGTGGCTGAATTAGTGGAGCACTGCCCATTTGGAGAGAAATTAGAGGCACAAGGGGGTTGCACTCTGCAGGTATGTGCTCTGCAGAATTAAGCAATCTAAAAATGGCCATTTACAGAGGCTGACTTGATCCTAAAGCGTGCACTAGAAATGCCACATCAATGAAGATGCCTACTAAACATGCCAGGATAGTGCAGCATTGTAAGATCTGTGCAACAAATAAACTAAGGATCAGGCATAAATACAGCTCAGGCAATACCCACTCTGTACGTTTGCTGTGAGAAATTGTTTCTCAATGCAAATGATTATTGATTTTCCAACAATCTTGTAGAAACCGCAATGAATTAGGGCATATGCAGTAAATGTGGAGGTCAGTGCATAATCATGGCTTTCAAAAGACACTTCCTGAGGATTTCAGAGTCCTTGTCTGCTGATGATAAGCTAAAGATCACTGATAATGTTGTACAGTTTCCAGCTCTCAAGTTTAAAGAACAAAAGTGAGGTGTGGCTGAAAAATGGGAGGAATAAAGCTCGAGTGAATTTTGTCCAGGGTCTGGTCACTGGGTAACATCTCAACAAGATAATCCGGCCACCTCGAAGGAGTGCGAGAACTTCTAAAAACATACAAAAGAAAATGTTTCTACCAGATTTGAAACATGAGCTCCCATGACATCTCCTGAGAAACTTGGCCAATGCTAGGTTGGTTATGATTTTATTTAGCTAAATCTCGCAGCCCTCCGAGGATGGAGGTTTCTTCTGTGCTGACCTGCTCTGAAACCGCACCATCCTCCTGGTGAAAATGTTTTCCCTAACGACAAAATTGATGTCATTATAATAATCAATGCATATAACATGTCATAATATGATTTAATTATCTTGGTCCCTAACAAAACCCTTGGTTTCATTGTTTATAACCTTGGCCGATGTAACCTATTTATGTTCTTGTTTCTCGCGGTGTCAGGGGCCATGGTGAATGCACAGCAAAGCTTCAGACAACTGAAGGCTGCACTGAGCATGTGGGAGCTGATAATTTTCAAAGGCTTGCAAAATGTCACCCCTACATTTCTCTCACAATGTTCATGTTTTGTTGAAATTCTTAAAAACAACCCTCTTGAACTGGATGCCTGTGCTCAAACTTTTCCACCCAAATTAAGGTCGTTTGGCAAATTATGAACAGTTTACACAGAAAGTGGGGAGACAGGCGGTTTAGAAAATATTTATTGCTTTTGCATGCCTGGTCCTCCCTAGGTGGGATGCTGAGTACTTGGTCAGAGGTAGCACAGCTAGGGGTGTGGCAGAAATACCTGCGATAGTCAGAAATGCTGTTATTCAAAGGGCAAGAAGCATTTACTGTGGATGGGTTATCAAAGTGCTTGTTTTCTCTAGAGAGAAATAACTGTTCCCAGTTTGAATTCTCACAGGTGGGAGGTGAATTTAACTCTCCATCTCCCATCAAAGTCAGTGCGTGTCATCCGGCTGATATCCCCCTGCCATCATTTGAGAAGCTGAAGCATTATCACAGCCTCCTGTAGGGCAGGAGACTGAACAAGCTGATACCAAGAATAAATGTCTGAAGTTTCTGTGGTCAGGTAAATGAGGACAGGATTACCTGAAGTTTGGCAGATCCATGACCTGATATGCTGGTGGATGTCAGAGGCTCAGGGGGGCTCCAGAAGCAGGTCTCTGAAAATCTGAGTCCTGGGTACCTGTGGTACGTTGGCAAGCTAAGGTTCAACAAAACACACAGACAGTTTGGCTGTCAGGAGCCTCCCAGAAGAGAAAATCATGACACATTGACATAGTCCGCTAGGCACTTCAGCAGGATAGCAAGGGAGAGGAAAGAAGACCTTTTTTTGGTTTTTTTTTACACCTATCAGTAAAATTTGTGTGGAAACCCCCTAAACTCGAGGTTCCCTGAAAGCTTCTTTTTGACTCATTTTGCCTTTTTAGCTGTTTGACGCATATCCATATGTACTGGTTTCCACAGTCCATAAACAGAAACAGGAAAATATTGAGATACCAGCTATTTCCATGAAATGCTCAACATAAGAAATAACCAAAAATAATGAGCCCTTATATTTCAGGACCTGTCTGAGGCTTATTTTGTGAGCGTTTGTGGAGATGGACAAAGGCCCAGAAGTTATTTTAGCCCCTTCTTGTTCTCATTAGCCATGCAAATCCACCACATGGCTGTTAAATGCATCCAAATGATGTTTTTGCTGAGCCCTCCCTGCTGATCTCCGGGCAGCCTGTGCTCCTGTAATAAAACATAGCTCCCTATATTTCCAAACACACAGGTTTATGATACTGCAGGGAAAGGTCTCTATGGCTGCGTGACCGATGGGACCTCACTGGTGCTGAGCGCTAACAGTGACCTGTGCTGGTGCTGCCACAAAGCCCGTGACAGCAGCAGAAGACAGCTTCTGGCTTCAGAAAGCACTATTTTGTCTCTTGTACTCAGAACAGGCAGGTGTCCTCACCACCTCAGTATTGGTCCCAATTCAGGTCCACAGAGATATGTTTGAATGACTAGAGTGGCTGCTGGGAGCAGCTGCACCCTCACCTGCTCGGTACTGGATGCAAGAGGGTATCCCAGTCGTCCCAGGTGGACTATTCTGGCATCTGAGCTGCCCTGGGTCCCTCTGTCTTGCACTGCATTCTCCTGGGAGCGTATATCTGGAGTGGCCTATGGAAACCATGATTAACAAAACTCTTCTCTGGTCTTCGCTGCCAAGGCAGGCTCAGCTGCAGGGCTGGGCTTGAATCAGCAGAGGCACCTCTGCCTGCCTCCCATCTGGGAGATGGCAAGGATGCCTGCCTCTGCCAAAATCCTTCTGCCTACATACCTGTGAGTGGAAGGGTCAGCTGTCCAGGAGGAGTCCATAGGCATCTTCTCCAGAAACATCCAACTCCAAACCGCAGCTTGGGACCATGGAGACAGAGCTTTAATGGCAGTTGCCAGCAGAAGACATGAGCCTCACTCAGTGGGGTCCCTTGGAAGGGGGTGATATCCTGTGATGGGATGTCTCTAAAGAGCCGCTGTATTTCCAGAGGCTTAAACGATGCCCATCTGCATCTGCCCATGACCCTGCCCCTGCCCTGCTGAGCAGGGCCAGCATGAGAGCGTGGCGCGCTCGCCTTCCCAGCACCAGCTGTAATTGCTGGGTCTCTCCCTGCCCTCTGAGCAGATGGCACGTCTCGCTCTCAACTACCCCATTTACCATGCAATCTTCTCGTTTCAGAACAGCTAAAAGTGCCAGTTGCCATCAAGCAGTTGTGGTGTTTGCTTCATACTTATTAAAAACCACTTTATTACAATGTTAACCTTCAGACCCTTGGAGCTGCCTGACACCAGCTGTCACAAGAGGCAAAGACCCCACGTAAACAAAAAAGTAACCCCTCAGAGCAAGGGCAATGCTGCACTTTATTAATAAAAGCTTGAAGCACGGTATAGTTCTCTTGCCCACCCTGCTAGGTATTTAACACCACAACACTTCAGTCATCACGAAAGACAGACGTGACATTTTCTAATTGATAGAATACCTATTGAAAACCTATTTAGACACTTTAATAGGGTAACAGGAACACCGTGCCAGTCTGGGGGGGTGGAGAGCTCATCAGAAACTTCAGTAATTTCCATATGCACACGAAAATACCATTTACAGGGATTTCTTCCTAGTTTCATCCATCTGCCTCACCAAGCTATTCCTTTTTGTCTCTTATTTATTACTGTAATTTTGATGCCACAGTTACTGTACATGATCTGCTGTATATTTCTCTCATTTGCTTTGGAATTGCTCTTTCAGCTCATATCTGAAGTCATTTATTTGCCCACAAAATAACCAGGCCCTGAACTATTTCCTGGCAACCAGTTTTTCAGTGCCTAAGATTTTTTTTTTCTGTAATGGTGTATATACATCCTTTATTATTGCACTTAAATGCTTATTAACAATTCATGGAATCTTAAATGGCTGAAAAAAGAGATTCTTGAGCTAAATATTTCTGGAGAGTCTCTTAGCCCAGAGCCCTTCTCTGCAAGCGTAGGTTTCACAGTAGAGGAGAGCATGGCTCGAAGTTGGTATTTCCAGGGTAATTGCATTTTTTAATTAACAGTATTTTAATCCTTGTACAAAAGAAAGTGACAGAGCTGCCTAGGGGTTGCTGTAACAGGCTAAAAATAATTTTGCACAGTATATACTTTGATTTTACCAGCCTTCGTATTATGGTCGCTTGAGACTTTGGTAACGAACATCCTGATCTGAAAACATGAAGCTCCTGTGCCTGTCACCTTCGCCACATATATGGGCCATTCTGGGTCTGCTTAACAAATTACAGTCATATTGAGGCTGTGTTTAGACTTAGCAGCACATGAACACCCTCAGGACATGCTTTCTCCCTCGTGCAATCACCTCTGTGGCTCAGACAGGGATGGCTGAGGCAGGGAGACGCGGTGACAACCTCTGCAACCGCAGCTCCCTGGTAGCAGAGGGTGCCTGGAGAAGGGGGTGCGGGATGACCCATTACAGGGCGTGGAGGAATGTTCTTTTCTCTGCTCAATTTCACAGAGTTCAAGTGTCCGGGTAAATAGAGGAAAGGCAACTGTTTACAGGTTAAAATGTTCTTCCTCTGCAGAGGACTCAGTGCAAGTTTCTGCACCAGCTGAGTGAACAAATATTTAGAAATGTCTAAATATGTAGAACTTGGGAGATATCTAAGCCGAAGAAGCTATCAGCAGTGGTCTCTGTCAGTCTCCCCGGTGGCTGCCAAACCCAGCAGCGTGCTGCCACCTTGCCTCTGGACAAGCCCTTGGCCGGCAGCGATGCAGAGGGGGAGAGGGGCTCTGATTTTTAGTTAATTTTTACTCCAGCTGATTTGACTGTCAGAGGCAAAAAGAGGAATTTGAAGTTATCCGTACACTCATTGACCTTTAAGTGTGCAGCCCTTAAATTTTAAGTACTTTCTAAGGAACAGCTGAACCTTTCAAAGAAATAGCAGGATCTCTACAAGCTTGTTTCTCCCATGAATGGCAGGAGTGAGATGATGCGATACAGAGGCCTCTGGGGCCCTGACACTTAATTGTCCTCCCATTGAAGAGCCGATCAATTTGGAGACTCTCCCTGGGGGGTCTTCGCTTTATCTTGATCTCTTATTACTTCCCTTGTAGCGCATGATTTCACACACATCCCTCCCAGCACAGTAAGTTCAGGAAATGCATTTGTCTCCGGCTCCATCAGACTGTTTTGTACCGCTGATGTGTGAGCAGTGGCACTGGTGGTTCAATAATCGAGGACGAGCCCGTGAGCAGGGGAAATCCATGTTTACTTCCACTGACTGTCATGCAATGCAAACTGCTTTACACCTCCACTGCATCTCTAATACCTGCTGTCAAGGGATGCTCTGCAGAGACGTGCTCAAAGGAAAGAAGGAAGATTTTTGAAGTAATTCCCCCAGGGAGGAGGGTCAGTTCCAGCCAGACTCCTGTTCTTGTAGACCATAAAGAATGGTTTAATATCATCTGGTATCAGTTCCTGTGTATGAGAGAAAATAGCATAAGGAGAAACAGGAACAGTATTTCTGCATGCAGCAGTGGAAGCAGCGGGACTCCCGGGAGAGGAGACACAGCAGGGAGCAGGATGGGCAAAATGAACAGGGGTGGCAGGGGGAAGGGCGCTACAACCCGCGGTGCTGCCAGGGGCCCATCCTGAGGGCTGGAACCAAAAGGAGGCTGGAAACGGTGTCACTAGAGGTCATTGGTGTGAGTAGACCCAACCTGTGAAAGCTGGAAAGAGTGACTGGTTGACCTCCAAGGGCCCCATCCTTGGGGATAACCTGGTGGGCTTCCAGTTCAGTGCTTTTGATGATCCCAGATGGCCTGAGGCAATTAGCTGTCCTGTGCCTTTGTAGTTCAGCTAGTAAAACAGAAGCAGTGAGGAACGCCCAGTCATTCCTCCTGGACTCTGACACCTCTCTGTCCATCATTTGGGCACGATGTGGTTGAGCAGCTGTCTCTGTTGGCACACGTACATCGTGCCAAAGTACATGCCAGGATGAGAGCCCTGTACTGGGAGGTGGGGCAGTCTGGCTTGTGCTGAGCTCTTCTCCAATAGGGTTCATATCCTGATGGATTTAGTGCTACCCTCTGCGTTTCGAGCACCAGCAAGTGTTTCCACGTCAATAGTTCTGGTTCAGGTCAGGCAACGGCTACTGTATCTGAGCCTAAGTGGCCTGGACAACAATAGACATGGCCACCAAGATGAGCATGAATAGCATAGATAGGGGACAGAGCAGTGGGGTGCTGATCATGCCAGAGCTGATTTAAGAATGAGGTGAAGTTTTACCAATGCAGTTTCATTTGGACTTGACCTTAGCTCAGGACAATTTGTTGTGAAAGAGGTATTAGGTACCTTAAATGGCAAATATTCTTTCACTGATTAAAGGAGAAAATGGTTTGGGTCTTACAGCCAGAAATGGAGGAGGTGCCAAGCTTCCCACTTGCAAAGGCCTGATTCTCTTCTCCTTGTAAATCTTGTGACGAGACAGAGTGGTACCCGCGTAGCGTGCTCCCCGGCAGTCCGATCCCAGGTTACAGCCGTGCTGTACCAGAGCCGTCCTCAGGCACAGGTAGCCAAACCGCCAGCAGCGGGGAAGAGCTGCAGACCTGGCTGGTGCGCTCGGGGATCCGAGAGCGGTCAACCTCCCAAGCTCAAAATGAGCCTTTCCTCCACACGTCCCATGGTTAGTGGTGCCCGTCTAAAGGGCGGCTGGGAAGGGAAAACAGAAGCTCCCAAGAGACATCACAGCAACACTTCAGAGCCAAAATTACTTCATTTGTGGGCTAGAACAATTCAGACTTTGAATATTTAGCAAAAAGCGTTTTTAATGCAAATTATTTATAACAGTAGTCATATTAGTGGCAGGGAAGGGGATGCATAATAAAAATGTGAAACCAGGTTATTGCTTGGCTTCAGTGTGTATGATAGAGTTGTCATCACAGCACAGGCCAAAGCACTTGTCACACTGAAACTGAAAGCTCTAACGTGGCCTTTTGCCAAGACTTTGATCCCTAGGACCCATGGATGTGCTGGAACCAGTACCACGAGGGCTGTTATTGAGAGACTGCATCCATGTTGATCTGTCAGTCTGACTGTAACCATCCCTTCTCCATCCCAAACTGACCGTCCTGGTGGTGTGCCTGTGTCCACGTTTGTTTGTTTGCACAGCAGCCAGCTCAGGGAAGTCCTGACCTGTGGTGGGGGCTTCTCAGGTGAGGAACCACTGTAAGTAATAAACAGTAAGAAAGACTGGTGCTTTGCAGTCTTTAGGCTGTTAGCAAGAACCCCCAAAACCTCACTTCTTGCTTTCGTCTTCTGTAGATACCACTTGCCTTTTAATGGGTCTTTCATCTCAATGGGACTTTTATCTTCAGACATGTCAGATCTTTAAAGAACTGGAAAACATTAACAGGCAGGGAGAAACGTTATTCTAATTTGCTAGACGTAAGGGAAAGAGGAGGATGCAGCCAGTTTAATGAGCAGAGACTGCCTTTGGATGAGGCTTCTGTTCCTAAAGGCTTGCTGGGTTCTTCTCAGTGCCATGGTCAACCCTTAAATCATGACTGGTCAGAGCAAGTCATGCTAAGGAGGAGTGGCCAGGCTCTGCTGTATTAATATCACTGCGTGTGTTGGCACCTTTGATAGTTTCGGTGTTGATATTCTGCACTAAACTGTAATCAAG
The DNA here is from genome assembly GCF_963921805.1 of Phalacrocorax carbo. Lineage (NCBI taxonomy): Eukaryota > Metazoa > Chordata > Aves > Suliformes > Phalacrocoracidae > Phalacrocorax > Phalacrocorax carbo. Next base: position 15,504,534 of record NC_087526.1, on the reverse strand, counting down.
AAACCTGTAGTGGAAGGAGGCTGCTTAACTGTGACCTCCCAATGGACAAGGCTCCTGTTCCATACTCAGGAGCTGCAGCACAACAGATCATTTAGAGCTGTTAACAGCGATGGGGAGGTAATGGTCACGCTGCAAAGGACGCTGTGCGAGCAGGAAGCCTTTTTTTGTGCCTTCTCCAAAGACCAACTTCTAGAAGAGTGTTTGTGACTGTGATTTGTTTACCCAAAAAGTGGCAGAAGAGCACCTTTGATGTAGCCATATGCCTTGTGGTGTTAAGGATCCTGAATCAAAAATAGAAGGAAATTATAATTTCCTGCTTCGTTCTGAATTTGAAATGAAGAGGCATCTTAGTCACAAGCTGAAAGGCCAACTTCAGCTGTGGTGTTCGTTCAGCTTTACCAAAATTGACGCAGCGTGGTGCCTGGCTGCTCACAGTGGGGAATCACAAATAGTGCCAGTATGTTTGTCTGAGGATCAGTCTCCTTTTGGAACGAGAGTCAGCTCTGAACACTGGGAGAGGTTTTGCTGTCTTGTGTTAGACCCTGATGATATGAGTTAAGCCAGGGGATAAAAAGAACGAGAGGAGAACAATGAGATTTTTCTGAATTTTTTTTCACTATGAAAGATTTGGGCATTTAATAAAAAGACACTGTACTAGCATCATAACTGGAGGTATCAGTTTAACTCCTAGGTCTTTTCATAATCACAGGCAAGTTATTTATTACATCGCTGAATCTTTTCATATTTCTTGTTCTTGTTGAATTCCCATCATCTGAAGTCAAGTGAGTGTCCCAGCTTTCATTTTTGTAAAATTTTAGTCTGTCATTGCACAAAATGCTTGAAATGTAGCTGTAAATGAAGGTTAGGAGGGTAGTAGGCAAATAAAAAAACAACCTGCAAATGTGTGCTAAGAACCAAAAGCATATTGTAATTTTTAAATCACTCATAATTTGAAGGGGAGAATTAACTGATTCATGATTTTAGGATGCTCAGTATTGGCAAAAGCATAATTAATCTCGTGTCTCCTTTATGCCTCTGCAAAATGGTATTAATAAGGCAGCATTTATCCGTTGTAGACTGTAAGTGCTTCAGGGCACTGCCTAGCTCTGCGCAAGCCTTCATGTAGTGCCTAATGGAGAGGGGTCCTCATAGTCTTCAATTAGGCCTTAATACAACATCAATGACAAGCCCTGTTTTTATTGCCAGTTCCAGTCTGTTCCTCACTTGCACGTTCAGTTGTAGAAACACGAGTGAACATCTACATTTTAAGGCAACAAGCAACCAAAATTTAAATATTACAAGGTAGTCATTTTAGTAAGTCAAGTTTCTCAAAGCAAAATTTTCATAATGAGTGAGGAACAAGGTGAGTGTAATTGGATTGATGTGAAATGCAGAAAACTAATTAATTTTTTCCTGCAAGGTGTGGGAAGGGTCACAGAGAAGCAATGCAGATCATCACAGAGGATGCTAAATGCTGTAAACATTTAAATGGCTTACAGAAATCACCGACATATTCCAGAACATGAAAGTATTTTGGCTTTGAAGAGACAGCAATGTATCTCACCAGTCCCTTCAGTTTGAACAGAGCAGACCCCGGCTAACAGAGCTGTGGATGGGAGCTATTTGGGCCTTCGTGGTGAACCGCATGCAATAAAGAGAGGGGATGGTATAGAGGATTGGCCATGGGCTACAAACCGTCTCACTGCCAGGCTCCAATGTTGTCCAGGTCAGGAGAGATGAGAAGTCATTACCAGCTGATGGCTGTTCAATGGCGTGTGTGAAATGAGGAGATGGTTTCAGTCCAGTTCCCTTGTGCCCAAGTATCCGTAACATCAAAACCACCTCCTGCACCGGCAATGCCTGGCTCTTCAGCCTGCACCCCATGAACCAAGGGGTATCGACTCCGCTGTGGCCGCAGAGAAGCCTGCATGCAGCACAGGGAGCTGACAGTTTTGATTGCTTTTGATACCAACAGCTTTGTGCGTCCGTGCAGAACTGGCTGGTGCTGTAGCTAAGCTGCTTCAGGGACCTGTTGAAAACTAGCCCGGGTTTTTCAGCACCTGTGCGAACACAGCGCTCACTGATTTCCCAGGAGCCACACTTTCAGATCAGCCCAAATTTCAGCTGCGGCAGATGGGTCCCCTCTTCCTGCCAGGATGGCCTGGTGATCATCATAAGCCAAGCCTGGCATCCCGTGACACTTGCCAGAGCCATCTGGAGAGCTGGATATGGACCAGTGATGGGCTGTTTGGTACCTGCACCATCAGGGTCCAGGAAGCCCTTGCTCCTAACACAGTCTTGAAGATGCTTCTGTTGTTCTCTGGGAGGTGGAATGGTCTTTTTCCTGGAGAAGTCTGGCTTTCTCCTAACTGGCTGCACCTCACTGAGTAGTCGGTACATGATGCCCACAGATGTTTGATGGCTCGTGCTTGATACAGTCTGCAAGCCATAGTGAACACAAGCAGGGGAGGGGAGAATGGCTGGCCATGAAGGCACGTGGTGACTGTGTTTGAGGCTTATGAATAAGGGTGGTGGGCAGAAGGACGTGCTGACCATGGTTTGGTCAGTCAGGAGCAGCAGCTGAGAGCAAAAATTTCTCTCTTTTCCTCTGGACCATCTATAACTATTCACTCCAGCTTCATTTAGCCGCTCCATGGAAATATTTGCCCTAAGTCCTTCAGTGCCTGATGTGTCCATGGACTGTCTGGGACTGGAAGCATTATGGTGTGCCCAGCACATGGGCTGACCGGGCTGCCAAAATGGTTAGGGGTTCAGCCACTCACCTTTGTGATGCCAAAATCCCAGTATGAATGTGGCCCTCAGGAGCTGCTGACCAGATGCCTACTTCCATACTGATGCATCTGTTGACCTTCCAAATCTGAACCTGGTTTTGGTGCCTGAGGCACAGAGGGGGTCAGCCAGAAAATGTCTCTGGACTCCTCCTTTACACATACTGAAATTTGCAGTGTAGGAGATTTTGGAGAGTCCTAACCTGTGAGGGTGAGAGAAATTGTGTACAAGTTTTTTGTCACCAGTCAAGAGGAATTCCACAGACATATTGACAACCAGAGCTCATTGTCCTCTGGCACATATGTGACACCCTGGTCCCATCACTTCGGTATATGTGTCTTGGTGCTTGTGAGCGTGTGAGTGCATAAAATCAACTTGCTGAGAGATTTATTAGCCAATTATTTCCACCAGATCACACATTGAGTTTTATTACACTAAATTTCCCTGGAAGAGAAGGACACACACTAGTAGGAAAGATTTCTTGTTCACACTGTTAAATTCACGTGGCTTCAGTAAGAGAACAGCAAGGCATTTGACGCCTTCCAGTTGCAGAATAACTTTGGAGCATCTGTTTTCACTCTAATTTCTGTGTCCCAAAGAGGATTCAGCAAAATGGCCAGCTTGGATGCATTCAGATCTGACCTGATCTAATGGGAAGAGGAGTTGTGTTTGAGTTCTGTGATGCTGCTGAAGTTGAATTCATTAGCCAGTTTCCCCCAGATTTTTCAGAAGTTTCTACTGCATTTGAAGAATGATTGCCATCTCTTGGTCTCAGGGGAGAAAGAAACAAAGGACTGCACATTCCCCTTTTGATTCAAACTCAAAGAGTGACAGAGGCATGAAAAAAAGAGTAGGTCCAGGAAATTCTTCAGTAGCATGTTAATAGCTCTGCATCAAAAATCATGGCTAGCATACCACAGGGAGCCCTTCTGGGAGGAAGAGGAGAGTTGGGCCTGCCAGTCCTCTTCTGGAAAAAATGCCCCTGTACTTGTGCTTCTGTGGGAAATGAGGAAAATATGTGAACATCAGACAAGTTTTCCAGGGTGATGGTTTTAAAGGTATCTCAGTGCTTACTGCCAGAGATTTATACATCTGAATACCTTTGGCATTCATACCCATTGCATCCCTTCTTTTTCATGCCTGCATAACCCTTGTTGTTGATCTCAATCCACAGCTACTAATACTAAACAACTTGCAAGGTTAGAAAATAACCCCTAGAAAGACCATTTTAATTTTACAATGTCCTTAGTTTCTCTTACTCCTCTGCAGTCCAGTGCCTTCATTTCACTGATCGAATCACTGCTGTGGCATCTTGGTCCAGCAACACCAGACATTTTCTGCTGCAAGCCTGCCAGCAGTCTGGGATCAGGAGCACTGCATCCTTCTCGCTTGTGCAGGTTATGCAGAGGGACCCAGCAGCCCCCCCCCTCTCCATAGCCTCACACAAGCTGATTCCACTATCAGGGGTCCATCTGCTCCAAAAGCTCCTGTTCTTCCAATCTTACATTTCCTCTTCCATGATTTGTGCAGGGGATTATCTAAGTGTGGGTTATCCAATGACTTACTGCCCAGGCGTGAGTACCTTTGGAAAGGTGTGGGCTACCGAGGTGCTGGATATACGCACGAAAGTGCACATCCTTGTTCTTTGACAGAAAGCTCTGCTAACTCTCAGAATAAGATAGTCTGTAATGCTGTTTTCTGTGGCTTAGCCCCCCTGTAAAGAAATGCTCACAGGTAGGTTCTCAAACACACGCAGTGAGCAATTGAATATATGTGGTATTTTCAGCTGTGGCTCATGACAAACCAAAATGAAAAGGATGGAAGAATCTTACACCCTCCAGTAATTAAAAAGATGAACAAAAGTCTGTAGAGAATGATGATTTATGTGCCTAAAGAGTTGCTTTTGTCTTCTTGCCATTATCATAAATATTTTCTATTTCATTACAGCTGAAATTTTTATCATGATTATTTAATGATGATACTCCAACAAGATTCAAGAAATGGCTTTTTTAAAAAAATAGTTAAGAATTTTGCCAAAATCCTTTCACAGTTAACACAGAAAATGTCTCCAGTTCACCTATATCAACAAAGACATGTTTTAGTGCTATATTGTATCTTGCATAACAGGTCTCTTAAGCAGTGCAAGTGACACTATATAGCATGACTGTCTCTAATGGCAAATATTATGTATTTTTATAAAATATTTAAAGGCACCACAAATTCTGCAGTTTAAATCCTGAATCCAGTAAGCAACTGTCCTGAATTAAACATTGAAAGCTGCATTTGGTGCATCCCTCGGGTATGCTCAGTGACTACTTAGTGTCTGTGGGCAGTGTGAGACCCACCTGACTCATCGGTGTGCCAGCAAGTCTGCCCTGAGCATCCCTCCTTTCCCTGCTCTAAGTATCTTCCACCTGTCTGCTTCCTCTCCCCCAAGACATCTTCTCATTTTGTGGGTAAAGGCGACTCCAAGAGAGAAGGTAACACATCCCTGGAAAAAATCATCCACACGTTAGCTCGTGACCAGCCTGGGGGGTTGGGGGGTGGGAGGGTGGGAGGGGGTGCTGCTGAGTAATCCATCCTACCTCAATCTCTTACTTGAGAAATTAAGCTTTTTACCATATATGAAGGTGGTGATGGTCAGAGAGATTTTTGATGCTCTGGTAAAAGGTGTAGGTGCTGAAAACTAGTAATTAAAGACAGAGAACCTCACCTTTTGAGGTTTCTTCCTGGAGCTGAAAAGTATTGAAAACACACTTTCTTCCTAAAAGACTGGCTTTAAACCTAAATCTTTTCTTTTGGTTCCCTTGGTCCCTTAAAGGAGCTTGTGAGAGAAGCTGCTTTCCCCTCCAGCTGAACAGCCACATCTCTCATCTGTCCAAACCAGGAGATCTAAGAAACTCTAGGCTGGAAGTTGTTCAAACTTCTATTACAGAGGCTGACTTGGGTCCTCTTGAACCTCCCAAAGTCATCAGGGGAACTGCAGGATCCAGGTGAAAACAAAGTTCAAAGTCTTCAGCTGCCCATTGCTGTTCATTCCTCCAAGAAAATCCCAGGGTGTTTCGCTGTAACCAGCCTGAATAATGAAACCCTCCCCCTATGCCCTGCAGAGAAAAGTGCTTGTGAGCAACGGGGAGTGTTCTCAATCTTCCCTGAAGGCAATAAAATGGAAACAGATGTGAGCATTGAGGCATCTCCCTGTTGTATTTGGGAGCGAAACTCATATCTGAGCTCATATAAAAAAAACATTAATACTTTCTAAAACCCAGGGCAAGGCATAACCCAGCTTACCTCCTCTGGGGCTCCAGGACCCAGTATAAGGACCTCCCCAGCGCAGCCCTGGCAGAGTCACGTTTGCAGGCACTGCACAGTTACGTGCCCCCCCCCCCCCCGCCCCGCTTCTTCCAGAGCCTTTTGTGCTTGCCTTAATTCAGGGGAACATACTCCAGCTGCAGTAGTGTCAAAATGTCTCATTTCAACTTGAAATGCATGCATTTTGCAGCTTAAAATAGATATTCAAGGAAGGTACTCTTCAGATCTTAAAAGGCAACAGCTAATCTTCTTTCTCCTTCCCCAAGCTGTACGCCTTCAGGGTGAAGGTCTCACCCATACCAGCAACTTCCAGTGCTTGCTAGGCTGTAGCAATCCTACAGGAACGTCACAACTGGGACGCCCATCTGCTCCCTGAACCGGGCAAGCCTCCTGCTCCTTGCAAGGGTCCTTGGTGTTGACGTTCCAGGCTCACCCCATCTCTTTCTCTCCCTGCTTCTCCAGCCCTGCCCTTCGCACCCTCCTCCCACCAAGGTGCCCCTGGCCCGGCACTCAGCAGCCAGGACAAGGCACACGGGCAACCTCGCACCCTTCCTAGGAAAAGAGCATGGCGCCTACAGAGCAGAATGTGAACAAACAACAGGATGTGCCCTTGTCACAGCAGATAATTTCAAAGACTTCTTGTTCAGCTCTGATTTAGAATGAAGCCGAGTTTGAGGATGCTGAAATCCCCTGTGAATTTGGTCTCCCATCCTCTGCACAGCCCCGAGGCTGGCACAACACGCAAAGGCGGCGGCGGAATTTTAAAATGCAGTCGTCCCTCGCATTAAGCTGCTTTTTCTTCCTGCTTCTTTCCCTCACATCTGCAAGGGTTTCCTCCAGGTTTCAGAGGACAAATAAGAAATTAATTTCTAATGGATAAAATTTAGCAGAACTTGTTTTCCCTACTTTTCAGACCCAGGTTTAAAACCTCT